>NW_024412388.1:51019638-51057908 GCF_014898765.1 Herpailurus yagouaroundi
CATGGTATCTGTCTTTCTCTGTATGGCTTATTTCACTTAGCATCACACTCTCCAGTTCCATCCACGTTGCTACAAAAGGCCATATTTCATTTTTTCTCATTGCCACATAGTATTCCATAGTGTATATAAACCACAATTTCTTTATCCATTCATCAATTGATGGACATTTAGGCTCTTTCCATAATTTGGCTATTGTTGAGACTGCTGCTATGAACATTGGGGTACAAGTACCCCTATGCATCAGTACTCCTGTGTCCCTTGGATAAATTCCTAGCAGTGCTATTGCTGGGTCATAGGGTAGGTCTATTTTTAATTTTCTGAGGAACCTCCACACTGCTTTCCAGAGCGGCTGCACCAATTTGCATTCCCACCAACAGTGCAAGAGGGTTCCCGTTTCTCCACATCCTCTCCAGCATCTATAGTCTCCTGATTTGTTCATTTTGGCCACTCTGACTGGCGTGAGGTGATACCTGAGTGTGGTTTTGATTTGTATTTCCCTGATAAGGAGCGACGCTGAACATCTTTTCATGTGCCTGTTGGCCATCCGGATGTCTTCTTTAGAGAAGTGTCTATTCATGTTTTCTGCCCATTTCTTCACTGGGTTATTTGCTTTTCGGGTGTGGAGTTTGGTGAGCTCTTTATAGATTTTGGATACTAGCCCTTTGTCCGATATGTCATTTGCAAATATCTTTTCCCATTCCGTTGGTTGCCTTTTCGTTTTGTTGGTTGTTTCCTTTGCTGTGCAGAAGCTTTTTATCTTCATAAGGTCCCAGTAATTCACTTTTGCTTTTAATTCCCTTGCCTTTGGGGATGTGTCGAGTAAGAGATTGCTACGGCTGAGGTCAGAGAGGTCTTTTCCTGCTTTCTCCTCTAAGGTTTTGATGGTTTCCTGTCTCACATTCAGGTCCTTGATCCATTTTGAGTTTATTTTTGTGAATGGTGTGAGAAAGTGGTCTAGTTTCAACCTTCTGCATGTTGCTGTCCAGTTCTCCCAGCACCATTTGTTAAAGAGACTGTCTTTTTTTTCCATTGGATGTTCTTTCCTGCTTTGTCAAAGATGAGTTGGCCATACATTTGTGGGTCTAGTTCTGGGGTTTCTATTCTATTCCATTGGTCTATGTGTCTGTTTTTGTGCCAATACCATGCTGTCTTGATGATGACAGCTTTGTAGTAGAGGCTAAAGTCTGGGATTGTGATGCCTCCTGCTTTGGTCTTCTTCAAAATTACTTTGGCTATTCGGGGCCTTTTGTGGTTCCATATGAATTTTAGGATTGCTTGTTCTAGTTTCGAGAAGAATGCTGGTGCCATTTTGATTGGGATTGCATTGAATGTGTAGATAGCTTTGGGTAGTATTGACATTTTGACAATATTTATTCTTCCAATCCATGAGCAGGGAATGTCTTTCCATTTCTTTAAATCTTCTTCAATTACCTTCATAAGCTTTCTATAGTTTTCAGCATACAGATCCTTTACATCTTTGGTTAGATTTATTCCTAGGTATTTTATGCTTCTTGGTGCAATTGTGAATGGGATCAGTTTCTTTATTTGTCTTTCTGTTGCTTCATTGTTAGTGTATAAGAATGCAACTGATTTCTGTACATTGATTTTGTATCCTGCAACTTTGCTGAATTCATGGATCAGTTCTAGCAGACTTTTGGTGGAGTCTATCGGATTTCCATGTATAATATCATGTCATCTGCAAAAAGCAAAAGCTTGACTTCATCTTTGCCAATTTTGATGCCTTTGATTTCCTTTTGTTGTCTGATTGCTGATGCTAGAACTTCCAGCACTATGTTAAACAGCAGCGGTGAGAGTGGGCATCCCTGTCGTGTTCCTGATCTCAGGGAAAAAGCTCTCAGTTTTTCCCCGTTGAGGATGATGTTAGCTGTGGGCTTTTCATAAATGGCTTTTATGATCTTTAAGTATGTTCCTTCTATCCCGTCATTTTCTTATATCAGAATAGTTCTCACCCAGGGGTCCCTATATCATGTTATAGATTATAAATTATAATTATGTTATTTTTTTTAACATTTATTTATTTTTGAGAGACAGGGAACACGCAGAAGAGGGGCAGAGAGAGAGGGAGACACAGAATCTGAATCAGGCTCCAGGTTCTGAGCTGTCAGCACAGAGCCCGATGTGGGGCTCGAACTCACAAGCTGTGAGACCATAACCTGGGCCGAAGTCGGATGCCTAACTGACTGAGCCACCCGGGCGCCCCATAATTATGTTATTTTCAAAATACTTTTGTCATGCAGTTGGATATTCCATGGATTTCATGTCTGTTTTGAACTTCGTTGATTTAACAGGAGGATTTTATACTGGTGCAATACATAAAAATGAAGTACCATTTACCATAGTATACTTCTCTTAAAGCCTATTTATTGCCCAAGAGCAGACTTGTCTTTAGTCTATAATATGGACGCTTGAGGATGTCAGAGAATCTTACTCAACTGTCCATAGACTTGTGGTCCAACAAAATAGCAGTTTTCAAAAGTTTAAAGAAGAAATTTGTATGTATTGAACCCTCAGATATGTAACTGAAATTGTTAGGATTATGTTTCCACCTTGATAGAAGCTGATATTTGTGTGGATGTATAGAACGATATTTTAACAGAAGAATTTGGAAGACTATCACCAGAATGCTGGACACTTATAATAAATAGTCAAATGAGAATCATGAATACATGTATTTTCAGAAATGCACTCATTGTTTCTTCTTTACTTGATCCTTTAGGACCCTTTGGATCCCACACGATCAGTGATTGTGATCCGTTCCCTGGTGGCAGATGGTGTTGCAGAAAGAGCAGGAGAACTCTTACCTGGAGACCGCCTGGTTTCAGTCAACGGATACTCTTTGGAGAACACCACACTTGCTGAAGCCGTGGAAGTGTTGAAAGCCGTACCACCAGGCATTGTACGCCTTGGCATCTGTAAGCCCTTGGTGGTGAGTGTTCAATTGTGTTACTATAGGAAGTGATGATAGTGTAATAGTTGAGAACATGGATTTGGAGACAGATGCACCTGCTTTCAAATCCCTGTTCCACTGCTTACTCTCTGTGTATCCTAGGACACATTTCTTATGTCCTTGACTTAAAAAATTAGCAACATAACGTCTACCTCGTAAGATTTGGGGGAACTAAAGATTATGTTCATTAAGTGCTTAGCACATTACATAAATAGTAGCTGCTAATGTTACTAGTCCTCCTACCACTTTTACTATTATTTTTAGCTTCATGCTTTTAGCACAGATCTGTAAGTTCTCATCACATTCCTTATGATATAAATTAAAATCTGTGCATTTTAACTTTCACTTGGGAATGATGTTGAGATGTCATGGTAAGTTGAAATCCAAGTAACTATATCGTTTTAACATACAGATTTGAGATTTTAATCCACTTTGCTGCCCTCAAAGTGCCTCATAACCCCTAGGATCTAGAAGTCTATGTGGCCAGTCATCTTTAAGTGCTCTTTCTGCGTAATCTTCTTTTTGGGTGGTGGGCATATGGAGCCCAACATGGGGCTTGAACTCACGATCCTGAGATCAAGACTTGAGCTGAGATCAAGAGTTGGATGCTTAACCAACTGAGTCACCCACGCACCCCTTTCTGTTTAATCTTTTATTTATGTTTATTTTTATTTTGAGAGAGAGACAGACAGAGACAGTGTGTGAGTGGGGGAGGGGTGTAGAGAGAGGGAGACACAGAGTCTGAAGCAACCTCCAGGCTCCGAGCTGTCAGCACAGAGCCCGATGTGGGCTTGAACTCCACAAGCCGCAAGATCATGACCTGAGCTGAAGTTGGATGCTCAACCAACTGAGCCACGCAGGCACCCCACTTACTGTTTAATCTTTTGTATGGGGTCAGATTAGTGTTTATGACTGAGGGCCACATTACACTTAGGGTGCTTTTGAGGTTCCCCAATTAACAAAATACTTCAAGGTAATTTTCAAGCAGTATGAAAATATTATTGAGTGCTTACCATATGTCAATATATTAAATGCTTTATATGCATTAACTAATTTAATGCTCTTGGCAACTTGAAGAGGTAGTTCTTATTACCCTCATTAGAGATGAGCCTATCAAGACACAGAGAATTGAGCATCTTATCCATAGTGATCTAACTAGTAAGAGACAGAGTATAAACTCAGCAAGGTGGCCTCAGACCCTGCACTGTTAGCCACAGTGCTATATATTTAACTTGTTGCTACCTTGGTTTGCATAGCTTGTCTGAAACAGACAGATGGTCTTCATAGAGTGCCAGGACTGGATTTTAAAAAACCTGGACTCTGTTTCTAGCTTTCTTATGAGTTAGCCTAGTGGGTTTCAACTCAAAGATATGTAATATACTTAATCACCTGGGAGGTGGTTAAAATGCAGTTTTCCAGGTCCTACCCTCAGAGATTTTCATCTAGTCATTGTGATGGCTATTTAGGGATCTGCCTTTTCAGTGAATCACCAATGTAATTCTGATGCCGAATTTCACACTTGGAGAAACATCATACTAGGAATTTGATGATAGGTACACCACTCTTCTTCCCTGAGCCTATTTTTTCATTTCTGAAAAGACCGAACAATCCTAGAGAACTCCTAATATCTTTAAGAACTGCATCAATATACTACATGAGTATGTTAACATACTACATGTGTCCATAAATATAGGTAGACACAGATATGTTCATATATAGATATAGATTCCTGTATTTATGTACTGGGGAAACTCATGGCCTTCATGAATTTCCCATAAAGATGCTGGTATGTTATACTATCCAGCACTCTAAATATTTCAAAATGGAGTATAGCACACAGCTAATCAAGTTCTCGACTTTGTATTGCATATTTGCTGTTTGACTGTTGCCGTAGCCAACACCATGAGATGCCTGGTTTGATCTCTGGACAAATTAAGTTGGTGGGGGGGAGGAGTGTGATATTTTTATGTGGGCTCTCGTCTTCTTGGTATTCGCATTGTGGGGGGGAATTTCGTACAGATTTTACCCGATGATTATTTGCCTAGTTGTTTGGGCTGCCAGAGGAATCCCCAAACTATTTATGTCCTGGAGGACTTGGACGGCGTGACTTTACTGTGAAGCAGTTTAAGGGAAGTGTCAGGTAGTGTAAAAAAGAGAACTTAGTTACCAGTTGGGTGTGGATTCCTGTGCTGCTCCTGGCAGAGGTAGGGCTGCAGAGATTTCAGGATATCAGAGCCACATTCTGATAGGGTTTTGGAATGTAGTAATTGTGAGGTAGACCTTGCCTAGGCTTTTCCCGGTGAGTAGAAGTCTTCCAGGATACCTGGGAGCGGGAAGCCACAAAAGGGATGAGGAGAAAGGTCACTTTCAGGATGGTAAAAAATTCTTAGTGGAACGACCATTGATTCCTTCTTTAACATCTGGGCACTTTTAGCAAAACTGTTTGCTCACGAGCTGTAAATAGTGATGTGTGGATCTTCTCTGAGGTCTCTTTCTCTCTTGTCCACTTGGTGGTCACTTACCTGATCACATAAAGTTTACTGAGCTTTCAACTCAGTCCTCGCAGAAGTGGGGGAGAGAGTGTGAAGAAGGTGGCCCAAAGTCAGCTTGGGGCAGAAAGACATGAATGTATAAAAGTTAAGAGAACGTGACTTTTTTTTATTAAGTCACATATAGATATACATTATACAAATATAACATATTTATATATTTTCATGTTAACTGTGAATGGGGCTTATCTTTTCATTTTTTTAACGTTATTTATTTAAAAAAATTTTTTTTAATGTTTGTTTATGTTTATTTTTGAGAGAGAGCGTGAGCGGGGATAGGGCAGAAACAGAGGGAGACACAGAATCCAAAGCAGGCTCCAGGCTCTGAGGTGTCAACACAGAGCCCAACGTGGGGCTTGAACCCACAAGCCGTGAGATCATGACCTGAGCTGAAGTCATATGCTTAACCGACTGAGCCACCCAGGCTCCCCTAACATTTATTTTTGAGAGAGAGACAGAGCGCAAGCAGGGGAGGGGCAGAGAGAGAGGGAGACAGAATCTGAAGCAGGCTCCAGGCTCTGAGCTGTTAGCACAGAGCCTGATGTGGGCTTGAACTCACAAACCGTGAGATTATGACCCAGAGCTTAACTGACTGAGCCACTCAGGTGCCCCCTGATACATTTCTTAATATTAAGGTCCTTTTTTTAGTAAGGACCTTACTTACTAGTAAGTGATGTAGTAAGTGATGTTTTTAATTTAAGAAATACTTTTTTTTCCCCTGTAAACATAGTATGTCTCTTTATTTAATCAGATCTTCTTTTACAGTTTTCTCCTTAAATGTTCTGTGCAATGTTTTTCAAATTTAATTCTGAGATAATTTACTGAGTTTTCCCCCTTTGTGAATGATGTCTTGTTTTCTATTACATTTTTATTAAATTAGCTACTGCTGAAGTGGCGGTAATGATACTGACTTGGTAATTTGATCTTCTGACAACCTTGTGAAACTTCCGTTTGTTACTCTGTTGAATTTTTCCTCTTTAAAAAAATTATCATTTCGGGGGCACCTGGGTGGCTCAGTTGGTTGAGCGTCCGACTTTGGCTCTCAGGTCATGATCTCACTGTTCGTGATTTTGAGCCCCACGTCGGGCTCACTGCTGTCAGCACAGAGCCCACTTCCCTGTCCACCTCTCTGCCGCTCCTCCGCTCATGCTCTCACTCTCAAAAATAAATAACCATTAAACTTTTTTTTTTTAATTTTTTTTCTCATGGTGAGTGCACCCTTAATCCCCTTCACCTATCCACCTCCCCTACCACCCCCGGCAACCATCAGTTTGTTTTCTATAGTTAAGAGTCTGTTTCTTGGTTTGTCTGTCTGTCTGTCTGTCTGTCTCTCTCTCTCTCTCTCTCTCTCTCTCTCTCTCTCTTTTTCCCTTTGCTCGTTTGTTTCTTACATTCCATCTCACTCATAAGAGTGAGATCATATGGTGTCTTTTCTCTGACTTATTTTGCTTAGCATTGTACTCTCTAGCTCTGTCCATGTTGTTGCAAATGGCAAGATTTCATTCTTTTTAAATGGCTGAGTAATATTCCATTGTCCATATATACCACATCTTCTTTATCCATTCATCTATCGATGGACACTTGGGCTGCTTCCATAATTTGGCTATTGTAAATAATGCTGCAATAAACATAAGAGTGCATATATCTTTGCAAACTAGTGTTTTCATATTCTTTGAATAAATGCCCAGTAGTGAAATTACTAGATCATGTGATATTTCTTTTTAACCTTTTGAGGAACCTCCATACTGTTTTCCACAGTGGCTACCCCAGTCCACATTCCCACCAACAGTGCACAAGGGTTCTTTTTTTCCACATCCTTGCCAACACTTGTTGTTCCTTGTGTTTTTGATTTTAGCCCTTCTGACAGGTATGAGGTGATATTTCTTTGTAGTTTTGATTTGCATATCTCTGATGATGCATGATGTTGAGCATCACTTCATATGTCTGTTGGCCATCTGGAAGTCTTCTTTATAGAAATGTCTGTTCTGCCCATTTTTTAATTGGATTATTTGATTTTTGAGTATTGAGTTGTATCAATTCTTATACTAACCCTTTATCAGATATGTCATTTGCAAATATCTTTTCCCATCCTGTAGGTGGCTTTTAGTTTTGTTGATTGTTTCTTTTGCTGTGCAGAAACTTTATTTTGATGTCCCAATGGTTTATTTTTGCTTTTATTTCCCTTGCCTCAAGAGACCTATAGAAAAATATTGCTATGACTGATGTCACAGGCAGAGAAATTACTGCCTGTACTCTCTTTAAGGATTTTTATGGTTTCAGGTCTCATGCTTAGGACTTTAATCCATTTTGAGTTTAATGAAAGAAAGCAGTCAAGTTTCATTCTTTTGTATGTAGTGTAGGGAATACTTAAAAAGAAAACAAAAATTTGAGAAGCTTTGACCTGAATATGGTTTTCTGTTTAATTATTAAAGTTCATTCTAATGACATAATTTGCACAAAGTTTATTGTGTCCTTGCATTTAATGGAAAGATGAGAATTAATCTGAAGAGAGTTCAAAACTAAGGTATTTTCTTGGTTATGAAAGTGCTTCTTTAGTTGCCAGAGGTGAGGAGTGGTGGGCAAGATGGGTGAAGGTGGTCAAAAGATACAAACTTCCAGTTATAAATAAGTCTTGTGGATGTAATATACAGCATAGTGACTACAGTTAATAATACCATATTGTATATTTGAAAGTTGCAGATGTAACTAAACTTATTGTGATAATCATTTTGCAAAATATACATATATTGAATTATTATGTTGTACATCTAATGGATACAGTGTTTAATGTTATATGTCAATAAAAAATAGCTTCAGAGTTGGCAAAAGCATGTCTTCAATTGTGCATAAAAAAACAAAAAAAATTGCTTCTATTTTCAGGAAGATGATAAAGAGGGAGAAAGTCATTATATTTTACATTCAAACAGAAATGAAGACAAGACTGAACTTTCAGAAACAATTCATGATATAAATTCATCTTTAATACTCGAAGCACCCCAGGTATTTAGTAAATTGATTTCCTATTTGAATGGTTTATTGTGAGCTAACATTGCTATAAAAACGAAGACAAAAGCTTGTTCTCACTCTCTAGGCTAAAGAGATTCAAATTAAATGATCCTCCTCTCTTTTTAATTTTTTTAAGATGAAATGGTTTCCCTCTTGTATGACGTTGGCTTCATAAATAACATAGGCCAGATATGAGTCATTTTCAAAGCACAAACATATCTGATTTTGTATCACTAATATACTCTTAAATTTTTGAGGGTAGAACATATGTTTGAAAATAGACCTGCATTTAAAATGCTGTAGAAAACAGAGCTATTCCAAAGGACTTCTCATTCAATACTTTCTAAAGAAAAGTTATTTAGTCAAAACCATCATTATGCTTTAATTTTAGGAAGTATATTTTGAAGCTTTTCCTTTTTTATTCTTAAAATGAATTGTGCTTATTTTGCTCTTTGCAGGTAGAGAATGGTGTATGGTTTTGCTTTACTTGATAGCAACCATCTGGTGATATTTTTTGCATAATTTATTGACAGTGTCTCAAACTGATGTTTATTTCTTTACATATTTTTTAATGTTTATTTTTGAGGTGGGGGAGGGGCAGAGAGAAAGGGAGACAGAGAATGTGAAGCAGGCTCTAGGCTCCAAGCTGCCAGCACAGAGGCCAACGTGGGGCTCGAACCCACAAACTGCAAGATCATGACCTAAGCCAAAGTCGGAGACACTTAACCGACTGAACCACCCAGGTGCCCCTGATGTTTATTTCTATACTGTACATTGTGGGTTTTTTAGTGTCAACATTTTTTGTTAAAATTTCATAAGTATATGACTTCTTTAAATATACCCTGTAAATACACCTTTAAAAAAATTAACTAGGTTGCTGTATTTGATACGCTATAATAATATAAAGGTGGGAAGTAGTGATTCATTCCATGAATTTACATTTGGTAATATTTAATGAATAGGTCTCCAAATAGGAAATGTCACTGATCTCTCAGGAGGAATTGGGCCTCATTGTGGTCAGCACTCTGAGGATCCTCCAGGGTTAGGTTAGAGACTCAGCAAACCCATACATTTCTCAGGCATTACCTGGGAATTCAACAAAGTTTCTGCACATATGTGACTATTTAGTTTCAGTTGCATGTACTTGATCTTCTAATTAGTAAAATATAAATTAATTAGAAAGCATTCTGTATTCATTCCTTTTTGCCATGTAATTTCAGTACAGATGAAAAAATTACATGTCTGTTACATAGGCATATTATAAAATAGTCATACTCAAAGTAGTTGAGACCTACTTCCCATATCTTTAGTTTATGGAGAATGCTTTTTGATAATTTCAATAGCCATAATTTATTTTGAATTAGCTAAGCTTGAAAATCCTGACTTTTTAAGTTTTTTGCTTTCTTAGGGAATAGAATGATGTGTTATCTATATTTATGTACTACTTTTCTCTGAGATGCAGGAGTTAAATATTCATGTAGCAGTTAACAAAATTCTTATTTCTGATTGAGAAGTTTCAGGTGGTTAATGTGTAACGAACCTTTTAGAATAGTCATTCACCTTGCCAGTGGCAGATTTCTGCCTCTTAACTGTTTGTCCCTTTCCTGCTTTGAGGGTTGTGTGGGAGTGAGCATTTATTTCTCCTCCTTTGTGATGGAGAGCCGTTCAAGTTAGCTGTGGCTGGGCATGGAATGTAGTCACTGTGGTTCTGCCACGGGTTAACCTTCCAGTTAATGTATAGAGTGCCGCTTTAAAGGAGGGGGAATTCAAATTATTTTGCAACTTTTATTTACAGGGATTTAGAGATGAACCCTATTATCAAGAGGAACTTGTAGATGAGCCGTTCCTAGATTTGGGGAAGACTTTCCAGTCCCAACAAAAAGAGATAGACAACAGCAAGGAGGCCTGGGAGATGCGTGAATTTCTGACTCCCAGGTTGCAAGAGATGGGGGAAGAAAGAGAGATGCTTGTGGATGAAGAATATGAGCTGTATCAAGATCGCTTTCAGTCCATGGACTTGTATGCCTCTTCGCACCTTCAGGAGGCTGCTCCTGTTCCCTCCGTGAAGGAACTTCATTTTGGCACACCGTGGTTACATGACAGTGAACCACCTGAGCTTCAAGAAGCAAGGTCCATGATGAGTATCTATTCCCAGGAAACACAGCAGTATGGCTACAGCGCTGAAAACATGGTAAGGGTTGAGAACAGATCTTCCACATCCCCCCATTCTGTTCCCCTCCCTCCCTATCCCTGTTGCTAAGTCCTGTGCGTTTCAAAAAAAAAAATGTAATGGAAAAGGTAATTTTTGTAATTAATCATTTTTCCAAGATACACCATACTGTGTATTACTGTAAGTATAAACTCATCTTTTCTGTATTATATAACTTCTAGTGAGAGTCAATAGGCTGCAGTTGCCTCTTATAGTGGTTTATAGTGGTTTTTGCCTTGATTTTTTTAGTGATTTATTTCTCTAGATTATCCACTTCAAAAAAGAGCTATTTGGCCATTTGTGATTTTTTATCTCTCAGAGAAACACAGCGTTGTATTTCTCACATAGTATTTATCAGGGAAAAATCAAGGCAAAATTAATTAAAGATCTCTTGTTTATGTCTTGCTTACCCACACTGTTCTGTGTTATGTATCATACTAAATAGAAGGTCACTGAACTCTAAAAAATTATCTTTACATTTGTGATACTACCTGTTTTCAACTTGATAGGAAAGCATTATATTTCAATAGGTTTGCCTTTGCTATAAGTTTTCCAATAAACTTTATTTTTATAAAATTAGAGTTAACTGGTCACCAATTGGAATCTTTCATTAGGGACATTTTTTAATGTTTTGGTTTGTTTGTTCATTTCATGCTGAAGATTAATTTCCAGGTGAATGAAAAGAAACTTATTATATAGGGATATTTAAAAGGCCACTTAGCAATATGTTTAGGTACAGTGCACTGTTCCCCTCATGGAGGTCAGCCACTTTCTTGCAGTGCTGTGGGGAGTGGGCCTTTCTTTGCTCTATTACGGGGCTCATAAGGCTGGTTTTTGTGCTCTCTCCTCCTTCAAACCTATCTTCCTTTCTCCCCTTTTGCAAATGCTATGGGTCCTTCTGCTATTCAATGTGCTCTACAAGCTGTATTTATGGACCCTAGAGGACTGCCCATGATAAAGGACTCTGGGAAGCCTACCAGAGAACAGATATTTTAAGATTATGTGAATAATACCTGGATATAGGAAGAAGTAACAGAATCACCTGGTGTGTTGCCATTGACATTGGTGCTTTCTTTCTTTGCTGGTCCCATTCCTATACCGCTAAGTACTTGAACTCAAACAGAATATCCAGTTATGTGGAACAAATTCTAATCACAGATTAGTGAATGTTCACAAATAGTCACTTGTGGCTTTATTCTATAAGGAAAATTTTCTATTTACCCAAATACAAGGCAACCTGAAAAAGAGGCCCATTTTTATGTATAAATTTTTAGGGTTCTAGATGAAATAGTCAAAGCTACATTCACAATATTTACATCATAAATTTAAACATTCACATTTTAAACACTGTCAAATGTTAATTTTTTTTGCTTATTCTTACATTTAATGACAATTTTATTTGGATTCTTTCAACACATATTGAATGTCCATATTTCCATTACCACTAGAATCACTTTTTGGTCATTTAACACAGCTTTCTGGATATACCATCTTAATTTTCATCTAAGTTGTTTGAGATACAGTCGTTTTTTTTTTAAAGTTTATTTTATGATTTTGAGAGAGGGAGTGCAAATGGGGGAGGGGCAGAGAGAGAGAATCCCAAGCAGCCTCCATACCGCCAGCACAGAGCCTGATGTGGGCTCCATCTCACTATCTGTCAGATCACGACCTGTGCTGGCTGAAGCCAAGAGGATGCTTAGCAGACTGAGCCACCCAGGCACCCCAAGATACAGTAATTTTTGAATCCATACTATCAGTCAAAATTTTATCCTGATCTCAACTACTCATTTGCAAGGCAGTAGGCTTTAAAAGAATTCCATTCGTAAGCACATAGCAATGATCTTCACAATACAACCACTTACTCTGTTGTTTGTTAAATTACTATTTGAAACGCTGGTTTATAACAACATTCAATGCTCACATTTTGAAAGACATACATTCTAATTACTGAATCTCTGTTAAATTTCCTAGCTTCCTTCTTTTTATTTTCCATTTCTGATTCTGTGAGGTGACCTCTGTAAACCCTCTAAAGTGGCATTGATTAAAATTGTTTCAGACCTAATGTGTCTAGTCTGCACAAAATTTTATTTTCTGTAAATAATTATATGTTCTTGTTTTGGGCATTAACTCTTTTCCTCCCTTTCTGGACTCCACAATGATGACAGTGTAGGGGAGGGACAATTTTTTTTCCTCTAACCTCATTGGTTTTGTGGCTGGGCTGTGGAAATTAAGCTGATGAAAGATTGGCAAAAGGAAAACAATTTATTAACAAGTGTGGCATGCACACAAGCAGAAGAAACTCAGTGATGAATAACTCAAAGGGGTGCTTAGAACTCGGGCTTACGTGGCATTTTAACAAAGAACAATACATTTCTAGAGAAGTAACAAGACAAAGGAAAAGGAATTTAGGTTTTAGGGTCAGAGCTGTAGGAAGGTAAATATAAGGGGGAAATTGATGAAGATAAGGGCTGTTTTGTTATGTATGTTTCTCTTGGTGCCATCTCTTAGAACAAAATCTAGTGTCCTCTCTAGTGATCAAGAATCAGGGGAAGATAGCTTTTCTGTGTGTGCTGTTTCTCACTTGTCTTCCTCTCAAAATAATCCTTATGCCAAAGTGGCATGATTTTGATAGAATATTCTGATTCTTTATAACAGTTACACACATAAGATCAGGATGGGCTTGAATCTTTATTTACCCTCCTCTCAGAAATATACTCCTGTGATAAAAATTTATCATCTAATATTACAATCCCTGGGTAGATTGTTAAAACATTTGAATATTTTATAAATATATAATTCTCAATACTCTTGTTTAGAGAGTGCCCTCCAGAAGGGTAGAGGAACATTATCATTTCTGTCTTTATTGTAACATCCATTTTGGGGTACAGACGTAACTATATTTGTAGTACCTGCTACTTAACTTTACCTTTCTCTATCACTCATTTCTGCATTTTAATTGAAGGGTAAAACCATCAAGATTTACAGATCTGGTTTTTTATTTTTAGTTGTAGTAAAATATACATCCTAGTAGTCCCTGTGGTTTCCCTTTCACAGTACCGTTACCTGCGGTCACCTGAGGTCTGAAAACAGATGATCCTCCTTCCAACAGTGTCAGAAGGTCACTAGTAGCCTAACATGTGCCTACACCATTCACCTCGCTATTTGTCACTTAGGCATTTTATCATCTCACATCATCATCATAAAAAGAAGGGTGACTACAGTACAGTAAGATATTTTGAGAGAGAAAGAGACCACATTTACATAACTCTTATTGGAATATATTCTATTTATTAGTTATTGTTAATCTCTTACTGTGCCTGATTTATAAATTAAACTTTTATCATAGGTATGCATGTATATGAAAAAACAGTATATACAGGGTATAGTATACAGGGTATAGTAAGAATTTGACTCAGTATCTCATATAAGTGGAATCATACAATATTTGTCCTCTTGTGTGGGGCTTATTTCATTTAGCATAATGCCTTCCAGTTTCATCCACATCATATGTGTTGGAATTTTCTCCCTTTGTAAGGCTGAATAACATTGCATTGTATGTATATACCACAATTTGGTTACTTCTTCATCACTTGATGAACATCTGGGTTTCTACCTAAGGCTATTGCGAATAATACTGCTGCAAACACTGGTATACAGTATCTGTTCAAATAACTGTTTTAAATCTTTTTGGGTATTTCCCCAGATGCAACATTGCATATGGCAATTCATATGGTAATTCTATGTTTAATTTTTTGGGGTGTCACCATCCTGTTTTTCACAGTAGCTGTATCATTTTACGTTCCCACCAGCAGTGCACAAATTTTCCAGTTTTTCCACATGCCTGCCAATACCTGTTTTCTGTTTGTTTGTTTTTTTAACATTTTATTTATTTTTGAGACAGGGAGAGACAGAGCATGAACAGGGGAGGGTCAGAGAGAGGGAGACACAGACTCTGAACAGACTCCAGGCTCTGAGCTGTCAGCACAGAGCCCAACGCGGGGCTCGAACTCATGGACCACGAGATCATGACCTGAGCCAAAGTCGGCCGCTTAACCGACTGAGCCACCCAGGCGCCCCAGTTTTTGTTTTCTTAAATAGGTCCCAAGTAGTATCTTATTGTGTGTGTGTGGTTTTTTTTATTTTTTTTAATGTTTATTTATATTTGAGTGAGAGAGATAGTGCACAAGCAGGGGAGGAGCAGGGAGAGAGACAGAGACAGAATATGAAGCAGGCTTCAGGCTCTGAGCTGTCAGCACAGAGCCCAATGCAGAGTTCGAACTCACGAACCGTGAGATCATGACCTGAGCCAAAGTCGGATGCTTCGCTGACTGTGCCACTCAGGCATCCCTTATTGTGGTTTTGATTTGCATTTTTCTAATTATTAAGAAAAGTTGAGCAACTTTTCATGTGTTCATTGGCCACCCGCTGAAGAAATGTCCACATTTTTTGCCCCTTTTTAGAAGATCTGATTCTTGGGGCACCTGGGTGGCTCTTTCAGTTAAGTGTCCAGCTTCGGGTCATGATCTTGTGATCCGTGGGATCGAGCCCTGTGTCAGGCTTTGTGCTGACAGCTTAGAGCCTGGTGCCTGTTTCGGATTCTGTTTCTCCCTCTCTCTCCCCCTCCCCTGCTCACACTTTGTCTCTCTCTCAAAAATAAATAAAAAACATTAAAAAATAAATGAATAAAAATATCTGACTCTTGCCTGAGGATTAATTACCTAAGATTAATTGTATGTTTTTTTATTTTCTTCTCTATTTAGAAAAACTTTTTTTTCCGGGGCACCTGCGTGGCTCGGTCAGTTAAGCGTCTGACTTCAGCTCAGGTCATGAGCTCACAGTCCGTGAGTTCGAGCCCCGTGTCGCACTCTGTGCTGACAGCTCAGAGCCTGGAGGCTCCTTCGGATTCTGTGTGTCTCTCTCTCTCTCTCTACCCCTCCCCCACTCATGCTCTGTCTGTCTCAAAAATAAACATTAAAAAAATTTTTTTTTCATAAAACTTTTTTTTCCTAAAGATCTTACCCTTTTATATTGAAATTCAGATTCAGATATCAATTCTCTTATTCCTCATATAGTTGCCATAAATTTTTTTTAATAAGTCCCAAATTGCTATAAAATATAAATATTCAGTGCTTACTATTTCCTCCTTATTCCCTTCTCTAAGAAATTCTTATTTTATTCTAGGCAACTAGATAGTTGTATCTCCTTTCTCACCCCAATTTAATATTTGAGTTGAATATCTCCATTAAATATCTGATACAGTTCTATACTTAGCTATATTCATAATCTGTATGGAAAAAGCTAGCAGTATTTGGTTCACCAGTTTATGAGAGATCCTTCTCATACCATTGAGGTCTGACCAATATAACATAATGAAAAAAAATGGGGACCCTGTGAAAGATGTCATTCATGTTTTAGTTTTGAACAAGCTAAGTTTCCAACAGAGAATGACATACGTGTTACTTGTCTTAAATGAATTGCAGTATATCCCTATGGTGGCCCTAACATTGTCATTTAATTTTATGCTTATAAAAGTTTTTAAAATATGATAATAAAATATTTCAGTGAAAATCATATGTTCTGGAAGGTTGTAACTTTGGGAAACCAGAGAAGACATGTATCAAAGGAAGACAACTGGAAAATGCAAAAATGTGCTTATCTGTAGGCTTTAGGTTCGGGTAGCTGGTGTTTGCCAGGCAGATAAAGGTGTTAGGGAGGGTAAAGCAAGAGCTCAGAGCTGTGAAAATCCACCAGTTGGTTTGGGATTGTCAATGAAGCTATTGAGGTTGTGCTCCAACATACTCTATGAGTTAGTGTGTGTCAGCCATTGACCTTGCTTGACTGGATAGATCTTTATTCTTACACCTTTGTGATTGTTTACTTAAATCCACTCATTAATGTTTATAAAACAATTTTTTTGTGAAAAAAAATCCAGTGTAAAAAAAAAAAAAACAAAAAAACTATTAGCCTAATAGTACTAAAAAACTATTAGTACTCTTGCGGAGATTAAGTTACCAGCATTCATTACTGCTTACCATTGCATAAACCACTACTTGAGGAGGCCTGTTTGCAGGGCCAGTTTTCTGCAATCATTATCTGGTTTGAACAACATTATGATGTACCTCATTTTATCACGAAGTACTAATGCATTTCTGTCTTTCTTCCTCTCAAGATGAAAGAAAATTTTGGCATTGATTCCCTACCCTCCATGCCCTCATCTGAAGGAAGCAGTCAACAAGGCAGATTTGATGATCTGGAAAATCTTAATTCATTAACACAAAGCAGTCTGGATTTAGGTTTGTGGTTTTTGTTTCTCATAAACACAAATGACATTATTTTGCAATCTTTCAGCTTTGTTTTTATAGACGATAAGTCTTACTGTCCTATTTTCATTCATAATGATGCAAATTTAAATGTTTATTAATCTGCTTCAGAATATCTGGAAGAATAAACCTGGCTCATATTTCAACATAGAACTTAAGATTCTCTTTTCTGAAAGGGCTATATTTTCAATGCCTGATTTTGCTTTTTATAAGCAGTGTGGATTAAAACTAAAACTAGTACCTTATGTGCTAAGTTTGAAATAAGTCTCTACTAATATATATTAAAACCTCTGATGCTATTAAGTGATACTGTTAGCTCATTGAATGAGGTTGTTAAATATTAATAAAGAGAGTCATATTTTAAACATTTATGAAACATTTTTATAGCCATATATTATGGTCAATTTTGGTGCATTAATAACTTAGTTTCCATTAAAGAATCCTAAAAGTATAGTGCCTCTCCTTGCCTACCCCCAATATTGACTCTTACATAATTTTGAAAACTCAACTGTGAAAAATAATTTTTCTTCATCCAACACTGAAATATCAAAGGCTGTTATATTATTGAGATCCCTAGGTAAGACTGTTAAGTTCTTTCACAGCACTGGGATTTATAGAGCCATTGTTCAGGATTTATGCTGTCCTTCATGTGTTATGACTCTGCTTATAGGAAAAGTCTTTCTCTGGACAATTCTCATGTTGTATGGTAATACATTGGAGGGGATGGAGTGCATTATAGAAAGCCATGTAATGATTTTTATGAATTCAGCATTCTGTTGAGTAAAATCCAGAGAATGGAGTCATTAGCAGTAAAGATTCAAGTCCTCTCTGAGATGATAAATAGTTGTCAGTTCTGAGTCAAAATAGAGCATGGGTAGTTAATTTTGAATGTCTAAGATTTGATGAGTTTATCCAGTTTTTCATGACGTATAACCGATTGTGACTAGGATAAAAATGGGACTTTTCCCCCCAAAAGTGTTCCATTAAACTGTTTTAAAATTTTTCATCACATTTCCATAGTCCTTTAAGTACTTAGAGAAGATTTACTGCACAAATGAATGAATAATTGAATTAATAGGCCATATCTGTTTGATCGCCACTGATACTTTATAGCAATGTCATTACTATTTTGGACCAGATGATTCTTTATGGTGGAGAGCTGACCTGTGCTTGGTAGAATGTTAATAGCTTCCCTGCCTTCTAACTCTGATGCCAGTGGTACTCACATTCCCAGGCCTGATCAAGATCACATGTCTTCAGACACTGCCAAATGTCTCTTGGTGGGGGCAGAGTTGAGAATCACTCACTGCTCTACACTGTCAGGATTGAAAGGATAAACTGGCTATATGGGGTGGGTGTTTGTGGGGAAGAGCAGCAGAGTTGGGAAGAAGACGGAGAAGGTAGTTCCTCTTGAGCTCTGCTCTGTGTATTATCTAAATGGCTCCAAAATTACTTCTGACCTCTACTGGCTCTCGAAGTTTTCCAGGGCTGCTGTAGCAAATTGTCACAAACTTGGTGGCTTAAAACAACAGATATTAATTCTCTCACGGTTCTCAAGGCCCAAAGCCCTAAATCAAGGTGCTGTGCTCCCTCTGAAGGCCCTAGGGAATAATCTGTTCTTTTCCTCTTCCGGCTTCTGGTGGCTCCAGCCTTCTTTGACATGTGGCTGCATCACTGTTATGTGTGCCTCTGTCTTCACACGGCTCTCTTCTCTTGACCTGTGTCTTCTATTCTTTGTCTCCTATAGGGACATCTGTCATTGGATTTAGGGCCCACTTGGGTAATCCAGGATGGTCTCATCTCATGATACTAAAATGTATCTGCAAAGACCTTTTTTTCCGAATAAGGTCACATTGACAAGTTCTATGACTTGGATGTATCTTTTAGAGAGGTCTCCCCATTATGCCCTCTACTCTGCCTCAGTCTGATACTTTACAAGGATCTGGGAATTTATTTTTTTAGAGATTATAGTTTTGGGAATGAAGTTAAACTTGTATATCTTAGATCTGTCCTCACTGGAAATGCATTCATAACCACATGCTTTTAGGAAAAAATTTTGAAAGCCTCTAGAATGCCATGTGGCAGGCATGACTATTTGGATTAATGCTAACTGTGGGTAGGCTGAGAAATTATTAATACAGAGTCGATACAGATTTCAGCAGCATACATATTGAATTTATTCTAGTCAGAGTTTGATTTTGCTCTTGAGATCCTTTCCAGCAAAGGGCTGACTCTTAGTCCCACGCCCCTCTATACAAAGCAGATACCCTGCTGTGTCACCAGGCAATCCCGCCAGCTTCTCCTAAGTAAACTCCCCTGGGCTAAGTATTCTCTAAGCCCTCTTTCAAATCTGTAACTCTTTGACCTCTTTATTAGTATCAGACAGTTTTAGGTTTATCTCTGAACAATTAAATTTCTTTTTCTGAGCAATAAATTTAAAAATTATTTTTGAGAGGGGCGCCTGGGTGGCACAGTCAGTTAAGCGTCCGACTTCAGCTCAGGTCATGATCTCACAGTCTGTGAGTTTGAGCCCCACATTGGGCTCTATGCTGACAGCACAGAGCCTGGAGTCTGCTTCAGATTCTGTCTCCTTTCTGCCCCTCCACTGCTCACGCTTTGTCTCTCTCTCTCTCTCAAAAATAAACATCAAAAAAAAATTATTTTTGAGAACCTTATATGTGAAGAGCTATTCTTGACCCTATATTTAGTCCAACATTATGTAGCTTCTAAGAGCCTTTACTCTTCATGGGCTTTGAAAATAAACCTATAATGAGCATAATTAGTAAGGTAAAGTTTACAAGATAAATTCCAAATCAATAACACATTTAGTATTACAACATTTCAAAAGGTTTCTGACAGAAGGTAGTTCTGATTCCTAATCTTTGACTGCCCCTGTCTGGATGGTGCCCCCAGGGAACCCTGGATGATTCTCTGTCATTGCACTCAAGGGTCAGGCACACATACTCATTCGCATGCCTACCTCTTCCTATAAATTAAGCTTCTGGAGGGCAAGGCTTGTATCTGATTTTTGTTACCGTAGTAGGTGCTCAAGAAATATTTGTTGAATGAGAGAGTGAAATGCTGCTCATGTGTGGCTATTCAACAACATTGCAACCCCCAGCCCTCCCTCCCTCTGGCAGCGGCCAAGTTATACAATAACCCACCCTCCTCTTTACTTGGATTCTCGTTGCCTTTATTTTGTTGACCATTCTGTTCTTGCTCCTTACCAAGTATAAACCTTTTGAAAGTCTCCCCCATTCCTCTCCTATAAACATTAACCTCCATTTGTCCAGGAAAATTTTTTTTAGCTTCTTTGTTTTTCTAACCTTTGTGCTCCTATTATGGCCCTTCCCTAACAACTGCATAGGTCCTCGAGGACTTGATTTGTTTTATGGGCTCTGGGAACTGCAGTGCACTTGGCGAACAGCTCTGTAAAGTGTGAGTGTGTCACGCACTGTGACAGATGAGAAATGCGTGCCTGAGCACCAGCACCCAGGGTCCAAGGAGGAGGAGTGGGGCAAAGGGCATGGCAGCCTTTCTGTGGAACAGGTAATGAAAAGTTTTAAACAAACTGCAGCAACCTGTGAAACCCAATGCCATAATTTAACAGTCTGCTTTTACCAGTGTGGGTGGATGAGAACCAGCTCTGCAAATAAAGCCAGTTCCCTCTTCTTAACACTGGTTTCTGGCCATTCCGGCCAGAATCTAGTCCCACCCCTGGTCCCTCCTCAGTGGGGAAGAAGCAGACATAGGCCAAGCTAGAACTCTCTGGCATCGAGATGGATTAGAGTGCTTTGCAGGAATGGAGGCCCCAGAGAATAGGAGTGAAGGGTGCATAGGGATGGGGGACAGACCCTGAGACTTCTTTAACACAACCTGAGCATTAAAGTTAAATTCACTCCCTCTTCAGATTCTGTTGCATTACCAACTGATTAGACCCCAGTTCCAAAGTCTCTAGACAAGATAAAAAGCAGTAGTAGTGAGTTTACTAGAAAATTTGTTCATTATGAAGAAATGGAAAGAGTTGAGGTAATGCTTATAGGAAAAGTTTTAGGATAATACCTGTATCTTTTAGAAATAATTTGTGATTTTCTGATTAGGCAGAGCTCCAAAGAATACTATAAATGTGTGGATTTAAGGAAGACATTTGATCACAATTCATCATATTTGTAATATGCTCAAGAAGGATTGGCTGAGAATCGGGTGTATCCTAAGAGTGATTAATAGACCTATGCCAGTAAGGGTCCTATGAGTCGTAGGACTCTATGCACAACTCTGCCCCAGTTATTCTTTTTTTCAGGAAATGTGGAAATAACACAGATGGCATGTCAGGTAAACTTGCACATTCTATTTGGCAAAATTCCTTAACTTGAATTTCTCCATCTATAAAATAACAGTTGTTAGTATCTTTTCTAACTCATAGTTTGACACGAGAATTAAATAGGTAACAACTGTAAAAGAATTATGAAATTTGTAAACAAAACCCCTTTAAAAATCTGTTTTCTTAACCTGATGAGCACCGGGTGATGTATGGAGTTGTTGAATCACTATATTGTATACCTGAACCAATATAACAATGTGTGTTAACTACACTGGAATTAAAATATTTTTTGATGTAAGATTTTTTATTTGGTTATTTGTCATTCTGTGAAATTATTTTGTGTGCGTGATGAGGACTTCTAAGATCTATTAAGTAACTTTCAAATATGCAATATAATATTTCTTTAATGGTTGTTTACTTTTGAGAGAGAGAGAGAGTGTATGGCGAGGGGCAGAGGGAGAAAGAGACACAGAATCCAAAGCATGCTCAAGACTCTGAGCTGTTCAAGTCCAGCATGGGACTTGAACTCACAAAATGCGAGATCATGACCTGAGCTGAAGTCAGATCCTCAACCGACTGAGCCATCCAGGCACCCCTTATTTATTTATTTATTTATTTATTTATTTATTTACTTACTTACTTACTTACTTACTTACTTACTTACTTATTTATTTATTTATTTATTTATTTATTTATTTATTTGCAATAAGTGAAATGCAGGAGTGCCTGCAGTTGGGACAGCTGAGGTTGATAAGGGAAAATGTGTAGTGAGATTAGAATACCATCATTAAGGGGATTCTTTTGATAAAATATTTATATTGCTAAAATGTCCTCTTTTCAGTAAGGCCATGTGTGAAATGCAACTCTCTTCCACTGAGGAGTCCCTGTCCTCCTTCCTTCCTTTATTTTTCACCATCTGACATATTAAACATTTTACTTAATAAGATTTCTACCTAGAAAAGGCCTATTTGTTGAATGAATGAAGGCTAAATGAAAGCATCTTGTGTTCACTATCATCTGGGTTTGCTGTGTAGGTATGATGATTCCAGATGATGCCCAAGGTCCTGGCTTGCTTGTTGAACTTCCTGCTGTGGCTCAAAGAAGGGAGCAAGAAGATTTGCCTTTATATCAACTCCCCAGGACTCGAGTTGTTTCCAAGACCTCAGCATACACAGGAACACTGTCTTCTAGATATACCACTGATGCATGGTATGATACCATTTATCTTTGTTTTCACATTATAAAGTAGTCTGGTTTTTTTTGCTCTTATAAAAAAAATGCCCTATAGTAGACAATTACTAAGAGATTAGGAGTTTCACAACATAAGCAAGACATACAGACAAATTGAGGGAGTGGATTTAAGAGAGAATTTGTTGGAATTGGTGACTAATAACGTGTGTCAAGGTGAGAGGACATAGTTGAGAGTGACTTGTGTCTCTGGATTAGGACAATAAATGCATTGCAGTGCCATTAATTCTTTAACAACACTGTAGGAGCAAAGGAAGCAAACTCAGTGTCCAATGATAGATGAATGGATAGAGAAAATGTGGTGTACAAGAAAGAATTAAGTGCTGCCGTTTTTAACAATATGGATGGACTTAGAGGGTATCATGCTAAATGAGGGAGGTCGAACAGTGCAAGACAAGTGCCGTACGATTTCACTTATATGTGGAATCTACAAAGACAAAACAAACGAACAAACAGAAACTGTCTCCTAAACACCGAGAACAAACTGGAGCGGAGGGGAATGGAGGTGGATGGATGAAATAGGTGAAGGGGATTAAGAGTCACAGACTTCCAGTTATAAACTAAATAAGTCACAGAGACAAGTATAGCATGAGGAATGTAGTTAATATAATTTTTATGATGACAGGTGGTAGCTACACTTATGGTGAGCGTTTCGCAATGTATAGAACCATTGAATCACTGTGTTACACACCTGAAACTGATATAACATTGTATGTTATATTTTAATTAAACAAAAAAGTTTATAGGAGCATGAACAGGTTGTAAGGGAAAACGAATTCAGTGTGGGACAAGACGAAGGTTCCAGTATCCATAGGACAACAAAGCGAAGTGGAATCAATTAGGTGTGTGATTCTGGGGATTCACGTTGGTATCTATCCTGATGTTAATAATTGGGAGCAAGATCAAGTGTAGGTGAAACTGCTAGATTTGAACAGTCATCCAGGGTAAGCTCAAATACTAAGAAGAGCATGGGACCAAAATTAGAGTCTTGCAGAGCAGCAATATCACAAGTAAGAATGGAGGCAGAAAATAGTGAAATGGAGTGAACAAAATGTCACTCAGAGGAAATTAAACCTAGAGGTTGTCGTAGAAACCGGACAAGAGAACATTTTAGCAAAGGTTTTCACAGACCTTCATTATGGCCTATGGAGAGGTCAGGGCAGATGAAACGGAAAAGTTTACTTGGGGTTTGGCCACACGGATGCACTAGGTTAGCATAGAACAATTTAAGTAAAATAGAAATCAGAGAGTAGTAGGTTGAGAATTGAACAGGTCCAAAATTGGGCATAGTAAGTCCAGTGAGACTAGTGTTTTCAGAATCCAGGTCATGAAAAGAGACAGAATGCGTATCATCTAGATAGCTAGAGGGTATTTTTGGATTGAGGTAAAGAAGAAGAGGTTATGCATACGTAATTACATATATATTGATATATGTATTGTGTGTGTGTCTTTCTGGGAAAGATCCAGCAAAGAAATATGTAGATGCTGGAAAGGAAGTTATTAAACACAGTCCCTAGAGAGAGGAGAAGGAGAGAAAGACATTGCACACCTAGAGAGATTAACCTTTGGTGGTTAATCCACAGAGACAGGTGCCAGGAATGAAAGCAAAGTACAAATGCAAGTGCTATTTGTATCCTGTAGATAGGAATCCAAAGAGATTTTTTATTTTTTGTATTTTTTGTCATTTAGGTAAAGATTATTTGAAAAGAGTGATAAGGTGGTAGTAATGTGTACATTAAAAGTAGAGGTGTCACTTTTGAAACAAGGGTAGGAGAGTAATGGCTTAGTGGTTGGTGGAAAGCAGTTTAGAAAAATCTTGCTCCCTGCCCCCCACCTTCCAACTTCCCAAGGTGAGAGAGTATCATTCACTTGAACATAGTATCTGTGGCAGAGAACCAGAAGCTGTTGAGAGAATGTTTGGTGAAGAGGTCAGAGTGTGGAGTAGTTTCTTGACAATTCAAGGAGATTCCGTGGAGTGTGATGGGTAGTTTGGCCTGGGGGCGGGGAGAGGGGAAGGGGTATCGGTGGAGTGTATGAGAATGGAAGGAGAAACCAGAGCAGCAAGGAAGGAAGGAGTTGGAGGTGTTGGCCAAGCATAACAGGGATGAGAGATAGAGTGGATTTATTGGCCTTCGTGTTTTTATTAAACCTTTAGTCCAAGAATGATTTTGTACTGACATATGGAGTGTCTTAGAATGATATCACTTCTCCATTCAGCAACCTGTGACCTTTGACCCTTTTTATTGACTTTTACATTTAATTTTATTTATTTATTTTTAAGATTTTATTTCCAAGTAATCTCTGCACCCAGTGTGGGGCTTGAACTCAAAACCATGAGATCAAGAGTCATGTGCTCCACCAACTGAGCCAGGCAGGTGTCCCTCTGCCTATAGTTTTAGACAGAAACTTCATATTGCAAAAAGTTGGTCTCTGTGCTTCAGCAAAGCTCCTTTCTGAGTGTAAAGGAAAAGACTCCGAGGTTCCTGGCTGGCTCAGTCAGTGGGGCATGCGATTCTTGGTCTCAGGGTTTTGAGTTCAAGCTCCATATTGGGTATGGAGACTGCTTAAAATAAAATTAAAAATTAAAAAAAAAAAAAAAAAAAGGAAAGACTCAGATAAGCTCAACCACTTGGAGAAATCTGATGGCTTTTCATTCAGCAGAACTGGACCAGTGTTCAGCAGGGAGGTGCTGACAGGTCCTTTGTCCTGGCGTGAGCAATGTAACCAAGCTCCTGGGGAAATGCATAGTATTAAACAGGCAATAGGTTTGTTTCTTCAGGAGGGATGGTTGCAGATGGAAGTACTGGAAGGCTTAAAAATATAACTTTATAGGGGCACCTGGGTGGCTCAGTCAGTTGAGCGTCCGACTTCAGCTCAGGTCATGATCTCGCAGTCTGTGAGTTCAAGCCCCACGTCGGGCTCTGTGCTGACAGCTCAGAGCCTGGAGCTTGCTTCCGATTCTGTGTCTGCCTCTCTCTCTGCCCCTCCCCCACTCATGCTCTGTCTCTTTCTCTCTGTCAAAAATAAATAAACATTTAAAATATATATATATATATGTGTATATATATATAATTTTATGACTTATTTTAAATTTATTTTTAATTGTTTTAATGTTTATTTTTGAGAGAGACAGGGTGTGAGTGGGAAAAGGGCAGAGAGAGAGGGAGACACAGAATCTGAAGCAGGCTGCAGGCTCTGAGCTGTTAGCACAGAGCCCGATGTGCGGCTCCAACCTATGAACTGTAAGATCATGACCTGAGCCAAAATCAGCCACTTAACCAACTGAGCCATCCAGGTGCCCCTGACTTTTTTTTTAAATTAAAAAAATTTTTAAGTGATCTCTACACCCAATGTGGGTCTCAAACTCACAACCCTGAAATCAGGAGTTACATGCTCCAGTGACTCAACCACCCAGTCCCCCTAATTTTGACTACTTATATGGTCAAATTACTTTTCAAATGAGACCGTTTTATTTTTTAAATTTCTCTTCTGCTTGGTGTCAATAATTAAATCTCACAATTCGGAAATGAGACGGCTTTTTTAAAGGTATAGAACTGTAATTGGAAAATATCTAAACAAATTTCCAAAACCACCCCCCCTTTCTTATGCAGAAGTCAAAATGGAACATCCATTCTGTCTTACTCAGTTCTTACCACTTTCAGAAAGGGAAGATACACTTTACTCCTACCTCATTCCTTTCTTATTCTCCAGAGGTAACTTTGACAAGCTGATTTCTTATGTGGGCACGGGCATTCAAGAGTTTCAACCTAACTTTTGAGAGCTCAGTCTTGCATTTGAATGTTGTTTTTTTGACTTGCTGTTATAGATTCAGGATATATTAAAATTTTAGCAGGTAATAGAAGAGTTCCTGTAAGTCATGTTTTCCCCCTTTTAGTCTTTAAAGGTATGACCCGTGGAGTTAGGTTCATAGGTGAATATTTATTGCCACTTCGGAGCTTTTCTGAGTAATGCATAGATTCTTTTGGAAGACAGTCTTTCAGATCAGGGTATCATGAAGTGCTAAATGATAGTTTAGAGTTTCTACTTTGCATTAATTTTGGTGTAGAACCCAGCTAAGTTATTTAATGTACACTGTGCTTCTGCATCCCATTGACTTCCCTGTACCTTTAGAGACCTAATTTTTTGTTTGTTTGTTCTAAAATTAAATTTAAAGGGGGCCTGTAGTGCAATGGATAATGTGTCTGACTACAGATCAGAATATTTATTCAATTTATTTAAACTCAACAAAACAGGGGTACCTTGGTGGTTCAGGTGGTTAAGCATCCAACTTTGGCTCAGGTCATGGTCTTGTGGTTGTGGGTTTGAACCCCGTGTCTGTCTCTGCGCTGTGCAGATAGCTCAGAGCCTGGAGACTGCTTCAGATTCTGTGTCTCCTTCTCTTTCTGCTTCTCCCCCGCTCACATTCTGTTTTCTCTCTCTCTCTCTCAAAAATAAATAACATTTAAAAAATAATAAACTAAAACAACACAAAAACAATTCACCCATTTCTATCTCTCACCCCTGCCTCTTGCAACTACCAATATGTTGTTGTCTGTATCTGTGAAGTTTTTTTTGTTGTTGTTGTTTATTTTATTTTTAATGTTTATTTATTTTGAGAGAGAGAGAGGGAGTACGCACACAATGGGGGAAGGGTAGAGAGAGAAGAAGGAAAGAGAGGATCTCAAGCAGGCCCTGTGCTGTCAGCCGGGCTTAATCCCATGAACCATGAGATCATGACCTGAGCTGAAATCAAGAGTTGGACGCTTAACCAACTGAGCCACCCAGGCACCCCTGTTGTTTTAGATTCCACATATAAGAGAGATCATATGGTGTTTATCTTTGTTTGTCTGATTTATCTCACTTAGCATAATACCCTCAAGTTCCATCCATGTTGTCTGAAATGACAAGATTTCATTCCTTTGATGGCTATATAATATTCCATTTTAAATTCCATGATTTCTTTATCAATGGACACTTTGGCTCTTTCTGTATCTCGGCTATCATAAATAAATGTCATAAATAATGCTACACATGAACATGGGAGTGCATGTATCTTTTGTATCAGTGTGTTCTTTTTTAAATTTTTATTTATTTATTTATTTACTTACTTACTAAATACTCATAAGTGAAATTGATGGATCATATAGTGATTGTATTTTTAAATTTTTGAAGAACCTCCATACTTTTTCCATAATGGTTGCATCAATTTACATTTCCAACAACAGTGTACAGAAGTTCCCTTTTCTCCATATCGTTGCCAATCAGCACTTGTTATTTCTTGCTTTTTTGATAATTTCCATTCTAATAGATGTTAAGTGATACCTCACTGTAGTTTTGATTTGCATTTCTCTGCAAATTTTCATGTACCTGTTGGTCATCTGTATGTCGTCTTTGGGAAAAAATATCTATTCAGATCCTCTGCCCATTTTTTTCAACGTTTATTTATTTTTGGGACAGAGAGAGACAGAGCATGAATGGGGGAGGGGCAGAGAGAGAGGGAGACACAGAATCGGAAACAGGCTCCAGGCTCTGAGCCATCAGCCCAGAGCCTGACGCGGGGCTCAAACTCACGGACCGCGAGATCGTGACCTGGCTGAAGTCGGACGCTTAACCGACTGCGCCACCCAGGCACCCCTCTCTGCCCATTTTTTAATTGGATTGTTTGCTTTTTGGTATTGAGTTGTATGAATTCTTTACATATTTTGGGTTTTATTCTCTTATCAGATATATGATTTGCAATTATTTTATCTCATTCAGTAGGTTGCCATTTCATTTTGTTTATTGTTTACTGTACTGATTAGTTTGATGTGGTCCCACTTGTTTACTTTTGATTTTGTTCCTTTTACTTTTGGTGTTGGATTACAAAAATCATGACTAAGACCTATGTTAGGGAGTTTACCACCTATGTTTTCTTCTAGGAATTTTATGGTTTCAGGTCTTATATTTAAGTCATTAATCCATTTGGGGTTAATTTTTGTGTATGTTGTGAGATAGTGGTCCAGTTTCATTCTTTTGTATGTGGCTGTGCAATTTTCCCAACACCATTTATTGAAGAGACCATCCTTTCCCCACTATATGTTCTTGGCTCCCTTGTTGTAAATTAATTGATGATCTAAGTGTGGGTTTATTTCTGGACTCTATTCCATTGATGTATGTGTTTCTTTTTATGCCAGTACCATACTGTTCTAATTACTATAGCTTTGTAATATAGTTTGAAATCTGGATGCATGTTACCTCCAGCCTTGTTCTTTCTCAAGATTGCTTTGGTTAATCTAGGTCTTTGAGGTTTCATATAAATTTTAGTATTGTTTATTCTATTTCTGTGAAAAGTACCACTGGGATTTTAACAGCAGTTGCATTGAATCTGTATATTACTTTGGGTAGCATGGACATTTAAAAAATATTAATATTTTTAATCCGTGAGCATGGAATATCTTTTATTTGTGTCTTCAGTTTCTTTCATTAATATATTGTAGTTTTCAATATACAGGTCTTTCATCTCCTTGGTAATTTTATTTTTAGGTATCTTATTCCTTTTGATCGAATTGTAAATGGATTTGTTCTTAATGTCTCTCTCTGATACTTTGTATTAGTGTAAAGAAACACAACTGATTTTTGCATGTTGATTTTGTATACTGCAACTTTACAGAATTCATTTATCCTAACTTCTTTTTTATAGAGTCTTTAGGATTTTCTATATATGATATCATGTCATCTGCAAATAGTGAGTTTTACTTCTTCCTTTCCAATTTAGATGCCTTTGGTTTCTTTTTTGAATAAAAGTGGTAAGAGTGGTCATTCTTGTCTTGTTCCTTATCTTAAAGGAAAAGCTTTTAGCTTTTCACTGTTAGGTCTGATGTTAGCTGTGAGCTTGTCATATATGGCATTTATGTTGAGGTACATTTTCTCTATACCTGCTTTTTTGAGAGTTGTTATTATAAACGGATGTTGAATTTTGTCAGATGGTCTTTTTGCACCTATTGAGATGATCATAAGAATTTTAGCCTTCATTTTGTTAATGTAGTGTATCACATTGATTTGTGATTGGTTGAACCATACTTGCATCCTTGGAATCAATCTTACTGGATTATGGTGTATGATCCTTTTAATGTATTGTTGAATTTGGTTTGCTAATATTTTGTTGAGGATTTTTGCATCTTTGTATCTTTGTCTGGTTTTGGTATAAAGGCAATGCTGGCCTGTAAAATATGTTTGGAAGAGTTCACCCCCTTCATTTTTTGGAAAATTTTAAGAAGGATTGGTAATCAATTTTCTTTGAATATTTGGTAGAATTCACTAGTGAAGCCTTCTGGTTCTGAATTTTAGTTTATTGGGAGGCTTTCAATTACCAATTCAATCTCCTTGTTAGTAATTGGTCTATTGAGGTTTTCTATTTCTACCTTATTCAGTCTTAAAAGATTGTATGTTTCTAGGAATTTATTTCTTCCAGGTTGTCCCATTTGTTGGCATATAATTGTTCATAGTAGTTTCATGATTCTTTGTATTTCTGTGGCATCAGTGGCATTTCTGCATTTATTTGAGACCTCTTCTTTCCTTGAGTAGTCTAGCTAAAGGTTTGTCAATTTTGTTTATCTTTTCAAAGAACCAGCTTTTAGTTTCATTGGTCTTTTCCATTATCATTTTAGTCTCTATTTCATTTATTTCTGCTCTAATCATTGTTATTTCCTTCCTTCCAAACACTTTGGGCTTCATTTGTTTTTCTAGTTCCTTCATGTGTAAAAGTTAGGTTGTTTGAGACTTTCCTTGTTTCTTGAGGTAGGCATTAATTGCTATGAGCTTTCCTCTCGAAACTGTTTTTGCTGCATCACATAAAGTTTGGTATGTTAAATTCCCATTTTTGTTTATCTCAATGTATTCCTTTTTCATTTTTTTTCTTTCATTTTTTAAAAATTTCTCTTTCATTTTCTTTTATTTCTCTTTGGATTGACCAGTGGGTCAAAGAATGTTGTTTAATCTCCACATATTTATGAACTTTCTAGTTTCATACCATTGCAGATGGAAATGATGCTTCATTTAATTTCAGTCATCTTAAATGATTAAGACTTGTGGGGTGCCTGGGTAGCTCAGTAAGTTGAGCGTCCGACTTCGGCTCAGGTCAATGATCTCACAGTTGATGGGTTTAAGCCCTCTGTCAGGCTCTGTGCTGACATCTCAGAGCCTGTAGCCTGCTTTGGATTCTGTGTCTCCCTCTTCTGCTTATGCTCTGTCTCTGTCTTTCAAAAATAAATAAAAATGTTAAAAAAAATTTTTGTTTTAAATGATTAAGACTTGTTTTGTGAGGCTCAGTCAGTTAAAAATACAACCTCTGCTCAGGTCGTGATCTCAGGGTTTATGTGTTTGAGCCCTGAGTGGGGCTCTCTGGTGTCAGAGCAGAGCCCACTTAAGATTCTCTGTCCCCCTGTCTCTTTGCCCCTCCCCCACTTGTGTTGCATGTATTATCTCAAAAATAAACTTAGAAAAAAAAAAACAACTTGTGGCCTAAGATATGATCTATCTTAGGAAATACTCCATGTGCACTTGAAGAATGTGTATTCTAATGCTTTTGGAATGGTATATTCTGTATGTATCTGTTAAATTCACCTGGTCTAACATGTCATTTGAGGTAGATGTTTCCTTATTGATTTTTTTGTCTAAAGTCCCCTACTGTTATTGTATCACTATTTTTCCCTTTAGGTCTATTAATGTTTGCTTAATATGTTTAAGTACTCCTGTGTTCTATATTAATGTTATATTTTCTTATTGGACTGATTACTTTATCCTGATATAACATCCTTCTTTGTCTCTTAATCTTTGTTTTAAAGTTTATTTTGTCTGATAGAAGTATGTCTGCTCCAGCTTTCTTTTAGTTTCCATCACATGGCATATACTTTTTCATTTCTTCACTTTCATTCTGTGTGTCTTTACATGTGAAAGGAGTCTTGTAGGTAGCATGTAGATGGGTCTTGTTTTTTTATTCAGCTACTCTGTGTCTTTGGAGATTTTAGTACATTTACATTTAAAGTAGTAACCTAGAGGTATGTGTTTATTGCATTTTGTTAATTGTTTTCTGTTTTTGTAGTTTTTCTCTGTTCCTTTCTTCTCTTATTTTCTTTGTGGTTTGGTAACTTTCTTCAGTGGTATGCTTATATTTTTAAATCTTTTGTGTATTTACTATAGGTTTTTGGCCTGTAGTTACCATGAGACTTACATATAACAATTTACATCTATAATAGTCTATGTTAAGTTGATAATAACTTACATTTGATCCCATTCTAAAGCTCAATCTTTTTACTACTCCCCACCATGTTTTATGTTTTTGATATCATAGTTTACATATTTTTATCTTGTGTGTCCCTTAACTAATTATTGTAATCATAGTTATTTTACTATTTTTTCCTTTAACCCTCATACTAGCTTTTTAAATAATCCACGACCTTTATTATATATTTACTTTTCCAGTGAGATTTGTTCTTTCACATGGGTTCTCATTACTAATTAACACTCTTTCTTTTCAGCTTAAAGAAGCCCCTCTAAGATTTCTTGTAAGGCCAGTTTAGTGGTGATGAACTCCTTTAGTTTTTACTTGTCTGGAAAACTCTTTATCTCTTCTTCAATTCTGAATGATCATTTTGCCAGATAGAATATTTTTGGTTTCAAGTGTTTTCTTTCAACACTTTGAATATATCATGCCATTCCCTTGTGACCTATAAAGCATGTGCTCAAAAATTTGCTGGCAATCTTATCATGGGGAGTGGGTTTTTTTTTTTTTTTAATATTAACAAGGTTTTTTTTCTTTTGCTACATTTAATATTCTTCCCTTGTCTTTAACTTTTGACATTTTAATTATAACATGTCTTGTTGTGGGTCTCTCTGGTTTCAACTTGTTTGGAACTCTCTGGGCTTCCTGGATCTGGATGGCTATTTCATTTCCCATTGTAAGGAAGTTTTAGCCATTATTTCCTCAAATGAAATTTCTACCTCTTTCTCTTTGTTTTCTCTTTCTGGGAGCCCTATAGAAAGTGAATATTAGTTTATTTGAAGTTGTCCTATAAGTCCCTTAAGCTATTTTCATTTTTTCTTATCCTTTCTTCCTTTTGCTTCTTTGATTGGTCTTGTCTTTGAGGTGATTGATCCTTCTGTTTTGTCTAGTCAGCTATTGAATACCTGTAGTGTATTTTTCAGTTCACATATTGCATTCTTCAGCTCTGTGACTGGTTTGGTACTTTCTTATGTTTTCTATGTGTTTGTTGAAGTTTTAATTGTGTTCATCCATTCTTTCAACTTCAGTGATCATCTTTATGACCATGACTTTGGACTCTAACAGGTATATTGCTTATCTCCTTTTGACTTAGGCATTCTGAGGTTTTGTTAAATTTCATTTGGAACATTCCTCTGTTTCTTCATGTTGCTTGACTTTCCGTGTTGGTTTCTATACAGTAGATGAAACTGCCACCTCTCCCAGTCTAGAAAGAGTGGCCTTGTGTAGGAGGTGAAACTTTTCATTCAGCCCTACCACAGCTCTTGGTTGTTTCCCAAATTTCTGTGCTTGTTCAAGCAGCCTGTTGTATTTTTAATAGCTCCTGGTAGTTGAGGATGTGCCTCAACTGAGGTTGTCAGTGTCCAAAAGGGGAGAATCAGGCTTTAACTAGAAGCCAAACCCTTAGGCAGCAGCTTTAAAAGTATGCAAATGTATATGGTCCTGAGGGACCACATGTGTAAGCCTCACTGTCCACCAAAGACAGGCAATTTGAGGTGTGCCTTGGGTGGCAGTCACAAAAATTTGGGCTCCAGAAGAGTGTGTATAAGCTCCTTTTGGGGAGATACCAGCAAGCTGGAGCAAAGCAGAGGGAAAGTGCCAAGGTGGTGTTCACAGCCTATGTTCCTTTAGAGCCACACTGTAGGGCACTGGATGTGTGCCAAACCTGAATCCTGCCCCTTAGTCCAAAGCCCCAGGATGAGCAAAGTGACCTTTTTCACAGAAAGCCTGGGGCATATGCCTCAGTCTGCCATCTTTGAAGTGCCCTGATGATGGTAGCCTACCAAGAATGGTCCTCTGATTGCCATAGTCCTGTGGAACCCAACAATGCAAGACCCTTCATCCACCAAAGCCAGACAATCAAAGGGTGTCCCTGGACATCCGCTGTGAACACCAGGCATCAGACTCATGGAGAACTCTCCTCCCAAGAGTCAGTGGCGCTCTGGAGCGTGGCTGATGGTGAACATGATGCGAGCACTTGCCTCTCTGGAAAGGCTTAGTCAGCCCGAGGTGTGTCCTTAATTAGACCAAATATTTATGTCTTATCACACCTGTCATGATTTGGGATACAGGAAAGTAGAAAATAGAAGGAAAGTTTCAATGTTGGTTTGTTTGGGGATTTTTAATTTTTAATCCTCAGTTAATATTTACAGGGGAATTCTAAAATAGAGCATGACAATATTCCTTGCAGTAATGTCCATATTCTGAAAACCAGGATATAATGTAAAGTATCATATTTGGGATGGCAGATAAATTACATCAATAGTATGGGCTATTAAGATGCTGTTAAATAAAAAAAGAAAGATTACGATACATGGGGAAATTTTTGATAGAAATTCAAATGAAAAAAATTGTAAAGGAAATGAATATTAAGCTTCCACTAAATGACAGTCACGTCATTTAATCCTTGTTACTGTTACATAGGGTAATCAAAATATGAAAGCTTCTGCTATTACAGCTATTCAATGAACATCTATGCACATGTGCAAAGAATAATATAATGTGATAATATGAAGACTTTGCTTAAATTGGTAGAATCCTGGGTATCCTGTAGGGATTGCATTCAGCTGCTTATAAAACTCTCCACTTGGGGTGGCTTAACCAAGTGGGGCTGTAATTTTTTTCATGTAAAACCCCCTGAAGAAGGTGATCTGCCGGGGTCTTAAACACCTTCCTTTCTGCTCTGCTGTCTTTAATGCATTGCTTTAGTCACTGTTTCTTCATGATTTTAAAATACATGCTTCATTGCCAATATCATCTCTGCCTTCTAGGCAAGAAGAAAGGGAAGGTCATAGCATGAAAGGCTCCTGCCAGATGATTCTCTGTCCATGTAATGAGTTTTTCTGGAAATCTCTGAGGACTTGTACTTCCATTTCAGAACTGTAGCTCCCAGTTAACATTAGCTGAAAGGAAGTCCAGAAAATGTATTTCTTTAAATCTGGGCATAGTGCCACCTGGAATAAAGGAGAAGTTATGTTGGTAAGGAAGGAGGAAGAGGACATTAGATAAGTAATTGGCAAGTATCTGCCAAACTCTTTTTCCTTGAATACTGTGATGCTCTTAATCATGAAATCATTGACTGGCTGAGGCAACAAAACCATCTGGGAATAGGTGAGATGTTAATGACCCCTGATGATTCCAATTTCTTAACTAATACTTGGATTCTTTCGGTATTCTCTTTTACATTCAGCCTGAAACCATTCTACACTAGAAAGTCTGTCTGTAGACATGCAGGTGGGTTTGGAGTTTTGCTGCTATTTATAGGACTCATTTGAGACTTCAGAGAAAAATGGAGCATTGAAACGTTTAGGCTGCAAAACAGATTTGGATACTGTGAGGAGGTTGTGTATTTGCAGCCTTCCCTGAGCTTCAGTTCCTCAAGTGGAAGAATAAAATAATAATATGACCTGCAGTGCCTGCTTCACAGGGTTTTTGTGAATGTAAAATGGAAGAGGTAGTACCTACATTTTTGTATAGAGTAATAAAATGTACCCTTCAGACCTATTATCTCAGGTGGTGGTCCAGAGTCACACACGCATTTCATGGTGCGGGTTAGACTGGAGCTTAGGAGTTCTCTTAGGAGTACTCTTCCAGATAATATATGGTAATGTCTCTACCCTATTAGATAGCATTACCTTTATAAGTACTTTGTAATTCAGCATTTTTAAAAGGATCTTTTTTTTTTTTAAATTTTTTTTTTCAACGTTTATTTATTTTTGGGACGGAGAGAGACAGAGCATGAATGGGGGAGGGGCAGAGAGAGAGGGAGACACAGAATCAGAAACAGGCTCCAGGCTCTGAGCCATCAGCCCAGAGCCCGACGCGGGGCTCGAACTCATGGACCGCAAGATCGTGACCTGACTGAAGTCGGACGCTTAACCGACTGCGCCACCCAGGCGCCCCAGGATCTTTTTTTTTTTAAGTTTATTTATTTTGAGGAGGGAAAGGGGCAGAGAGGGAGAATCCCAAGCCCTGACATGGGGCTCAATCCCATGACCCTGGGGTCATGAGTTGAGCCAAAATCAAGAGTTGGATGCTTGTAGCACCTGGGTAGCTTGGTCTTACTTCAGCTCAGGTTGCGGTTTGCACATTCAAGCCCATGTTGGGCTCTACGCTGACAGCTTGGAGCCTAGAGCCTGCTTCAGATTCTCCTCCTCTCTCTCTGCCCCTCTAACCTCCCCCTCAAAAATAAATAAACATTAAAAAAGAGATGCTTAACTGACTGAGCCTTGCAGGCACCCCTGTAATTCAGCATTTTATGTTATCACTTCCATACCAGCATGACTTGATGGGTGAAAGTATGGCAGTGGTAGGTGGGAGGATCAAATTAGATCTACCAGAAGGAAATCTCTCTGCAAACTGCAAAGTGATGGATAATGACACAAAACGTTCATGGGATACACATCACCGGGGAGTTACTTAGTGCCAGGATGACAGATCTACAAAGAGGGATTGTGTTTCCTGTTTAGCCATTTCAGCTACATATGTTGGTTTATGCTGGAGTGTTTTCTTTGCTTGTCGATCAGGACCAAGTTTAAAGGAATATATGTTATGATATTTTGTACCTTGATCATGAAACAAATGTGAAGTTGTACAAATCACACATAGATTTTTAAGAAATAGCGTCTAGACTGTCACCAATAACAGTGTTTATAATCTGTGATGTGTGTTTCTGGATTGTTTGTTGAACATTAAAAGTACTGTATTTTTGTTTTGTACAGATAGTTAACTGTAGATGTAAATATTTTGAACCTTAAAAATTAAGAACTATTTACCTACAAATAGATTGTTCAACTTCAAAACTTTGTAAGAACCTTTAACAGCACTGTTTTACAAGGTGCATGTGTGTTTTTCCTTTGTCTCTCTTCAGTGAGTTACCTGAGAGAGAAGAAGGTGAAGGAGAAGAAACTCCAAACTTCAGCCACTGGGGTCCACCAAGAATGTACGTTGATGATGTCATTGGCTTTCTCAGTAGGAGAACACAGTTGGTTGCTCTTTCCTTTCAGAGTGTCATTTAGACGTTCTGTACTGATTAAGTATTGCCATAATGTACATCTAGGCTGGTCTAAGGTTTTTTTTTTTTTTAATTATTTTAATATGAAATTTGTTGTCAAATTGGTTTGCATACAACACCCAGTGCTCATCCCAACAGGTGCCCCCTCAATGCCCATCACCCACTTTCCCCTGTCCCCCACCCCCCATCAACGCTCAGTTTATTCTCAGTTTTTAAGAGTCTCTTATGGTTTGGCTCTCTCCCTCTCTAACTTTGTTTTTCCCTTCCCCTCCCCCATGGTCTTCTGTTAAGTTTCTCAGGTCCACATAAGAGTGAAAGCATATGGTATCTGTCTTTCTCTGTGTGACTTATTTCACTTAGCATAACACTGTCCAGTTCCATCCACATTGCTACAAAATGACCTAAATTTTAGTTTCAGTTTGTCTTCTCTAGAGATTTTTACCTGGGCAAAATGACTGTAATCAATATTAGGAAAGTCTTTATCATACCTTTGCAGAGAAAGCAATTTGCAATTGTCCATGTATGGTAGTAACCAATGGACCAAGCATATTTTATTACTGCATCCTTGAGGAAGGCAGGTAGGACTGCCCTGAAAGGACTAAAATTCCTTCCCTTATTTTTTTTTTTTAAGTGAACAACAACATCAGTTGAGGTTTCTATCATGTGTCAATTTATCTCTATCCTCCTTCCTTCCCTTGTGTTAGTTCCAAGTTTGTGCCTAGTTTGAGCTAACAGTATATAAAAGTCTTCCATTACCTGCTCTATTCTGCATGCGTTATTAATGCCACAATACCTACCAACGTTGTCTGTTTTCTTCTTGCACTTCTGAATTTTGTCTTTGGGAGCCGTTTTCTTTTCTTTTTTCAATGTTTGTTTATATTAGTTTGAGAGAGCTGCCCACAAGCAGGGGAGGGGCAGAGAGAATCCGAACCAGGCTCCACACTTTCAGTTCATAGACCCGGGCTCCATCCCACTAACCTGGTTCATGACCTGAACCAAAATCCGAGAGTCAGATGCTTAACCCACGGAGCCACCCAGGTGCCCCTCTTGGGAGCTGTTTTCTGAACTACTTTTTAAAACTTTCAGTTAATCATTGGTCACATCTGTGCAGTTTGAGCAAAATTCATAACCAGGGAAGAGCAAGTTTTATTCCATTCTTTATTTTTTAAAGTTATGTGGGGTGCCTGGGTGGCTCATTCAGGTTGCCTGGGAGGCTCAGGTGGTTGAACATACGATTTCAGCTCAGGTCATGATTTCATCGTGAGTTACGAGCCCTGCATCAGGCTCTGCGCTGACAGTGAGGAGCCTGCTTGGGATTTCTCTCTCCCTTTCTCTCTCTCCCTTTCTCTCTCTCCCTCCCCAACTTGCTCTCTCTCTGT
>NW_024412388.1:51057918-51110755 GCF_014898765.1 Herpailurus yagouaroundi
AATAAATAATAAAGTGATGTGGAGGTAGGAAGAAAAGAGAACAACTTCCAGCCTTAAGAGCAAAATCTGTCCTCCACTTAAAGAACCACAGGTTAAACCTGCTGACTGGAAAAAACAGTTTGGGTAACAAGATTTTTGGTCAGAAATTTATTTTATTATGAAAGTTTGTGGTTTTTGTCAAAATGATATATGTGACTTTCTTGATTTTTTTTTCACCCATTTGTTACTTTCTTCTTTCTTTGCTAATGTTACTGATATAGATTAAAAGAACTAACTACAGAAAATATATTGTGGTAGGAGCTGTGAACATTAAGAATATTAAGAGGTGTAATTATTGTTTTAGAAATCTTTTTCCAAATTCAGGCTTTCACATGTGCCACAAATCACTGAAAATATCTTAGAATTTTTGAACGAGGTACAATTTTGATAACATTTGTAAAAATATATTCATATAAGATATGAGTCACAAGGATATGGTACAAAGTGAACACTTCTAGTGACATTGCAACAAGTTATACTAACTTATTCATGAGTGAATTTATTTTCTTTTTACAGTGTTGAGATTTTCAGAGAACCCGATGTGTCCCTTGGTATTAGTATTGTTGGTGGACAAACTGTTATAAAACGCCTGAAGAATGGAGAGGAACTTAAAGGTATATTTATCAAACAAGTTTTAGAAGACAGTCCAGCAGGAAAAACAAATGCTCTTAAAACAGGAGATAAAATACTTGAGGTAAATGATGTTAAAATTCTGTTTTCGTTTGAAACCTGCTTTAAGACAGTAATATTTAACCAGAAGTCCTCCCTTCATTGTTGGGGTATATGTATGTACAATTGGTGTATTTTCTTCCCATGCCTTAGTTTGTATGTTGTTTGCATAATTGTATGTATATAATTATAACATCAGGGTGGTAGCATACAGAATGCTGCACAAAGGCGCAGCTGACTGAAAAAAAAATTCTACCATTTAACAGAATGAGGCAGGTGATGAGCATTGTGCTTCTCCCACAGTCTGACAAGTTGTAATTTTTTTCATCATTTAAAAAATTTCTAATATTCTCTTTTTTGTAGGTGTAGTTGATCTAGAATGAATGTTACATTAATTTTTGTAGGTGTAGGAGGTATACAACATAGTGATTCGACAATTCTGTACATTCCGCAGTGCTTGCCCCAAGTGTAGTTAGCATCTGTCCCCATACAACATTGTTACCATATTATTGACTAGATTCCCTAGAACAAGCTCTACCTTTTATAAATATGTGTCAGTGGAATAGCCACGCACATCCTCCCAGATTCCATTGGAGGGAGGGGCGGATCCATTGTTCACATGTGGCAGGTCTGCAGAGCAGAGTTTAAAAGGTCAATCAAGGCACTGAGAATGTCCTGAGGTCTGAACCTCACACATTTCTTTGCATTGCATTTATTGGATGACCTCATATTCCATATCTTCAGTCCCAGCATCTGCTTCTTTGTGACACCTGCTTTATGATGATAAACTTCAGCCCTGGTGCTTCAGCTCTGATAAAGTGAAAAGAGCACTGGAGGTCATGGGGTGAAGTCTTGATTGCCCTGTTTACTTTGCATTTGTTCTTGGACAAATTATTAAATGCACCTTATTCTCATGGAAATGAGAATTCAAGACCCATAGCATTATTGTGAGTATTAAAGCAAAGAACTGTGTAAAACCTTTCTGTATATACAAATATTAGGTTACATTTGTGCTTTTGAAACTGACAAGAAAATTTCAAACACACGGGGGACATGGCAGTGAAGAAAATGAGCAAAATTCCTACTCCTACGGCATTTACATGGTAGTAGGGAAGATATTACATAAGTGATGTGTAGAGTGTTAGATTGTAGAGTCTATGGAGAAATAGAACAGAAAGATAAGGAATGGAGGTGGTAATTGCAACTGATAGGTTGGTTATGGAAGATGATACTGAGGCAAATACAGGAAGCGTGAGAATGAGCCGTGTGGATGTATAGGGGAAGAAGGATCCAGGCAGAGAGAATTAAAAGGCGAAATCTCTGAGGTAGGAGTTTGTCTGGCTGTGTTGAAGGAGCAGAAAGCAGACTGGCACTGATAATGTAGCTAAAGGGAGCAAGAGAGCGTGAAGAGAAAAGGTCTGAGAGGTAAAGTGAAGCCATATCACAGAGAGCTTGGAAGGTTGTCTTTGAACGCAGTGAGAATCCATTAGAAGATTATGAATGCATACATATTTTAAAAGGATTACTCCTTCTGGGGCAGGTGTGGTTTCCTTTATTAAGTATTTGCATGGTACATTGGTTTGGTTTTTGTTTTTTTTGTTTTTTTTCATTCCTTCATTTTCACCCTTATTTGTGATTTTGTTTTAGTTGTATGTTTTGTAAGCAATACATAAGGGATTTTGTCTTATTAAATCTATATTGATAATCTTCTAGTAAATAAGTGGCACGGATTAATTTTTTATTTTGATTACTGATATATTTGAACTTAATTTTTAAATATATGTTTTGTATTTTGTTTGGTCTCTCCCCCACCTTAACTTTCTATTTTGAAATACAGAGTCATGGGAAAGAAATTGTAAAGAAATATACAAGGAGGTCCCATATACTCTTCCCTCAGCCTCCCTCAATGTTAATGTTACCTTAACAGTAACTATAGCCATAGTACGATAGCAAAACCAAAATACTGATATTGGCATAATTCACAGACCTTATTTCCATCTTACCAATTAGGCACACACCGATGTATAACTGTATGTGTTTTTATAGCTCTCCAGTTTGATCACATGTGTAGCCTTGCATAACCACCACCACAATCAAGAAACTCAACCATATTACCACAAGACTCCCCTGTGCTACCCTCTGCAGCCATTCCTCTTCCCCTCTTCATATCCCCCCATCCCCAACCTCTGGGAATCACTGATGTGTTTCTCCATGTCTTTAATTATCTCATTTCACAATTACCACAGAAATGGAATTATGCATTCTGTATCTTTTTGAGATTGGCTTTTTTCATTCTGTATAATTTCACTGAAGTTCATTTAATCTGTTGTGTCCATTAATAGTTGATACCCTTTTATTACGTCTGAATAGTATTTCATGGTGTGGAGGTACCACAGTTTAACCATTCATCCACTGAAAGCCACTTCGGTAGTTTCCAGTTCTTGGCTTATTGTTATGAATAAAGCTTCTCTAAATATTCCTATACAAGTTCCTGAGTGAAAATAAGTCTTCATTTGTCTGAGATAAATGCCCAAGAATGCAATTGCTGGGTTGTATGGTAAGTCCATTTTTAGTTTTGAAAGGAGCTGTCAAAACTGTTTTCCCCAGTGGCTGTACTATTTTACATTCCCACCAGCAATGTATGAGTGGCCCAGTTTCCCCACATCCTCACCAACATTTGGTGTTGTCACTGTTTTTCATTCTGCACATTCTGATGGGCAGATAGTGATACCTCATTGTTGTTTTGAGTTTCCCCAATGGAAAATGATAAAGAACTTTTCACACCTTATGTATATGTCCTTTTCAGGGAAATGTTTGTGCAGGTCTTTTGCCTGTTTCCTAATTGGATTGTTCATTGTTTATCTTCTTAAATTTTGTGGGTTTTCCCCTCATCTTTCTCTGCTGTAAGATGAATGTATTCTCTCACTTATCCATCAACACTTTTATATCACTGTTGTGTCTCAGATTTAGTAAATTTCTTTAAACTCACACCAGATGTGAAATGTTAATACTTGAATCTTTATTTTGTCAAACATACTGAGTCATTTGTTTACTTTTTTCCCATGAAGAGAATTACTCATTTGTTTTTAAGTAAAGCTTAATATTTCTTTCTGCCTTGAAACAATTGCACAATTGCATAAAGGATTTAGGCCCATGTAGAGAAGAATTTGTTTAAGTGGGAAATTGGAATTTAATTTAATTTTTAGAAATGGGTCTGTCTTGTGTGAATGGGACACACTTTGGGTTATAAATTTACAGCTTAGAAACACTCAGGTTATTTTTTTTGTTGTAACAGAATTCCATTTTCCCCCCTAACTTCCCAACTTTAGGGATTCACATTTAACCCTGTGGAAATCTGTGTTGGGGAAACTGAAGCTGGTTATTACTGGAAGATGAAGTGGTTCTTTTATAGCTTCTACCTCATTTATTGTAGAATGTCATGGGGATCAGGTTATTCATAAGAACTTCATCAAACCATTGTGATTGCTTTTAAGCTTCAGTTAAATTTTTTTCTATATGCATTTACTATTATCCTCATCCTTCCTGAGTTCAGATGGGAAAAGGCTTTACAGAGCATTGAAACCTCCCACCGGATGTCTGTTAGAATAAAAGGCCAAAGTTCCTGCCGTGGCTTTTGTGTGGTGTGCCTTCAGCTGCCTTCCTGACCTCACCTCTCTCTCCTCTCCACTTTGCACTGTGCTTTAGACTCACCTGCCTTTTTTATTTTTTTATTTAAAACATTTTTTTGCCAATCATTTATTTCTTTTTAGAGAGAGAGCAAGCAGGGGAAGGGACAGACGGAGAGAGAATCTTAAGCAGGCTCCATGCTGAGTGCAGAGCTGACACAGGGCTCAATCCCATGACCCTGGGATCATGACCTGAGCCAAAATCAAGAGTCAGACACTTAAGTGTCTGAAGCACCCAGGCACCCCTGGACCCACCTGCCTTCAGACCTCTCACATACGACGCTCCTGTCTCATACCTTCAGGCCCTTACCTGTGTGTCCCTCAGCTTCAGAGGTGTTCAGGTTTCTCTTCACTCTGCTCTGGTTCTGTGATTGATCATCCTTGTCGTTTCCAGCTCCTTGGACCCCCTTTGCTTTTACTGAACTTGTCTGGGGGAACCACATCCTAGTTAAATGCAACTCTTTGCTTATTTCAGGACTCTGGCATGGCTGGAGAAAATAACAGTGCTGTCTGGTCTCATTTTAAAATTCATGAGCTCCTTCTCAAGTGAGTCTTTAGTTCTGCCCTGCAATCCTGTAATATGTCCCTAGTTATTTCATTTTCCTGCTTCCCGAGGTAACTCCTTCATACCTCCTAAACTGCTCAGTTTATGGTCCTTGTTTTTTATTTCATGGAGAAAATGAAAGCAGTCAAAAAGGAACTTCCCCTTGCTGCCACTGCATGCCAAATCTTTTTTTTCCTAACTGTATCTGTAACAACAAATGAATTGTTTGTGCTTCTGTCTAAAGCCAACCTGCCTGACTTGTAGCACAGAAGTCATTCCCTCCTCAGTGTCCAAGGATTTACTTCTACAGGTGTCACTTCTCTCTCTCATATCCATTTCCTCTCCACTGCACCACGATTACTATAATACCTCCCATCTCAAACACAAAAGCCAACCTTGATCCCACATCCCTATCCACCTACATTCCGATTTCTTTGGTCTCCTTAACATGAAAAAGTATTCACAAACTGTCATTGTCTGCTGACCATAGGCACCCCTGCATTTACCAAGGCCTTGTTACATTATCGTTTTGAAAAACTGGTTCTGTTAAATATGGTAAATACAGAATGCTCTTGGAGATTATGGACATTTGCATGTTAGGTTTTCTGAAATCTGTATGTTGAGGAGCTATTTACACTTACCCCAATTTACTGAACAGAGAACACTTTTAGTAAAAGAACCCATGGATATTTTCATAGTTCTTTTTTGAACATCATTTGAGAGATGTTCCGCTACTCAATTGTGATAATGGACAGTGTGCTTAAAATATCATACTTCTCAATTCAAGAGAAGAGTCCAGACCGCCCTTCCCTGTCCCCACTCAGAATTATGTGCTGTGTTGGTGGCAGAGGTGACACCACAGCACAGAAGCTTCTTAGGATTCTGTCACGAACTGAGCTACCTATTTTGGATAATTGTATTTAACCAGGGCTATTGTTACTAAGATGTTTGTCTCATTCGCTTGTCTTGAAGGCGGAATGTTATTTTCCTTAAATATGTTCTCCTAAAGCAACAAAGCTTTTTATGGGCCAATCTTAGTTTTTTGGCTTTGGTCTAATTCATTAGACTCTGGCTGTTCTCATAGCTGGTTAATATATGTGAACTCGACAGCCTTTCTAATTGAAGTGACTTCTGTGTTTCAGGTGTCTGGAGTAGATTTGCAGAATGCCTCACACAGAGAAGCAGTCGAGGCCATTAAGAATGCAGGAAATCCTGTGGTGTTCGTTGTTCAGAGCTTGTCGTCCACTCCAAGAGTAAGCCTAAGTTAATATTTTCAAAGCGTTTAAAAATACTCTCTGCGTATCTATAGACCAAGCTTTTCCTCTGTGTTTTTTTCTACATCATTTTCATTTTGATCCTACTATTACCCAGAGAAAGCATTACTTCATAAAAATTTAGTTATTTTCTTTAGTTATTCACTTTCCCCTTTTTTCTTTGATTGTGGTCGTTTGGCCAAATTTGAGTCATTCCAGCTTGCACTGGTTTAAGTCACAGGCTGTGGAGTCAAACCGACTTGTTTTCAATTCCTTGATTTCCCTGTTTACCAGCTTTGCTAACTGAGAGACAAGTTACTTAACTTTTCTGAGCCAGTTACTTTATTTATAAAAATACTTTGAACGTAAAGGGTCAGATATAACACCATTCTAGAGGTACTGTCATGTTCTGTGTATTTATTAAAGCATGCAAACATGGTGCATTGTCGTATGTTCTTTTGGACATTCCGAATTCAAAACCAGCAGTATTTAATCATAACGCTTGCTTCTGTAATAAATTACTCTTTTGGTATGGAATTACAACTCTAATGTTAGTGGCAGGGTATGTATTTTGTATTGTAACATGCAGCAGAAATATCACCCATAAGCCCTGTAACGGGAAGAAATGTTTATTTTTCTTTATTTTATGGAAGACAGCTGTTCAAAACACAGGCACTTTTGAACAGTAGAAAAACTGTGCATGTTTTCTAAAAATGCTTTTCAATAAGTAAGGCAGTGTTTTTCAACCTTTTGTATGTCAGGGCATACAGAGAATAGTATTTGGGTGGCAAACCGGACAGACAGATGTTTGGCTGCCCTGAGGGCGGGGGTGGGGGGGCATCGATACACTTTGCCACACTTGAACCTCCCTGCACACAGTAGGCTACACGCTCACCCCACCGCTCTGCTGTGGTGCACTGCATTGCGGTATGATCCCTCCTAGTCCAAGACTGACTGACAGAGGTGAACTGAATAAAGTCTTTTCCCTCTGATACCATTTGAAATTTTTTGGAATCCACTTTTGAAGTCTTTTTTGGAATCAAAGTTTTTGAAAGCTACTTTTTAACTCTTACACTAAGAGAAAGTTGTGGAGGCTATCACTTTTATTTCTGGAAACTTGAGTTCAATAGGAAAAATGGCCAAATTATTCCTTGCCAAATGGCACTTCTAAAGAAACCGTTTTGAGCTAGAATGAGCCAATCAAATTATACCTTTATGTGGCCACTTGTGAATGCCCTGCCCAAAAAATGTTCACAGCTTTTAAGTAAGTTATAAAGTCAACCAAAAAGGCCAAGCAAGCATTTAATCCAGCCTTTGCTGGTGAGCTGAAGTGGAAATTTTCACTCAGATGACAAACGGTGCAGTTTCTTGCAACTGTTCAAAAAAGATCTTCTCTGCATTGTGCCTTGCTCGAGTCATTCAGCCCCGATGCGGCACAGCAGACTGCCACATGGTGCATTCAGTTCAGCAAGCATTGAACTGTCTCTGATTCTAGGCAAGGGAACATATTCAGGTGATGGTGTTAATTATTATGTCCATGACTTACTCCATTTTTCAACACAAAATGATTCCTGTTTGAATGAGGCAATGAAAGAAATCAAGTTTCATATCTTTGCAAAATGGCGCTCTCTTTGGCTTATTTGTTGTTGCAAATAGTATTGACCCTCACAGGAGTAGAAAATATAGCCACATGCTTAATCAGTTTTGACCACTTTTCATTAAACTTTGAGACTTTCCTCAAAACCCCCAAAGAAGTCATTTCCTAATGGGACTATCAAAGACCCTATTGTCTATTTTTTTTTTTAATATTTATTTATTTTTGAGAGAGACAGAGTGTGAGCGGGGAAGGGGCAGAAAGAAAGAGGGAGACACAGAATCTGAAGCAGGATCCAGGTTCCAAGCTGGCAGCACAGACCCTGATGCAGGGCCTGAACCCATGAACTATGAGATCATGATCTGAGCTGAAGTCAGATGCCCAACTGACTGAATCACCCAAGCGCCCCCAAAGACCCTGTATCTCAAGTGCCCCTGTTACATGTAGATTGTCATCAACATCATGAATTGAGCAGTGGTGTTTATATTTGTGCTTTTTTTTTTATTCTTTGAGTTGTAGTTTACTTTTTTATATTTGCACTTTTAACGGATGCGTTAGGCATATCACCAATATGTGACCTTTTTAAGCTTTTTCTCCTGAATTTCTCAACTGTATTTTCAGCATCCTAGAAAGAAATGTGTGTATTAAATTTATTGGGCAAATGCTTATTTGAGAGCGGAACCCGTGATTTATTTTTTTAATTTATATATATATATATTTTTTTTAACGTTTATTCATTTTTGAGACAGAGAGAGACAGAGCATGAACAGGGGAGGGTCAGAGAGAGGGAGACACAGAATCTGAAACAGGCTCCAGGCTCTGAGCTGTCAGCATAGAGCCCAACGCGGGGCTCGAACTCACGGTCCGCCAGATCATGACCTGAGCCAAAGTCGGCCGCTTAACCGACTGAGCCACCCAGGCGCCCCAGAACCCGTGATTTATATTGCACTCCTCTATAGAAAGTTTTTATGCCAAGGTAATTTTGTTCGACTTAACATAACTACATTTCACCGTAGCATCTCATATTATTTTTCCACATTCCAAAACAAACCTGTTTGAAATTGGGGGTCATCCCATCAGTTCACTAAGTTTATTATCATGTGTTGTTTTCTTTTTCCCTGTATTCCATTTGTACTTCCCTAATACCGTTATTTCATAATGGCACCTAAATTTTTCTGATGGTACATTTGCATATTAATCATATAAAAATGTAGTTTTTTCATAAGAAATATGGAGTCTTCTTTCCTTGAGGATGCAGTCATCCTGGTGAGCTTTTGTTCTTGCTAATGATATGTTTACAGAGATATAGTTCTGTGCTGTTTAAAAAAACAGTAAACCTTATGAGTGGCAGCTGACATCGTGTCCCACCCCAGAGCTTCTGCTATTCAACTTCAGCTGGTTTTTCCCATGGGAGAAAGTAGGTCCAGTGTGGATAGGTATTCTGACTTGCCAGGGAGGCAAAATATTTTAAGATCCTTCAGGACAGGAAGTGCATGCTTGTAGACCCACCAATTTTTGACGCTGACTTGGATTGTGGTGTGTATTAAATAGAGGTATAGGGGTGCCCATGTAGGTCAGTCGGTTGAATATCCGACTTCGGCTCAAGTCATGATCTCGCGGTTGGTGAGTTCAAGCCCCGCGTCGGGCTCTGTGCTGACAGTTCAGAGCCTGGAGCCTGCTTCAGATTCTGTGTCTCCCTCTCTCTCTGCCTCTCCCCTGCTCATGCTCTGTCTCTGTCTCAAAAATAAATAAAAATATTTTTAAAAATTTAAAAATAAATATAAATAAATAAATAAATAAATAGAGGTATAAATATTAAGCACTCACAGTGTCTGTTCGTATACAAAACATTACATATGTGTTGATGTGTGATTAGTATTGTTTTTTATTTAAATGAAACATTTCTGAGACTTGCTCATTTATTCCAAAATTAATTTATGTCTTTAGACTCTATAGTAAAGGTGAAGAAAATTTAATTTTAAATTATATCCAGACAGAGGTGGGTTTTTTGTTGTTGTTGTTGTTGTTATGTTTTGGCTTTTAAATTATTCCAAGGCAGGCAGTTTCTTTACATTTCTGAGAGAGGAGATTTTTTTCTTAGAATCTTCATGTTAATTATTAGATTCTATGGCAAAATTATTTGTGTTAGTTATTCATGGAGCCTTTTAAAAAAAATCACTAAAACTGTTGTATTTTCCTAAGATGTTTCATGGATTGTTTTATAAGAAGAAGTGAGTACAAAAGTAATCTATGCTGTTGGCACCATCGATAATTAGAATTGTTTCTATGAAATGGAGCTGTTTCATTCACGTGTAAACATTTATTGAGTGCAAGCATGTAATGGGTTCTTCGTGAGCATTATGTATAGTGATAATAGTGATCAATCTCAGCTCTTACTGAGCTTTTATCCAGGACTGCGACTAGATTTATAATTCATCTTCCTGCTAACAGTGATGCTGAGATAGTTATGGAGTATGCACAGTGTGCTAGATAACCTACTTGAACTGGGGTACAGTGAAGAAAAAGGTAAACCTACCAAATAAATGGTGCATCCCATGTTCTAGAGACTAACATAGGTTGCCCCTAAAACTGTATTTTGGAAACTGAGCTGTGTGGATGACAGTCGATGTCATGACTTTCTTTTTTAGTCTTCTCTGTCTTCACTTTGTGGATCTACACCAGCTTGGTAACTTACTGCTCTTTGATGTTACACACACACACACACACACACACACACACACAATATTTGGGGTTATCTAGCTTGTAGTATTTTTCAAATTGTATTGTTGGCCTTGAATTCTACTTCTCAGGTCTTTACTTTTTAGATGAAGTCAGAGACTTAGTTAAGTAAGATTTTAACTGTTTAAAGAAATAGTGTGATGACTGTGACACTTAAATGTTTTATCCCTTTTCCTTCCCCCCTTTTTTTTTGTGGTCCTAGGTTGTTCCTACTGTGCATAACAAGGCCAACATAATCGCTAGTAACCAGGACCAAAACACCGAAGAAAAAAAAGAAAAGGTAACTTGAACCTCTCAAACCTTTAAAAAGTGTTTTGGTGTCTTCTTGCATATCTGAGCTGCAGTTAATAAGAATGGTCTTTTTTTTTTTTTTTTTTTTTCAACGTTTATTTATTTTTGGGACAGAGAGAGACAGAGCATGAACGGGGGAGGGGCAGAGAGAGAGGGAGACACAGAATCGGAAACAGGCTCCAGGCTCTGAGCCATCAGCCCAGAGCCCGACGCGGGGCTCGAACTCACGGACCGCGAGATCGTGACCTGGCTGAAGTCGGACGCTTAACCGACTGCGCCACCCAGGCGCCCCAAGAATGGTCTTTTAATTAGCATCAGGGTAGAAGGACCATACTAATAATGTTTCCTTCCTGAGAATATAACTGGTTCTGGCCATGAAGAAGGCCAGAAAAGTAGTGAAACAGGTGCAAAACCATGATGAAGCACCAGTCATCCATTGTCATCTTTGTCTTTCTTTGCTGTTCAGCTGGGCTGGTTGTCTGTCCATTCCTAGAAAATGCTTCTCACTCTTGGGACTTTCTGGGACAGCGATCTTGCTGTTGTCTCAGCCTGGAAGTCCATTTCCCACATTGTTCTTCCTTTTATCCTTCAAGGAGAAGCTCAGAGGTCATCTCTCTGAGAAAACATTCCTTACCATCGATCAGAACCAGTCATCCATTCCTGTTTTCCCGCCTCTATTTTAGTAGAATTAGGTGATCTACAATTTATTTTAGAATATGGTATCTGGTAGGGAGTAATTTTCGTTTTTCCCCATCAAGATAACTAATTATCCTACTATTTTAAAATAGACCCTCTTTTATCTACTGACTTATAGTGCAACCTCTATCCTATCTCAGGTTATCGGGGGGAGTCGACTTCTGAGTTTTCTCTTTGTTCCCCAGGTATGTCCCAGTACAAATGCTGCACTAGCTCAATTATTAAAGCCTAATAATAAATCTTGTTTTCTAGTAGAGCAATTTCCTTTACATATTTCTTCTTCCTTAGAAATGTCTTACCTATTTGTGTCCTTCTTTTTCATATGAATTGTAGCTGTAACTTGTCAAATTCCACAAAAAAAAAAAGTCTTTGAGGATTTTGATGGGAACTGTGTCATATTGGTAGATTAATTTGTAAAGAAGTTATATCTTTATGATATCTAGTCTTATTAATCATTAACATGGTATATCTTCCTGTATATTCTTTTATTCCTTTGAATTTTTATAATTTTGTTCAGAAAGGTATTGTAAATATTTCAGTTGATTTATTCCTAGATACCCCTAGATTTTGTATTGCCTTTATTTTTTTTGTTGTTTTTGTTTTTTGTATTGTTTTCAAATATTTTAAAATGCATTTTCTGTTTGTTGCTAGTGTATAGACATAAAATTGATTTTTGTTTGGACATAAAATTGATTTTTACATATTTATTCGAGATCTTATAACATTATACTGTTATTCTTTTATAAAATAAAATAATCCAGTGCAGAACATTGGGAAAACCAAAAGGGTGAAACAAAAAAAATAAAATCTCCCATAACCCACCACTTAAGGATAAACTTATTAAATATTGTATGTAGAGCTTTCTAGTGTCTTTATGTCCTCCATAAATGTACATAAAGTAATTTTAAGAATGTGAATCTCAGGGGCGCCTGGGTGGCGCAGTCGCTTAAGCGTCCGACTTCAGCCAGGTCACAATCTCGCGGTCCGGGAGTTCGAGCCCCGCGTCGGGCTCTGGGCTGATGGCTCAGAGCCTGGAGCCTGTTTCCGATTCTGTGTCTCCCTCTCTCTCTGCCCCTCCCCCGTTCATGCTCTGTCTCTCTCTGTCCCAAAAATAAATAAACGTTGAAAAAAAAAATTTAAAAAAAGAATGTGAATCTCAAATTCTAATACTATGTAAATTTTTATTTCTGGATTTTCTGTATAGGTAATAATAATCACTGTGGATAAAGGCAGTTTTCTTTTCCCCTTTGTTCCAATCTTTTTCTTATTCTATCTGCTGAAACTTCCATTGTGTTTACTAAAGAAGTAACGATAGCTAACATTTTTGTTGTGTTTCCTCCTGATATTTAAGAAATTGCTTTTAATAAAGGTGCCTGGGTGGCTCAGTTGGATAAGTGTCCGACTTTGGCTCAGGTCATGATCTTATGATTTGTGGGTTCAAGCCCCATGTCAGGCTCTGTGCTGACAGCTCAGAGTCTGGAGCCTGCTTTGGATTCTGTGTCTCCCTGCCTCTGCCCCTCTGCCATTCACACTCTCTCCCTCTCTCTCTCAAAAATAAATAAACCTTAAAAAAATTTTTCTTAAGAAATTGTTTTTAATATTTCACCATTGAATATGATGTGTTCTGTAAGTTTTTGTAATAATCCTTCAGGTTAAGGAAGTATCCCCTTTTATTCTTATTTTGCTAAGAATTTTTTGTCACGAATGGCATTGGCATTGAATTTCATCACATGTATTATCTGCATTCACTGAAATAACTGTGTATGTATAATGTATTTTTCTCCTTGAATCCCTTAATGTGGTAACTTACATTAATAGATTTTTTTTAATGTTGAACCAATCTTGAATTCTTGAATTAAACTTAATCTGGTCATGATCTTTTTCGCACATTAATTTTTCTGGCATTATTTCTTTTGGGATTTTTGCATCTGTGGTTAGGAATGAGATTGGCTAGGGATTTATGTACTATCCTATCTGCTTTTGAATAGATGAGACTACCAAAATGGATGGTAGGCGTGTTTGTTCCTTTTCATTTCTCTGTGTAAAATGGTAATTACTCTTTCCTTAAATCTTTGGTCACACTAGCCTGTAAAGCCAGTTTGGGCCTGTGTTTTCTTTCTTTTTTTTTAATTTTTAAAATGTTTTACTTATTTTTGACACAGAGAGACATAGAGTGATAGAGAGGGAGGCACAGAATCTGAAGCAGGCTCCAGGCTCTGAGTTGTCAGCACAGAGTCCAATGTGGGGCTCAAAACCATGAGCTGTGAGATCATGACTTGAGCCAAAGTCAGACGCTTAAACAGCTGAGCCACCCAGGTGCCTCTGGGCCTGTGTTTTCTATGTGAGAAAATCTAAAATATTGATTCAGTTCTTTAATAGTTATGGAACTATTCACATTTTCTATTCTAGAGTCAGTTTGGGTTACTGGCTCTTTTTTGGGAATACTGATATCACTTAATTTTTACATTTTTTGGTATAAAGTTGTTTATGTATTCTCTTAGCTTGAATTATATATGTTCTATCCATAGTTCTTTTTCATTGTGAATATAGTTTAATTTTTTACTTCTTAATTAATTTTGAAGATAATTTTCATTTAATTTATCTTAAAAAAATTTTTATTGAGGTAATAGTTGACATTACCTTTGTTTCAAATGTATAATTCCTTTATGTAGGTGTGTATGTATGTATGTATATTTGTATGTATTTTGAAGTTTATTTATTTGACATAGAGAGCACAAGCAGGGGAAGGGCAGAGAGAGAGAATCCCAAGCAGGTCACACTGGTAGCACAGAGCCCAAGGTGGGGCTCAATCTCACAAATAGTGAGATTGTGACCTGAGCTGAAATCAAGAGTCAGACACCTAATCGACTGAGCCACCCAGGCACACCTATAATTCCTCTATTTAAAGTATTAATTTTTGAACTGCGTTAGTCATCTCTGTTTATCTTTATTCTGCTTAATTTTGTTCTCATCTTTATACTGCCTTACTTTGTTTGCTTTTATTCTTCTACTCCCCCCACTCCCCACTGTAATCTTTAGAGAGTTATAGAGGTTATTAATTTTTAGCCATTTTTTTTTAATAATCATTTAAGACAAGTCCCTCTTTACATTCCGAGATTTTAGGTTGAATTTCTGTTGTTCAGTAGTTAGGTTTGTTGTTGTTTTTTTTAAGTCCCCATCTCATGTCTTTTTTACCCAAACTTACTTAGAAATGTATTTTTAAATTTCCATATGACTATTTTTAAAAACCTTTTATTTTCTCATGGATTTCAGTTATAATCAGAGATTGTGGCTTATATAATACTCTTTTAAAAATTTTTTTTAAAATGTTTTTATTTATTTTTGAGATTGAGAGAGACAGAGCATGAGCAGGGGAGGGGCAGAGAGGAAAGGAGACACAGAATCTGAAGCAGGCTCCAGGCTCCAAGCTGTCAGCACAGAGCCCAACTTGGGGCTCGAACTCATGGACTGTGAGATCATGACCTGAGCTGAAGCCGGACGCTTAAGTGACTGAGCCACCCAGGCACCCCAATACTCTTTTTTATTTATTTATTATTATTTTTTTTTTTAATTTTTTTTCAACGTTTATTTATTTTTGGGACAGAGAGAGACAGAGCATGAACGGGGGAGGGGCAGAGAGAGAGGGAGACACAGGATCGGAAACAGGCTCCAGGCTCTGAGCCATCAGCCCAGAGCCCGACGCGGGGCTCGAACTCACGGACCGCGAGATCGTGACCTGGCTGAAGTCGGACGCTTAACCGACTGCGCCACCCAGGCGCCCCTCTTTTTTTTTTTTTTTTTTTAATGGAAGCAGCTGTGTTCCTTTTTTTAATCTCTCTCTTTCAAAAAAAAAAAAAGTGTATTTCTGAGAGAGAGAGAGAGAAAGTGAAAGAGAGAGAGAAACAGAGTGCAAGCAGGGTAGGGGCAGAGAGAGTCCCAAGCAGGCTCTAAGCACGGAGCCTGATGGTAGGGCTCGGACTGTGGAATCGTGAGATCATGACCTGAGCCAAAATCAAGAGTCAGACACCCAGGTGCTCCTATGTACTACTCTTTTGCATTAGCTGAGACTTCTTATGGCCTATCACATTTTCTGTTTATTATAAATGTATATTTGTGATTAAAATAATAGGATAAGGGGTGCCTGGGTGGCTAAGTTAAGTGTCTGGCTCTTGATTTCAGCTCAGTTCATAATCTCACAGTTGGGGAGATCGAGCCCTACATTGGGCTCTGTGCTGAAAGCCTAGAGCCTGCTTGGGATTCTCTCCCTCTCCCTCTCTGCCCCTTCCCTCCTCATGGGTGTGCTCACTTTCTCTCTCTCACAAAATGAATAAATAAACATAAAAGAATAGGATAAAAGAATTTAAGATTTTATTTTTAAGTATTCTCTACACCCATAGTGGGGCTCAAACTCATAACCCCAAGATCAAGAGTACATGCTGCAGTGACTGAGCCAGCCAGGCACCCCTAGCATTAATAGTTATTGGGTATAGGTTTATATACAAAGTCACTAAGGCAAAGTAGTTAAGTTACTCAGATATTCGTTGTACTTACTAATGTATTTTGGAAGGGGGTCAGGGCGATCTAACAATCTCCCATTTGATAGTAAAATTAGTCTATTTGTTGTATGTTTTTTTAAGTTTTTATTTTTAAAAAAATGTTTTAACGTTTTATTTATTTTTGAGAGAGAGAGAGGGAAAGGGCGAGCGAGCAAGCAATTGAGGGGCAGAGAGAGAGGGAGACACAGAATCTGAAGCAGACTCCAGGCTCTGAGCTGTCAGCACAGAGCCCAACATGGGGCTCGAACTCACAAACTGTGAGATCGTGACTTGAGCTGAAGTCAGACACTCAACCGACTGAGCCACCCAGGCGCCCCTTATATGGTTTTTATTTAATATCTTTTAAAGTTCATTTATTAGGTGTGTACATATTTTAAATTTGTATATCTTTACTCTATGTGGCATTATATAGTAATGCTATAACATCTATTTCATCTAATATCACTGAGTCTGGTCCAGCTCTCTTTTTGTATTTGCCTGGTTTTTGGCTTTAAATTTTTTCAGCCACACACAGAATAAATTCAGGTCTCTAGCCTGAGTGAGTCTGGGCTTGTAAGAAATTCTCAGGGAACACTGTTTTCCTATTTTCTTTTCTTTTTCTTTTTTTTTTTTTTTTTCCTTCTACATCAACTTAAGGCCAAGGTCAGGAAATATCCCAACTATCTTCTGTAGTCAAGATTTTGGTTTGTTGGTTCGATTTGTCTTTAACTCCACTCATTGCAAGTTTCACCCTGTTTAAAAAAAAAAAAACAGGGGCGCCTGGGTGGCGCAGTCGGTTAAGCGTCCGACTTCAGCCAGGTCACGATCTCACCGTCTGTGAGTTCGAGCCCCACGTCGGGCTCTGGGCTGATGGCTCAGAGCCTGGAGCCTGTTTCTGATTCTGTGTCTCCCTCTCTCTCTGCCCCTCCCCCGTTCATGCTCTGTCTCTCTCTGTCCCAAAAATAAATAAACGTTGAAAAAAAAAACAAAAAAAAAAAACCTATAACTGAGTTTGAACATTTATTTATAGACATGTATGCAGGGATCATTCAAGGCTCCTTAAGGATTTGGGGGGGAAGGGTTCTTGAAAAGGATAAGAAAAAGTAGCATAGTTCCCTTACCAAATTATAGAATTGTTTTAACCTGGTTGGTTACCTTCTTTGAATTCAGATTTTAATCACATAGATTATAGTCAGGTTATCAGCATATGCTGTGTGTTCAGGATTCTAGTTTGATTTTGGCACCTTTTGGTAGACACAGATAATATGTAGATTCTGGAAGACCATACTTATTGCTTCTAGAAATATTATGTGGAGGAATCTAGGTCATTACTTGCAGAAATCTTTCTCAGCCTTTTGCAAGTAATAGCCTTCATTTGAAGGGATTAAATGTCTAGAATATAAAACCAATGCTGACAAAAAGGAGATCATGAGAATGGGGCACCAGGGAAAGGGGCCAGAAGGAGGGATTAAGACAAAGCATGGAGAAGCTTTTGGGATTGATGGTTATATTCATTATCATGATTGTGATGATGAATTCAAATTGTACACTTTAAAATGTGTGCAGTTTTTTATGTCAGTGTATCACGGTAAAGTTTTTAAAGACAGACAAAAAGTCCCTGCCCTTCTGGGAGCTTACATTCTAGCTGGGGCAAGGCAAACAATATAGAGTTTAGTGACTGCCACCTAAAGCAATTTGGGGACAAGACATGAAGACCCACAAAATGTGGCATTGGAAAGGGGCTGGAAAACAAATTCCATGAAGACAGGGAGTTCATCTATCTCAATACTGCCCTATCCCATTGCCCCAAACACTGCCTGGTGCCTAACAGACACAGAGTACGTACATAGTTGTTGAATGAATAAAAACAAAATAAAAAATCTCTGGCTGTACGTCACCAAGAATTGGCACATGCCCTCTGGGCAAGTGCCACCTTCTTGTGCACCACTTGACCTTCTGATTTGGGATTTATGGTCGTTTCTGGCTTCAGTCATATGTTGCAAAAGCACATTTTTGAAATTTTATCTGTCATCTTTGTGTGGTTAAGGTGGTTTTCTCAGAATATTTAGTCTATTCTGTTGTTGGAACTTTGTCAGTTTGTATCTTGATTCCAAGATCTGAGCATTTCTCAAATGTCTGCTGGAAACCCATAGTGTGGCCCATTACTACTGTGCAGAGCAGTCCAGGGAGATGAAATCATAAAGGAAGCAGGGAAGGGATTAGTCTGTGGGGACACAGATAATCACCACACACATATGAAACTGGTTACTGACTTAATTGGTTTGGGGAACAGGTAGTTAGGTGATTCAGGATAATTCCACATCAGATCCTAGGAAAGAGAAAGATAAATATATGATTCTTACCAACTTTGGCCTGTTCCATTAAACTAAATTGAGTCTCAAAGAAAGCCAGGATATTTGCAGTCAGGAAAAAAAAAAAAAAAAATCCAGTTAGAGCTTGGTAGTACCAAAAGTCAGTGAAGTTCTGTCCAGCTGAGTTCTTTGGTTCAGAGAATGACTAACCACTGAGTTAACATTGCAGTGAGAGAAGTCAGATCAGTATCAGCATCTCCCTTACGGGATGATGTTTCAGTGGTTACAGGATGTACCTTACCATGTCTCTTATCTGAAATTATAGTTTACATGCTAAGCACTATACTACATTCTAAAATAACAAAGCACCTTTACTCCAAGAGGTGCACAGATGAATGTGACACATAGTGAAATAACCAAAAGTACAATTACGATGAAAAAAGCATGCCTGGGATACTATGGGAGCACAGGCAGACAGACTTCCCAAAGTTGGGAGGTCAGATGATTACAAATTATATTATCTCTTTAAAAATCTCCTTTAGGTAGGTGATGGGCATTGAAGAGGGCATCTTTTGGTATGAGCACTGGGTGTTGTATGGAAACTAATTTGACAATAAATTTCATATAATAAAAATAAAATAAAATAAAAAATCTCCTTTAAAATTGTCATCATTAGAAGTAATTCCTTTTAGGGGCATCTGGGTGGCTTAGTCGTTTGAGCATCTGACTCTTGGTTTCCGCTCAGGTCATGGTCCTTAAGCCATGGGATTGAGGCCTGCATTGGGCTCCATGCTAAGAGTGGAACCTGCTTGAAATTCCCTCCCTCCCTCCCTCTTCCCCTCTCCCCTGCTCACACTCTCTCATAAAATAAGGTAAAATAAAATTCCTTTTATGCATTGTTTCCTCAATACAAAAGCAGTGCTTATTCTCTAGAATTACAACCTTAAAAGAGACAATAAATGTCACCTGAAACCAAATACTAGGAAAGGTGTAGGCTAGAAATCTAAATTTTGGCTGCTTTTCATCACGGAGTGTGAAATGACAGACCATCAGGATTCATAGACATACTAATACTCACTATATGCTTGTAACTCCTTGGCATTTTCCTTCTAAAATTTGCTTCAGTGTTACTTCATATACTCTTTTTCTAAAGGAGTCATGGACGCTAATACAAGTAGGAGATGTTCTTTCACACAGAAGTGGTCTCCTATTCTCTTTATTTTCTTTTTATGTACTACCCAAATGCAAATATTGTGTCCAACCAAACATAATAGTCCTTAAAAATACAGTCATGTTAGGGCGTCTGGGAGGCTTAGTCAGTTGAGTGTCTGATTTCAACTCAGGTCATGATCTCATGGTTTGTGTGTTTGAGCCCCGCGTCGGGCTCTGTGCTCATAGCTCAGAGCCTGGAGTCTGCTTCAGATTCTGTGTCTCCCTCTCTCTCTGCCCTTCCCCTGCTCTTGCTCTCTCTCTCTCTCTCTCTCTCTCTCTCTCTCTCTCTCTCTCATTCTCTCTGGCCCTCTCAAAAGTAAATAAACGTTACAAAAAATACAGTCATGTTAAACTTATAAAAATGTATCTATACCAAGTAAGTACGTAAACTGAGTACATTAAAAAATTTTTTTTAACATTTATTTATTTTTGAGAGAGAATGAGACAGAGTATGAGCTGGGGGAGGGGCAGAGAGAGAGGGAGACAGAATCTGAAGCAGGCTCCAGGCTCTGAGCTATCAGCACAGAGCCCAACACAGGGCTTGAATTTAGGGACCACAAGATCATGACCTGACCCAAAATCGAAAGCTTAACCAACTGAGCTACCCAGGCACCCCATGAGTACATTTTATTGTATGTAAATTATTCCTTCATAAGGTTGATGTTAAGACTCACATCTATTTCAAGTGAGAAATCTGGACTTGCTCGAGTCTGGGGCTAAGGAGAACCTCATGAAGGTTTTTGCAAAGATCAGAATGATCTTTTGTGACCCTCCTGGTGGCACTTAGAGTGTTACAAGATGTGCTCTTTGATTATTCTTAACAGTAACAGGTGATACAGTTTTCTATCACTATAATCCACATTGTGCTAGGTCTTAGAATTGGCTGACAATACTCTGCGATGTGTAAATATTTGTGATATTCTTTTATATATTATATGTATGCATACGTGGCATGTAGACATGTGGGGATCATGCAACATTGGTGTAAATGTTTTTATAGTCTTATTTTGCTTTATACTCCACATCAGTAAGATCAAGGATATTAGGGAGAAAGTATAGCTGTTTCTAAATTCACCAAATCACTTTGATTTTGTGAATCTGAATTGTTATATTAAAATGCCTCTGAGTTCGTGGTTTCTATGGAAAGGTATTTTGGTTTTCAGTTAAAAGACTGACACATCTAAGGTCATGTGAGGTTAGTTTTACTATTCTGGAAAACTGGGAATATTAGATTTAAATAATGCTTATTAGTCTCTATAAACCAATCAGAAAGAGATTTTTTTTTTTTTCTAATTTATTAGCACCCTCTGAAGGTAGGAAAATATTTCTCACAATGAGAGGTAGGGGCTTTTCTCACTTTCAGATACATAGAGCTTTTTTGGCCTCTACCCTATAGCTTGAGCCATAGGACAAATGTAGATAGAAATGTACATACCCACTGGTCTTCAGGTCAGAAAGCTATTCTTTCCAGTGGACTCAAGACCTGTTATTGTACAAAAACACCAACAGGGAAATAAGGACTAACAACCTATTTTCAATTGTCTCTCAACCTAGAGAATGGATCCCCGTAGAACCAATATATAATGAGTCCTCAAATACCACTAAATTGTCAGACTGTAAAACCCAAACTCCATTTACTACTCCTGCTAATGGGAAATAATTCACAGTCCAAGTGACCTATGAAATTATGTAATATGTACAGGGGCCAGTTATTTACTTACCTCATTAAGGAGGGAACCACCAAGATAGCCTGGTTCTGAGAGAATTGGAGAGAGTGAAGTATTTATTAGTTGTTCAGAGAATGCATGAGTAAGATTCAAATTTAGATACAAAACTGGTTAACATCTTGACAGGGCAATAAAGCTATAACCTTTGGAGTTATCCTTTTTACAGGACTAAAATAATTTGCATCTCTACCAGACAAAATTACTATGCAATGCTATTGGACAAGAACCTTTTCCATTACTGTCATTTTTCTAGAAGTTAATATGTTAGACCTAAGCAGCATGACTGGCAAGCAGTTATTTGCTCATTCAGACTATAGTGTTGGGAGGCCTGCTTTATACCAGGCACTGTTCTTGAAACTAAGGATACTACACTACTATTCTCTGCTTTCATGGAGATTATATTCACCTGGCCTCCTTGTATGTCCCTTGCTCCATCCTTCATTGCCACCAAGAGAGCCTGGCCCTCCCTACAACCTTCCCTTATGAGCAGTGGAAATATGCCCCAGGTATCTGGCAACCCACAATCAAACGACAGGGTGACCAGGACATGCTTATCCTATATTCTAAGAGTGTTGATACTACATGGATGGAACTAGAGGGTATTATGCCAAGTGAAATTAGTCAGAGAAAGACAAATATCATAGGACTTCACTCATATGAGGACTTTTAGATATAAAACAGGTGAACATAAGGGAAGGGAAGCAAAAATAATATAAAAACAGGGAGGGTGGACAAAACATAAGAGACTCTTAAATATGGAGAACAAACAGAATGTTAGTGGAGGAGTTGTGGGACGGCAGGGGGGGCGGGGGGGTGCTAAATGGTAAGGGGGCATTAAGGAATCTACTCCTGAAATCATCGTTGCACTATATGCTAATTAACTTGGATGTAAATTTAAAAAATAAATTTAAAAAGTGTTGGTAGAAGTTAATTTTAATAAAATCAGTGGTGTAACAGTTTCCTCTTAAACGTGTTTTTTAAATGCCATTAAAGAGTTCATATCTCAATATTAAAAGCTGTCTGTCCATGGGGCGCCTGGGTGGCGCAGTCGGTTGAGCGTCCGACTTCAGCCAGGTCACGATCTCGCGGTCCGTGAGTTCGAGCCCCGCGTCGGGCTCTGGGCTGATGGCTCAGAGCCTGGAGCCTGTTTCCGATTCTGTGTCTCCCTCTCTCTCTGCCCCTCCCCCGTTCATGCTCTGTCTCTCTCTGTCCCCAAAAAATAAATAAACGTTAAAAAAAAAATTTTAAAAAAAGCTGTCTGTCCTTGTCCCAAGTATTGTCTTTGACCTGGAATGATCTGGTTCAGAGGAAAAGGTTTACTGAAAGGAATACATGCACCTTCTTGACTCTTCAGTTAACACACTTTTAAGTTTTTTCAAGCAAGAATAAAGACGTAGCATGATCACACTTCTGTATTCTTTTGTTGCTTAATCTTAAATAAATTTGGGTGTGTGTTTTTCTTTGTGGATCTCAGGTAATGTTTTCTGCTTTGGAGGAATTTATTACAGGCCTGCTTTCTGTAATGGACATTTACTGGATTGTATCCTGCCATTAGTGGTTTTGTCATATAAAGCATAATTGAATGTACTCTATTGAAACCCTGTAGCAAACAAATCTTAATCCAGTTATTTTGATATTTGTGGAGTGCTTGGATCTATCAGCTCCTATTCTTTTTAGCAGCTTGGATCTCTCTGTAAACTTCAGCATGTTTTATTTTTCCCAGCGTTCAAGAAAATGTCTACATTCTGTGAAGGTAATCTGACCATAGAGTTTTGTTCTACTTTAAGTCTCAGGCAGATATTTATGTGCTGTATCATTTCGTGGCTAAATTTAAAGAATACGTCTACAGAAATGCAAAAAAATATTCATCATAAAGATTTGTTTTTTAAAACCTTAAAATGTGTATGTTGACTATCTGCAAATTACAGATGAATATTTTTACAGTTAGAAAATCTTGGTATTTCATTTCAACTATATAAGAATGAGATCTGTGTCTTCTGCAATTGAGTAAACAGTTTAAATAGTTATAGAATTAATATAGTGGATAGTTTTTACATTGATTTTGAAATGTCTTTCATTTGAATTATTTGGTTAATAACAGTGTAAATAAAATATATATAATTGGCATTCTCACTGGGGAAAGGAATGTATTCTTCTGGGCAGGTTAACCGTCTTAAATGTTGCTTTTGAATTCCTATTTTTCTATAGTAGTATGTTTATATCACAGGGTCACTTACATAATAACATAAATATAAGAAGACAAATTGTATTTGTTTCACAGCCCTTCTTATGTGACTGAAATTGGATACAGTCAAAATACTTAGATTATCTTCTTATCCTGTTTGTCATTGAGGAAGAGGACTGTGCAAAGGCAATTAACCTTTCTCTCAAATTTTGCATTTTCAGAGACCAGGAACCGCTCCACCTCCAATGAAACTTCCACCTCCTTATAAAGCTCCGTCTGATGACAGTGACGAAAATGAAGAATATGCCTTTACCGACAGTGAGTTCCTTTTCATTCTTTGCAGTGAATGCAGAATTTATTAAATTGTGCTTTCATGATGGTTGTCAATTATCAATGCCATTCTGTGGGTTCTTAGAAAATGTGTATTAGCATATCATGCTGAAAAAGAAAATTTACATCTCCTTAATTTTTCACTTAATTTACTAAACTTCCCTCCTTTAATACTAATAGTAGAGTGAATGTCAAAGGCAACGGATTATACAGTATTTTATCTACATTTCCTCCTACTGTTACTATTTGGTTGTGAACGGAAAAATGCTAAGAAGTCCTTTAACTTGCACTTTGACCCACAATAAGCAGAGTTGGATGTGGATGCCAGCTCTTGATGACTTTCTGTATTCAAACCGATGGTGATGTTGCTAATGCAAAATTACAGAAGGCTGGAGTCATATTCTCCTTTAGAATTCCTTTCATGATTTTCTTTGCATTAGCTGTATCAAATATACATTCATACATGTATTTAATGGAGGCTTTATTTAAAAGAATTTGCATTTCTTTTATGCATGTAAAGTATATACAGTTAGATCTGATTGCTATTGTACATGGAATTTCCTTTGGGGAGGGTGATGAAAATACCCTAAAATTAGATTGTGATGATGGTTGCACATTTTGTGAATTTAGTAAAACCCACAGGATTATGTATTTAAATGGGTGAATTTTATGGTTTGTGAAATACGTATTTATATATGTTCTTTTAAAAATAACCTTGTTCCTTCCACGATTTAAAAAAGGAGTTTGATAGAGAAATCGAAAGAGTTAAAATTCTGACTGCAGGACTTCTTAGTGTATGACCTTCAGCATGCCCTCTTATATAAAAATCATGGTTCTTACTTCCCAGGGTTGGGGGTGAAGATTAAAATAAGGTGATAGAGCCTTTGGCTTGTCAAACAGTGAAATTTCAACAAGTATTATAGCTCTTACTGATAATTATTGCTAAGTTGATTTTATTTTATTTTTTTAATTTTTTTTAACATTTATTTATTTTTGAGACAGAGCATGAATGGGGGAGGGTCAGAGAGAGGGAGACACAGAATCTGAAACAGGCTCCAGGCTCTGAGCTGTCAGCACAGAGCCCGACGCGGGGCTCGAACTCACAGACCGTAAGATCGTGACCTGAGCCGAAGTCGGCCGCTTAACCGACTGAGCCACCCAGGTGCCCCCTAAGTTGATTTTATAACGGTATTTTCCCAAATACTGTAATAAGATGTGAATTAAAATATAAATAGATGTGTTTATAACATTTAGTTGGCTTTATAAAAACTTGATTTGCACTTTGTGGTTTTAAAGAGCCCTTTCTCGTGCAGCATTTTCTTCATTTATTCCACAGATCTTTGTTAAAAGCCAACTGCTTTTTACTAACGGTATTCAGTCTGTTATGAAATATATAGTTTTATTGGGGTCACCAACTTGGAAGGGAGTGTACAAAGGCATTGGAACAAAATATGACAAGTGTGCTGTAGTGTTTCTCAACCTCTTCTGGAGAGTTACACTGATGGATATGATTGATATGTGTATGCACATGTGTACCATAATCCCTTGTTCTGATATAGGTGTTAGGACAGCTGCAGCAGAGTGGAGATACTTGTTGGTTATTCATAACTTCCAGGATGCTAGAATGCCCATATTTGCATAGTTAGGAAATCTGGTTTAGGCATGTGATAAAGACAATGTTCTAATCCTAGTTCTATTTGTGAATTCAGGGACAAGTGAATTAACTCCTTCATGGCTCACACTTGCTCATCTATAAGTGGGGGAAGGGATGTCTTATGATAACCTTCCTCACAGCGTAGTTATAACCTGAGGAGAAAAGCATTTAAAGAGCTTAGTAGAAGGATGTGATATCAAGTAAACACTCTGGTGTCCATACGTCAGGCCTTTTATCTATTAACTCAGTTAACGTCTAACAACTAACCTGTGAGGTCTCTAATTATACAAATAAAGAAACTGAGGCTCAGAAAAATTAAGGAATGTGTTCCAAAGTTACACAGCTAGTAAGTAGTGGAAATGGAATTTGAACCCAGACTCTGATTCCAGAGCCTGTGTTATCATCTATACTTCCTGTTACTTAAATCTCATTTAGTATAGCAGAAGTAGGTACAAAGTGGTTAAGATTATCCAGTAAATATGGCTTTGATGCCATAAGACAGTAGCACCCTCCCCAAAGTTCCAAGTTGGCATACATGTATTTTCATACATGTGCACAAACACATTCACATATTAGTGGGGTTCAGGAAACGCCATTTTACACTGAATGCAGAAAAAACTTCTAATTCTTAAGTCATCCAACTGTAACATTTCACAGATTCTCCAGCAAATATGTTTACGCTGTGAATATGATTTTCCATTTGTTTTGCTCCCTAATTTTATTTTCCCAGCATACTTTCCCTTTCTTCAGAAGGGTTTGAACCATATGGGGTATTAGATGGTTCACATTTAAATGTAGGTGAGCCTAAAGCCTCTAGCTTCCTATATTTCTTTGTGAAGTGGATCCCATGGCTTTTTTTTTTGTTCCTTAACTCTTATTAAATGACTACTCTGCTCATCCATCCAAAACTAAAAGTAGATTGGTTCACTGTTTTATCAGATTCTTACTGTCCCAAATCTAACCATTTCTTTTTAACAGTTGTGAAAGTATGATTTTCTGACTTTCCCATGGTCCAGGACTATGAAGTGGATGGCTGGAATCCAAGCCTTAGGCCCACTAGGAAGTGGTGATTGTATTAGGTCACAGACGTGAGACACATAGGATTTTAAAGTGTAGTTACAATCTAACTTAGGTGATCTTTGGTAATTACTTCTTTATAAACTTCATTTTTGAGTGGATATTATAGGTGGCCAGAGATTGTTCTAGGTGTTGGGAACATGACAGAGAGAACAAGATCTCTCTCATTAGCTTATATTCTAGTAGGAGAGAAAGATTATAAACAATGAGATAGATTAAATATTGATAAATAGTCTGAATAACTAAAATAAAACAAAGTAGTGAGACTAAATGCTTTGCAGGAGTCAACATTAAGTAGAATAGGAAACAACGGCCAAGATAAGACCAAAGTGACAAGAAGGAGCCAGACATACAAAGAGCTCATATAATCCTATAGATCTGAGTTTTAATCAGACTGTGATCCACGGTAACCTATGGATTACTTAACAATTGGGTATAGATGTGCGCGCGCGCACACACACACACACACACACACTTACATGCATATATAATTGAAATAAAAGTTTCACAAAATAGTACTTACCTTTATAACATATGAAGAACTTTATTATTTTTCTTTTTTTTAAGTTTATCTATTTGGAGAGAGAGAGGGAGCATGAGCAGGGGAGGGGCGGATAAAGAGGGAGAGAGAGAGAGAATCCCAAGCAGGGTCTGTACTGTCAGCCCAGAACCTGATGTGAGGCTCAAACTCAGGAACCGTGAGATCATGACCTGAGCCATAATCAAGTGTCTGTCGCTTAACCTACTGAGCCACCCAGGCACCCCTCTATTTCATTTTTTAAAATGCTGTTTGCAACTCAGTTTATTTCTTGACGGTTTAATAAGTTGCAACCTGTAGTATGGAAAACACTTATCTAGAAGTCTGGCTTTCAAACTTCAGAGTGCATCAGAAGCATCTAAAGAGCTTGTTAAAAGCACTAGCTGCTGGGCCCCCTCCCAATTTCTGATTCCTTACATCTGGGAGGACTTGATAATTTGCATTCCTAATTATTTCCCAAGTGATGCTGATACTCCTCATCCAGGGACCATATTCTGAAAACTATTGATCTAGGTAGTATTTAAGTCATGGGAGCTGGTGAGTTTACTTAGGACTGATGTATAGACAACAACAGGAAGCTAACCCAGCATGGGCCTCACAAGCCAGCAAAGGAGCATCCTAGCACACTAGCATTTCCAGGAGATTGTAGAGTTAGGCAGTTTAAGAGAAGAATATGTTTCAAGAAGGCCTCTGTCCCTCTACTTCAGTAGCCAAATATGGAATGATGCTGAGAGTTTATGGAGGTTAGAATCATGGAAGTAACCATTGAACTTAACAACATAAAATTGTTAAGAAGAAAAAGAATACTTGATAAAATACTGTACAGATTGTTGTGAGAATTAGATGTGACAACTAATATAGATAGTATGGTACATAATAGCTCTTTATATTATAGATCCTTTATCTTGCATAGTTGAGCATAATTCATGACATTCTGGTATCTAATTATAGGAAGGCTTCTAACCATCCATTGAATGAAAAGTGCTGAAAATTTTTTTTAATTATTTTTTTTTAATGTTTATTTTTGAGAGAGACAGAGACAGAGCACAAGCAGGGGAGGGGCAGAGAGAGAGGGAGACACAGAATCCGAAGGAGGCTCCAGGCTCTGAGCTGTCAGCACAGAGCCCGACATGGGGCTCCAATTCATGAACCGTGACATCATGACCTGAGTCGAAGTCGGACGCTTAACCAACTGAGCCACCCAGGCACCCCAAAAAGTGCTGAAATTTTAATTAAGGATTATGAAACAATTATGAATTAAGAAACAGTATCCACATAAATGCTTAGCTATTGAAAACTACCATTATCACACCTACAGGATTTATCCAAGGGAAGTTGCCAATGTAGAGAACTTCCGACTTAACTTTATGGTAATTGTCTTTAATACCTAAATTAAAAACTAGATTGTCTTGACAAAGGCTTAAGATCACTGAGGGCATGAAGTGTCACTCAGTTGACTATCACGTGGTGACTTTCAAATCTTCATTTTTAGCCATCCTCTTTCACATCCTGACATGTTTTCAGTTGGCTGCCAGAAAGATATGATGTCTTTTTTTCTTCTAGCATTATAAATCTTTTGTGCAAAACAAAATGTGTTTTCTTCTTGAAGGCTGACCTTTTTCCTTATATTCTCAATTTTTCATAAAGCCCTTACTCCAGACTGAAGCTTCACTTCTGTTTGTGGTCTCTCTTCCTCAATTAATCTTCATTACCAATTTCTCCCACATTTGTAGCTTCCTTTGCATTTTTATTGCCACAATTTTATTTTATTTTTTTTTATTTTTTTTTCAACGTTTTTATTTATTTTTGGGACAGAGAGAGACAGAGCATGAACGGGGGAGGGGCAGAGAGAGAGGGAGACACAGAATCGGAAACAGGCTCCAGGCTCTGAGCCATCAGCCCAGAGCCTGACGCGGGGCTCGAACTCACGGACCGCGAGATCGTGACCTGGCTGAAGTCGGACGCTTAACCGACTGCGCCACCCAGGTGCCCCTATTGCCACAATTTTAGTGGCTATATAGTTGTAGTCACAATTTATTGAGTACCTACTATGTGTTATACATTTCCCCAATTCTTTAAATGCTTTCTCTTTTGATTTACAGAAGAGCTCTAAAAGGATATCTTGTCTTTGGGCTGATTTCAGCTTAATCTCACCTTCTTTGGAAAACCTTGCCTCATTCCTCATTCTAATATATATTCTTGTATTTTTTTTTATAACACAACGAAATGTGATTATTTATATGATTATTAGTTTCTCTTTCCCTTCAAGTTCCATGAGTCGAGTGATCCTCTCTGTTTGGGCCTGGCACATTATAGAAACTCCATATTTGGGACAAATTAATGACAGAGGGTGTGTAACTTGGATAGTGATGTTGGGGGTGTAATGAAAATCCAGGTCCGCTCATAGTGCTTTAGAGATAGCCTTTCTACTGAGCTGTGCCATCCATCTAGTTTCAGAGCCTTCTGTCCAGAGCAACTTGCCTTCTCTTTGCCAATATGCCACCCCTCACCTTATCTAAAAGGAGTGATCCCCACAGAGAGAAGCCACTATCTCGAAAAAGTCCCACTTTTGATCCCAGACATTAAACGCTTTTATATCCGGTCTTTCTAACCTGTTGGTATTCATTATTTAAACTACATTTTTAAACATCAAGGAGCAGAAGGTTTGGGGATGACTTTTTGTAACCTATAAGAGCATGATCATAGAGAAGCAATGAGAATCATACAATAGACATGTTTCTTGATGTATATTAGGTTCTAGAAACTCAGAATATAATTGACTTCTCTGACACTTGGCTTTTAAATGGTATAGCAGAGATGAATGGAACTGCATGCTGAAGGCCTCTTAAAGCCTTTTTTTTTATACTTTAATTTCAGAATAGCATACTCTCCTTAGGTGCTTTGTTTTTCCCTCTCAATTTTTTTTCTTTTGCTCTGATTCCTTCCCCACCCTCATAAAATTATATGTTCTAATATAATATTTGGTAAAAAGAATTTATTTTGGTTAAAGTTTAGAGGGGATGCCAGGGGCGCCTGGGTGGCTCAGTCAGTTAAGCGTCCAACTTCGGCTCAGGTCATGATCTCATGATTCGTGAGTTCAAGCCCCGCATTGGGCTCTGTGCTGACAGCTCAGAGTCTGGAGCCTGTTTCGGATTCTGTGTCTCCCTCTCTCTCTCTGCCCCTCCCCAGTTCATACTCTGACTCTCTCTCTCTCTCTCTCTCTCTCTCTCTCTCTCTCTCAGAAATAAATAAACATTAAAAAAAAATTTTTTTTTAATGTTTAGAGGGGATGCCTTTTTAGAAAATTACAGCTTTAGGGCACCTGGCTGGCTCAGTTGAAGGAGCATGCAACTCTTGACCTTGGGATCATGAGTATGAGCCACAGGTTGGGTATAGAGATTTCTTAAATAAAATCAGAAAAGAAAAAAAAGAAAATAGAGCTTCATTGAGATATAATCCACATTACTATATAACTCATCTACTTAAGGCATGTAGTTCAATGGTTTTTAACATATTTAGAGAGTTCTTCAACCATCACTACTGTCAGTTTTAGAACAGTTAGAACATTTTAATCACCCATCCCCCACAATATTCCTACTCATTAGCAGTCACTCCCATATTTATTCCGAAATTCTTTACATCCATATATAAAATATACACACATATATATTATAATTTTAAAAAAGATTTTGTAGATACTCTGCATGTGTTCCCATGGATTGGGTTGGGGAACCTGCCCCAAACCCTCCTTCCTTTTACCAAAAATTGAAATCTGCATCTAAATTTGGAAGAAGACAAGGATATGTTACTGTCCTCAAATCTAGCAGTGCTTTAAATCTCACCTCCTCTGCCCCGCGCAAAAAAAAAAAAAAAAAAAAAAAAATTAGAGAACAAATTATTATTCACAGATGGTATAGTAGTCAATCTTAAAAACTCAAAACCTTAAAAAACTTTTTGGCAACAGTAAGTAAGGCTATATATGAGTTGCACATATGAAAATATTGGCTAATCAGTTTCATCTATTTAAAAATATAAAAATTTTCTCTCCCCCATTTTTTTAATGTTTACTTATTTTTGAGAGAGAGAGAGAGAGTGAGCATGAGAGGGGGAGGGGCAGAGAGAGAGGGAGACACAGAATCCGAAGCAGGCTCCAGGCTCTGAGCTGTCAGCACAGAGCCCTATGCGGGGCTCGAACTCACAGACCACGAGGTCATGACCTGAGCTGGAATTAGATGCTTAATGCACTGAGCTACCCAGCACCCCTTTGTAAAAATATTCTAATAGTGATAACAGAAAAACTAGAAAATATCTAGGAATAATACAATTAGAAATGTGAAACTCATGGCAGTGATCCATAAGTTTGTCATTTACTCTTTGGCACTGTGACAAAAACTCTAAAACTACTCCCCCCCCCAAAAAAAAATGTATGTGGATACACAAAACCATTGTCACCTGTGCACACACCCTCACACACATACCTACACACACACACACACACACACACACACACACGCGCGCGCGCGCACACACCCCTACCTCATTTTGAGTAGGCATCATTTTGCCTGTTTAGTGGAAGTCCTGAAGCCCATTTAAGAATTCATTGACCACAGGTTGACAGCCTCTATAGTTTCTTTTTTTAAAGAAAACTGGAATTTTATTAAAGAAGATTCAGGGGAAAATTAGAGACATTTTCCTTTTCAGATTGGAAGAGGAAGTATATTAAAGATTTCAATTATTTTTAAATTAGTCTTTAAGATAATTTGAATCCAATTCCTAAATATATATAGCCCCTCCTTTTTTTTTTAAATATGAGGATTTGATTGAAAATTGATTTGGAAATGAAACACTACACAGTTTTGGAAAGTGTCCCTCGTATCCGAATATATTCTAAATTGGTAGTTTTCAAACTGAATCTGGAACTTTCAGAAATGAGTGAGAGTGTTTTTGCTTGTCTAAATCAGCTTTTCTCAACCTTGGCACTCTTGCCATTTTGACCAGATAATCCTTTGTTGGGTGGGAAAGGAGGCTGTTTTCCTCATTGTGAGATGTTTAACAGCATCTCTGGTCTCTACCCACTTGATGCCAGGAGCTCTCTCTCCCACAAACTTGTGGTGACAGCCACAGATGTCTCCACACATTGCTCAGTGTCCCCTGGTCCACAGGATGGGGGGGGTTCTACTGTCATTTATGAGGATGCCAAGAGCACTGCATTTTATGGAATAGTCCTCTACGATGGAGAATTATTCTGCTCAAAGTTCTGGGAGCACTCCTGATTAGAAACCTTGCTCAAACTATAGTAATTAGGGGCAGTTGGGTGGTTCAGTCAGTTGAATGTCCGACTTTGGTTCAAGTCATGATCTCACAGTTTGTGAGTTGGAGCCCCACACCAGGCTCGCTGCTGTTAGCCCAGAGCCCGCTTGGGATCCTCTGTCTCCCTCTCTCTCTGCCCCTCCTCTGCTCTCACTCTTTCTCAAAATAAATAAATAAAATAAAATAAATAAACTACAGTAATTAAATCCGTTTAGTATTTGCAAATAAAGATGGTCTAGAAATAAACCCAGATGTCAAGAATTTAGAACATAAAAAATACATTTTTTGAAATAGAAATAGGATAGATTATTTGATAAATGATGGGGTATATAATAATTTGGGGAGAAAAATGTAGAGATCTCCATTTCTCATCAAAATTGCAGTTTAATTCTGAATACTGTCTACTTCTAAACACTGGAAACATAAAAATACTGTAAAAAATCTAAGGTTTTTTTAAGTTTACTTATTTTGAGAGAGATAGAGAGCAAGTGGGGGAAGGGTAGAAAAAGAAATAGGAGTTCTTATAGACTGTTGGCAGGAATATGAATTCATGTACCTCTTTCTGGAGACCCATTTGGCAGCATGTATAAAAAATTTAAATGTGCATATTCTTTGACTGAATAATTCAACTTCCAGTGATAATAGCTTAAGGAATTCAATGCCCATGTGAATATATGTATATGTACATATACCTACAAAGATGTGTTCTACATTTTTTACAAATAGCAATTATAGCAGTATATATTATATGTAATTTATAAAATGCCCTTGATGAAGTTACTTACTCTAAACATTTCTAGACATTAGACTTGAAACAGGTTGCATCCTTTTAGTTTGGATTCCTCATTTGTAAGATGGAAATAATAATAGTACTCCTTTGAGTGGGTTGTTTTGAGAGACTAGGAGAGTTAATGTATATAGCATCCTTCTACAGGAAGTGACACATAGGAAGTATTCCAGAAATGTGAGCTACTACTGTTTATTATCATCAATAGTAATACAACATTCTTCAGTGTTTGCCAAATATTGCCAATACAGGATGAAATTTCTGGCCTATGTACATATTAAAATTTAACTTACAGGGAGCCTGGGTGGCTCAATCTGTTGAGTGTCCAACTCTTGGTTTTGGCTCAGGTCATGATCTCGTGGTTTTGTGAATTCAAGCCCCACATTGGGCTCTGGGCTAACAGCCCGGGGCCTGCTTGGGATTCTCCCTCTCCCTCTGTCTCTGCCCCTCCCCCACTCATACTGTCTCTGTCTCTCTCAAAGTAAATGAATAAACCTAAAAGAAAAACTTTACAAACATTAAAAAAATTAAACTATAGTAATTTTTAGTTGACTGAGCCAAAGTTGGACTGTTACCAACTGAGCCACTCAGGTGCCCCAACCTTTAAAAATTTTTTTTTTTAATTTTTTTTTTCAACGTTTATTTATTTTTGGGACAGAGAGAGACAGAGCATGAACGGGGGAGGGGCAGAGAGAGGGAGACACAGAATCGGAAACAGGCTCCAGGCTCTGAGCCATCAGCCCAGAGCCTGACGCAGGGCTCGAACTCCCGGACCGCGAGATCGTGACCTGGCTGAAGTCGGACGCTTAACCAACTGCGCCACCCAGGCGCCCCAAAAATTTTTTAATTAAGGGGCACCTGGGTGGCTCAGTCGGTTGAGCGTCCGACTTCGACTTCGGCTCAGATCATGATCTCGCAGTCTGTGAGTTTGAACCCCGCGTCGGGCTCTGTGCTGACAGCTCAGAGGCTGGAGCCTGCTTCGGATTCTGTGTCTCCCTCTCTCTCTGCCCCTCCCCTGCTCATGCTCTGTTTCTCTCTCTCCCTCTGTCAAAAATAAATAAACATTAAATTTTTTTTAATTTTTTTAACTAAAAAGTTTATTTATTTGAGAGAGAGCATACTCATACAAACTGGGGAGCCATGGAGAGAGAATCCCAAGCAGGCTCCGTGCTGTCGGCACAGAGCCTGATGTGGGGCTCGATCTCACAATCTGAAATCATGACCTGAGCCAAAACCAAGAGTTGGACACTTGATCAACTGAGCCACCCAGGTATCCCCCACAATTTTTATTTTTAAATCAAAATGTTAGCAGCTTTCACCCCCATCTTTAATTATCTGAGGTATGTTACTCTTACAGTGATGAACATTTGTACTTCAATTAATCAAGAGAATTTGAACATATCAGGCATACAAAGAAATGTTCCAGTCTCAGTTACATCAAGAATTTTAACCTAGGAATTAACAGTAAATCAAAATGGCAACCTTGTTTGAATTATTGCCATTAATACACAGTTTATTTTCTATTGTTAATCCATGCCCAGAATCACTGATCCTGCATGGGTTCAGAGGGGCCTGAGTGCTGAGGGTCTTTCAGATCTTTGGCCTTCTTGAAGCCAGTACCTCATAGCAGTTTAGTAAAATTTTACAGCCAAAGCTGAATTTTGCAGAACCCCTAGTATTTTTTAATTGAAAAAAGTACAAAAGCATGTATACTAACTCCTTTGAGAGGGGAGTTTTGAGAAAAATCTTGTCCTTTCAACTTTACTTAATCCACTTGAATTTTGTATAACAAAATATGTTTGCTTGGAAGAGAAAAACCATTTTGTCTTACAACTCAATAAGAAAACAAGCAACACAATTTTTAAAAATGTACAAAACTGAAATGACATTTCAACCAAAGATCTATAGATGGCTAAGAAGCACATAAAAATGCCCAACATTACTAATTATTAGAGAAATGCAGATTAAAACCACAGCACATTCATAAGAATTATTTTAAGTTTTTTAATATTTTATTTTTATTTTTGAGAAAGAGAGAGAGAGACAAGCAGGGAGGGGTAGAAAGAGGGAGACACAAAATCTGAAGCAGGCTCCAGGTTCTGAGCTGTCAGCACAAAACCAATGCAGAGCTCGAACTCACCAACCACAAGATAATGACCTGAGCCGAAGTCAGATGCTTAACTGTCTGAGCCACACACAGGTGCCCCTTCACAAGATTTTAATTAAAAAAAAAAAGGGGGGGTGGACTCTACAACTAGAACCCTAATACACTGCTGGTGGGAATGTAAAATGATATACCATTTTGGAAAACAGTTTGGTCATTTCTTAAAAAGTTAAATATAAGTTTACCGTACAATCTAGCAATTCTACTTCTAGGTATATAGCCAACAGAAATGAAAACCTATGTCCACACAAGACTCCTACAAGTATATTAATTGTAGTGTTAGTCATAATAGTTCAAAATTGGACATAGCCAAGTGTCCATCAACTAGTAGAGAAACATAGTGTTGAATATCCATACAGTAGAAAAAAAGTTAAAAAGAGCAAAATACTTATATATACCATTATGCAAAGTAAAGGAAACCCAGTGCAAAAGACTATATACTATAAGATTCCATTTATATAGAATATCCAGGGGCGCCTGGGTGGCTCAGTCGGTTGGGTGTCCGACTTCGGCTCAGGTCATGATCTCGCAGTCCGTGAGTTCGAGCCCCACATCGGGCTCTGTGCTGACAACTCGGAGCCTGGAGCCTGTTTCAGATTCTGTGTCTCCCTCTCTCTCTGACCCTCCCCCATTCAAACTCTGTCTCTCTCTGTCTCAAAAATAAATAAACTTAAAAAAAAATTTTTTTTTTTAAGTTTTATATAGAATGTCCATAAAAAACAAATTTATAGCTATAAAAAGCAGGTCATTCGTTGCCTAGATTTGGGGCTGGGATTGGGCTTCATCGAATTTGTTGAGGTAGTGGAAATGCTCTAAAGCTGGATTGTGGTGAGAGTTGCACATGTCTGTAAGTCGACTGAAAATCATTGAAGTATATGCTTGCAGTGGGTGAATTTAATGTATTATATTAAATAAAACCTGTTAAAATTATTTCAAAGTTAAATATAATTTTAAATATTTATTTTGAGAGGGGGAGAGAGAGAGAGAGAGGCAGAGAGAAAGGGAGACAGAGGATCCAAAGTGGGCTCTGCACTGACAGCACAGAGCCCAGTGCAGGGCTCGAACTCGTGAACCGCGAGATCATGACCTGAGCTGAAGTCAGACACTTATTTGAGCCATCCAGGTGCCCCAAATATAATTTTAAATTGAAAAATCACATTTGTGGGTGAAGGAGTTTAAAATTGTAAAAGTACAAGCTTCCATAGGGCACTTGGGTGGCTCATTCAGTTAAACATCCAACTTGATCTCAGCTCAGGTCTTGATTTCAAGGTTGAGAGTGCAAGCCCCGAGTTGGGCTCCACACTGGGTGTGGAGCCTACTTAAAAAAATAAAATAAAATGGATGCCTGGGTGGTTCAGTGGGTTAAGCGTCTGACTTAATTTCGGCTTAGGTCATGATCTGGTTGTTCGAGAGTTATAGCCCCACATCAGGCTCTGCGCTGATAGCAAGGAGCCTGGTTGGGATTCTGTCTCCCTCTCTCTCTTTCTCTCTTTGCTCCTCCCTTGCTTGCTCTCTCTCTCTGTCTCTCAAAAATAAAGAAAAATAAACTTAAAAAAAAACATTTAAAACAAAAAATACATGGCACAAAAACAGACACATAGACCAATGGAATAGAATAGAAACCACAGAACTAGACCCACAAACGTATGGCCAACTAATCTTTGACAAAGCAGGAAAGAATATCCAATGGAAAAAAGACAGTCTCTTTAACAAATGGTGCTGGGAGAACTGGACAGCAACATGCAGAAGGTTGAAACTAGACCACTTTCTCACACCATTCACAAAAATAAAATGGATAAAGAACCTGAATGTGAGACAGGAAACCATCAAAACCCTAGAGGAGAAAGCAGGAAAAGACCTCTCTGACCTCAGCCATAGCAATTTCTTACTTGACACATCCCCAAAGGCAAGGGAATTAAAAGCAAAAATGAACTACTGGGACTTTATGAAGATAAAAAGCTTCTGCACAGCAAAGGAAACAACCAACAAAACTAAAAGGCAACCAACGGAATGGGAAAAGATATTTGCAAATGACATATCGGACAAAGGGCTAGTATCCAAAATCTATAAAGAGCTCACCAAACTCCACACCCGAAAAACAACCCAGTGAAGAAATGGGCAGGAAACATGAATAGACACTTCTCTAAAGAAGACATCCAGATGCTCAACGTCACTCCTCATCAGGGAAATACAAATCAAAACCACACTCAGATATCACCTCACACCGATCAGAGTGGCCAAAATGAACAAATCAGGAGACTATAGATGCTGGCGAGGATGTGGAGAAACGGGAACCCTCTTGCACTGTTGGTGGGAATGCAAATTGGTGCAGCCACTCTGGAAAACAGTGTGGAGGTTCCTCAGAAAATTAAAAATAGACCTACCCTATGACCCAGCAATAGCACTGCTAGGAATTTACCCAAGGGATACAGGAGTACTGATGCATAGGGGCACTTGTACCCCAATGTTTATAGCAGCACTCTCAACAATAGCCAAATTATGGAAAGAGCCTAAATGTCCAGCAACTGATGAATGAAGAAAGAAATTGTGGTTTATATACACAATGGAGTACTACGTGGCAATGAGAAAGAATGAAATATGGCCCTTTGTAGCAACATGGATGGAACTGGAGAGTGTTATGCTAAGTGAAATAAGCCATACAGAGAAAGACAGATACCATATGGTTTCACTCTTATGTGGATCCTAAGAAACTTAACAGAAACCCATGGGGGAGGGGAAGGAAAAAAAAAAGAGGTCAGAGTGGGAGAGAGAGCCAAAGCATAAGAGACTCTTAAAAACTGAGAACAAACTGAGGGTTGATAGGGGGTGGGTGATGGGTATTGAGGGCACCTTTTGGGATGAGCACTGGCTGTTGTATGGAAACCAATTTGACAATAAACTTCATATATTGAAAAAATGAAAAAATAAAAAAATAATAAAATATAAAAAAAAATAAAATAAAAAGTACAAGCTTCCAGCTATATATAAAATAAGTGAGTCCTAGGGAGGTAATGTACAGTGTGGTGACTATAGTTAACAATACTGTATGGTTTATTTGAAAGTTGCTAAGAGTAGATCTTTAAAGTTTTTATCACAAAATGTAACAATGTATGATGATAGATGTTAACTAGATTTATTGTTATGGTCACCTTGCAATATATATATATATATAAAAATCACATCATTGTTGTATACCTAAAACTAATATAATGTGATAAAGCCAATTATATCTAAATAAATTTTTTTAATGAATATCATTTGTAAAGGATAATGAAAACTTACTATGAAAAGATCTATGTTAAAGGAGGAAGGCAATCAAATAGCAAATTACTTTGAAGAATAGAATTAAAGTGTGTTCATGTCTTCCTTGACAGTGCTGGGATTTGAGAACCCTAAAATTCATCTGGTCTAATTTTACAGTTAAGAATCGTAAGACACCCCCTACCCCAGAGTAATTAATTTGCCCAGAGTCACAAAATTAGTTATTGTGAGGTGAAGAATAGAATGTAGGTCTCATTTGATGTTCAGGACCATATTTAAGCTTTCCCTTCTGGTGCTTTCCTGTTCACGCCATTGCCAATTTTTAACATGAAGTAGACTCATGGTCACCAGAGACTTATTGAGCAACTAGTAGATTTTGGTTTAAATTTTTGTTTTGCTTTTTTTTTTTTTTTTTTTGGTATTGTTGTGGACTCTGTAGTTGATCTCTACCTTGCCAATAGATGTCACTACAATCAACAGCAATTATTATCTGGGATTTAAGGAATGTTAAGAATGATCACTTCAAATAGGCAAACAGCATTCATTAGTGGCTTCTAGCAGTATTTACGTGTTCTTTTTATTAGATCTGTGGATTTATTTGCTCCCTCCTTTGTTTTGTTTCTTGGTTTTGATGCAAAATAGGAAAAATTAAGAAATAAAGGCCAAGTTTTAACTTTTTAGTTTTATGTAAATTATTTTTCTCATTTCCTGTAGTTAATCATCCTTTTCTGAACACTTTATCTTTCTAATTAAGTGAAATAAGTAGAATTCTTATTCCGGTCCTATGATGGAGACTGGTGAACGTCGCTTTCTATTTTAGTGGATTTTTTGTTCTGAAAACTCCCAAAGCTCCAGCCCTTGATAGAATTGAGATGCATTTATTGTAATTATAAATAAAAAATTATATTGTTTAAGATCTTTTGAGAAGCATTTAAATTATGTTCAGGTGTTCTGGATTTTAATATTACTCATCCACATGAGAAGTGATCAGGTATTCTACAGTTTACAAAGAAAGGTTAGAGAACCCTATAGTACTTAATAGATAATCATGAAGTAATTGCAGTTACTTGATTCTGTCCTGGTGTGCTGGGGATGGGAAGGAGGAGGGGACACAATGAGGCATTTAAAAAAAAAAAAAGTTAAAGAAACTACAACCATTTTTCTAATGATTTTTCTTCAGCTTCTATTTTTTTGATACATTTTTGATACATTTTTGATACATTTACCCCTGAAAGGTAACTTTAAGACCTGACTGCTTAAACAGAATCTTTACTGCACATTTAAAACGTTACTGAGACACAAATGAATCTCACTAGGGATACCACATGTTCAGTACGGTTCACCAGTTTCTTTGTTATAAAAATGATTCAGTGATGTGAGCAAGAAGGAGACAGTAAGTTGATGACTGTTTCATTCACTTCAGATGGGCTAAAATCCACCACAGTTTCCTTTTAATCTGCATTCGAAAGATGCAACTAATGCGCTGCACTGTTTCTCAGCAGGAAAACGGGGTCATTAAAGTGATATTAATTGAAGCTGGCCACAAAATAAACGGTCGTGTTTATATTGCCTCCTGCTCTGGAACAGAGCAATCATCCCGATGTGAGCAGGGTAACTGAGTGCCACAATCGGCAGTGTGAAGCATCTGAGGGTCAGATGTGGGAAACCAGGGATTTTGCTTCTCCCGGCATACTTTTCCAGGCAGCTTCTACCTACTGACAGATGTGACTGGTAGCTTGAGTGGTCGCTTGAAATTAGCTTAATTGATTGCTTCTCATGATAGAAATAGACTGACAACTTGCCCTAAAGGAGAATAAAACCTGAGGGGGAGAAAAAATAGGCCCAAGGTCGACAGAAGAGAGAGGACAGAGTCTGGTGAGGATTTCAGCTGCTTCCAGCACTGAATGTTTATCAGGAATGCAGATACCCTGAAGGGAACACTGGTACAGCAATGGTCCAAGGGGGTTTCCCAGGTAAGATATCTGTGCCTCTGTGATCTGTGGCTCTTGTGGAATGCAGTCTTAAGCTGTTTTAGTGTTGGTGCAGAATGTTGTTTTAAAGGTTTGAACAATAGTAATAAGCTAAGGCATTTATCTTTAGTGAGAGAGTGAGGGTACATATGCATGTGCAAGGTAATTGTATGTTAGAAAGAAACCTCTAAAAATTTCCTTTCCTGTGTATTGTAGCTGGAATTTTCCCGGTAATGTTATTGAAAAGTGGAGCAGTTTATCAGACTGTCAAGGATATACTAGTGAGTTTCAGTGCCAAAATTCTTAACACCGTGTTCGTGTAGTAGCCTCTCCTTTCAGACTCGTAATTGAGAAGTAGATCTCCTGGACACTTATTATTGTTGTTGTTATTTGTGACTTCGCCATAATCAAAAAGGAAGATGATTTACATTAGAACAAGGTTATTCTGATTAATTTTTAAAAACTGACCATTCAGCATTTTGTTGGAGATGAAAGTAGAATATCGTTAAGGAATCCTAGTAGTAAACAAAAGGCTGCTTTTTCTAAATTGTAAACTAGCATCGTAAATAATATTTGCTAATTGTGATCGAAGTCCCATTCGTCTAAACCTACAAGTTCACATTCATTAGGGGTGGGGGCTCAGCACTTGGAAGTATTATCAGGGACTTCCCTGTTAACACATAGTTCTTGAAATCATTGCTACAATATAATCTCATACAATAGGGTACTCTATGTCTATGTTTTTGCTTGATTTCTAGAAAATTAATTTAACAGAGCTTTTTATCCAAGTAAGGTGTGGAATATTTTAGACATAATAGGGGGATCTTCCTGCCTAAGCATTATTACCTAAGGGAGACAACTGTAAACTCAGAGAGTTAGACATCACATTATGGCTTTTTCTTTTCAGCAGTGCACACGCAAATTAGGTTATTTCTACTGCAACAGCAGGATATATGCTGCATACCTGATTTAAGCTAGCAGACCTTATCCTTGGCTATGCTGTGAAAATAACTGAGCAAGAACTTTTCTTTCACCTAAAATACAATTTCTGAAGATCTCAGTGTTGGAGTCTTGTGCTATTTAGTATCCAAGTTTGTGATTTTGATTTGGAGGAAATGTTATAGCCCTTAAAAGGATGCGTCACAGATTCCCTGTAGTGGCAACTGTCCTGATTGTTTCTTTTTATTTTATAGTTGGAACTGGTTTCATTTGTCTGAAGGTCATCTTTTTAATACGACTTCTCAAACTTGTATTGACAAGGCAGCTATAGGAATGATCCTGAACATTGGTGGACCCTACTTGCTTTTCTTCAGACTCTCTGGAACAATTTGCTCCTGTTCCTTTTATTTTAGGAAGTGTCATTTTAAAAATCGGTTTCTCCAGATTAAAAATACATGTGTGCTTAGTGTCCTCAGAGTGATCTCTCACCCCTGATAATTTTCTTAATCTCTATCTCACCAACTTAAAGTTGCTACTGTCTGGCTTCATAAACCACAGTAGAACCCTCAAGAATCCCCACAGTGAGTTTTCCAGAAATTGCACAGAATATGTCTAGTCGGTAGGAATTTCTGTGTCTTTTGCATTTTATTCAAATAATATATGAAAATATTTTTTATGTTATTAACTATAAATGTGCCCCTTAAGTAGACATATATTTGTGTGTTAAATATAAGTTCCTTTTCTAGTGCTCCTGCTCAGAATTAATTGTTCGTGATTTACATAACAAATATATTCAGCATTTATTTAATGTTTCTTTTTACCTTTCAATGTATATGTACATTTAACTCCAGAGTATTTAAATGCTTTGTAATTGTCTTTATATTATGTTCACTACTCTGTATTCAGTTAATTTGAAAAGCATCCTTCTATTTCATGTGTCTTTTTGGCATATTTTACAAATAGTTATACATAAGTTGATAAATAAAAGATGAGGCTTCAGTCTGCAGAGAATTTACTTCTTTTTTTTTTTTTTTTTTTTTTGTACTTGCTTGGAATCATGATTGTTTGTTTGTTTTGAGTTTTTTTTTTTTTTAAGTAGTCTCCACACCCATTGTGGGGTTCAAATCCACAACCCCAAGATCAGGAATCTCAAGCTCTACCAACTGAGCCAGCCAGGCACCCATGGAAACATGTTATTTTAAATGAGTGCATGTTGCTTTGATATAAGTGGTTTTAAACAGGCCACTTGAAAATATTTCTTGTTTGCATATATGAGTATAGGTTAACCGTTCATCATTTAAATTGATCCAATGTTGAACAAAGAGAGTATTATAATTTAAAATAGGAAGGTAGTGTATCAAAAATTAAGTATCATTTAAAAGTGTGTTTTGGAGAAAACTACCTCTTTTTTTGGTGAGAACAGTGGGGAGGGAACGTAAGAAATATCATTTCTATTTTTGATTATATTTTCTTAGTTAGATAGTTACGTACTTTTTTTTTTGCAAATATTCACTTTATCTCTTTTCCTTTACATGTATGCTTTGACAGGACTCTAAGATACTTACATAGTGTGAAGAATTCACATTGTATATTCTGAATGTATCTGTGCCAAGTCAGTCTTATTATTTCCCTTCTTGTAGATAGTGAAACTCCTTTTCTAGAAAGGTTAGAGTGCTTTAATCATGGGTTGGTGGAAGTATGGCATAACCTCAGTTACTATAATGATATGACAAATTTTTGGAGCTCTAAGAGCTTCCTAAGACTAAGGGGAAAAAATACACTAATGGGGCTTCTGCCTTGAAGAGGGTTATAATCTTCCTAAAAAGAGAGGATGTATGCAGGTAGAGACACAAATTCACTGCAAGGCCCTCTGGAAGAACCTGAGGTTGAGAAGTTGGTGGGATTGGCAGGAAGATGGCAGCTCCAGACATGGGAATCCACTCAGGCAAAGGAATGTTACAAGCAGGAAAGCAGAAAGGACAAAGTAAGACCAGGTTTCAGAGGAGTAAGAATTTTAGAACTGAAAGGTCACAAATGTATTTCCTGAAATGGAAATTAGTGGTAGCTCACCCATAGAAATCACATTTTAGACTAGTCAAAATAAAATTTGTAGTTTCCTTTCTTAAATTTTTTCAGTACTTATGTTCCAGGCACTGGGCTAACTGCTTTATGTACATTATTGTCTTCAATCCATATTATTTTATAAATTTCTTCCTTTTTAAAAAATGTTTAATGGTTTTTATTTATTTTTGAGAGACAGAGAGAGAGACAGAGCATGAACAGGAGAGGGGCAGAGAGAGGGGGAGACAGAATCCTGGCAGGCTCCAGCCTCTGAGCTGTCAAAGCCACCCAAGCGCCCCTATAAGTTTCTTTCTTAATGTCTCATCATTTTATTGATGAGGTCTAGATGACTCCAAAGCCTGTACTTTTACTTAGTTTTAACACATCTTCAAGGATCTTGTGAAATAGTTCATTCCATTGGAAAAGACAAATTGATTACTCTCCTCTTTTTCAGTAATTGGGTAGGTAGACATGTAATTCAAATTCCAAAACAAAACAAAAGCATGCTGACATTCCTAATTCCGAAAAGTGTTCACTGTATTCTTCAGCAAACCACATTTTAATATTGAAAGTTCCAATTTAAAAGAAAAAGTCACAAACCAAATGAAGCTGAATTGGGGAAAAATACAGTAATGGAGGTGTGCCATTAGTCGTTAGGGTACACATCACTGTGGCATCACACACTGCACAGCATGAATCAGGCTTCTGAGCATAAACAAATTTCTCTTCCATTACTGGACAATTTCTACATTTGGAAAAGAAATAACAAGTCTCTTGACGCTAACCAGAAGGAAATGGGTAAGTATCTAAGGTTGATCAGATACTTAGATGGAATTTCTAAAAAATTATATTTTGAGTGATTCAGTAACTTCAGGTTCATCCTAGGTGACATGGAAATGTATTAGCACTTTGGTAAGTGTTTTGAATTGCATTGGGGTTTTGGCTCTGTGTTGCCTATACCTGCTTCAGATTTTCAATATCTGCTCCCATGAGTATTTCAAAAGCCAGTGTAGATTTAAGAGCTTGCTGGGAATGAGAAGGTAGCAACTTTCAGCTTCATAAAGCAAAAGATCATGAGGTATAAAAGTTTTTTAAAAATTTATATCTGATGGATTGTTTCCTAGCTTCCCATCTAAGCGTTTGCTTGAATACATCTGATATTTCTTGGAGAGGTCTTGAGTATACCTGCAGGGATTAAACACGCACATAGTGATAGTCTAATAACGAAATTATACTGGTTATGGCTGTTCATCTGTGTCATGGGAAATCTCTGAAAACGGCTCTCTGCTCCTGTGCAAAATTAAGTTAAAGGCTTTGGTTCTTCAAATGACAGACAATGGATTTGATTGATTGCCAAGGCTCATTTATATAATAATTCGCAAGTTGCTTAGTCCTCTTTTTTGATTGTTCTTCAAGAAGAATCATTTTGGCAAGTAGATAATCTGTGCTTTCACAGGTCACAGAACCTACAGAATCTGGCTTCTCATTCTTTAGTCCCTGGGGAATCTATAACTTTCATATGTCTGTGCTCTTGCTTCTTTCAGTTAATGCCTAAATAATCGCTTCCCATGTGTGAATATGGCTCTTCACGTGCTTATGGTGCTGTGTTGGGGTTAGGTCTTCACGCATCTGTTTCCTCTGTAGCCAAAGCTAAGGTCATTGTAGACGTTCAGTAAGTGTTCTTTGAATGTAGAAAAAGACATTTTTGCATGTAACCTAATGAATATTCATGAGAGAATGGCCAAGTCTATTCAATTTATAAAGGGAGCATTCTCTTGGAACAGTGGCTCACCAAAGAAGATGAAATTATTCTATCATCTACATGTATTACTTAGAAGGTTCTTTTTATAGACTACATAGTGTGCAATGATAGTATGTAAGGAAAGGACATTTTCTCCCATTGGAACAGTGGTTTTTCTTAGAAAAAAAATTTTTCAAGAATTGTAAAGAAGTTCTTATGAGGAATGTGTATACTTGGGGAGAGTAGGAAGTACAATAATGGGGTGGATGAGTTTATTTTCCTGCTCTCAGTCTTTGTTTGTTTTCAGTCATTTTGTGTGCTGCTTCAGTGGTTTCTGAACAAATCTGTAATATGATTTATGCATTGTTAACATGTTCAGGGCAAGCTAACGGGATACTTTCTTGATCAAGTAGGTAAAAGTAGCAGCCTTTTCACTTCGTAACTAGCAAACTTTTGGTGAGGGTGAGCTTATTTAAAATGAATCATTTATTCCAGGATTCAGCAAACTACAGCCTATGGGCCAGATTTGACCTCCTGCATGTTTCTGTAAGAAGTTTTTTTGGAATATGGCCATGCCCATTAATTTATATATTGTCTCTAGTGCTTTTGAACTTTAAAAAACAGAATTCAGGGCACCTGGGTGGTTCAGTCGGTTAAGCGTCTGACTTCGGCTCAGGTCATGATCTCACAGTTCGTGGGTTCGAGCCCCACGTCAGGCTCTGTGCTGACAGCTCGGAGCCTGGAACTTGCTTCAGATTCTGTGTCTCCCTCTCTCTCTGCCCCTCCCCCACTCGTGCTCTGTCTCTCTCTCAAAAATAAATAAATATTTTTTAAAAATTTTAAGAAAATAAAAAACAGAATTCATTAATTGCATTAGAAACCATAGAGCCCACAAAGCCTAAAATATGTACTATCTTTTTCCGGAAAGTTTGCCAGTCCCTGAGTTTTACCATAGAAGTTAAAGCTTTGAATCAGGTGTAGGTTCAAATCCTGCCTTCCAGCTTGCTTTCTGTGTAGTCTTGGGCAAATCACTTACTAAAAAATTGACCTTTGATTTCCTTTTCTGTAAAAAAAGATAATATTCCATAAGTTTTTTCCTGGCGATTAAATAGCATAAAATATATAAACTATTTAATATATCACTTTTAAATGGTAAGTACTCTGAAAAGGATAGCTATATACAAAAGGTATATATATTGGTATATTATTTTCCTTCATGCAAGATTGAAAGTTGTTAATTGTGGTATACTCTTACTGTGAAATAATTTGTTTGCATGTTTATTGTGTTCCATATTTATCTTCCAGACATGATTAGTGATACACTCTTTCTAACTCTCTGTACTTTGATAGCATAAATTATGTCTGTCGGGTTATTCAAGTTTCTTACATGCCATAAAAAATCAGCTTTAAGCACTCTCAACAATAGCCAAATTGTGGAAAAAGCCTAAATGTCCATCAACTGATGAATGGATAAAGAAATTGTGGTTTATATACACAATGGAATACTACGTGGCAATGAGAAAGAATGAAATATGGCCCTTTGTAGCAACGTGGATGGAACTGGAGAGTGTGATTCTAAGTGAAATAAGTCATACAGAGAAAGACAGGTACCATATGTTTTCACTCTTATGTGGATCCTGAGAAACTTAACAGAAGACCATGGGAGAGGGGAAGGGAAAAAAAAGTTAGACAGGGAGGGAGCCAAACTGTAAGAGTCTCTTAAAAACTGAGAATGAACTGAGGGTTGTTGGGGGGTGGGAGGGAGGGGAGGGTGGGTGATGGGCATTGAGGAGGGCACCTGTTGGGATGAGCACTGGGTGTTGTATGGAAACCAATTTGACAATAAATTTCATATATTAAAAACTAATAAAAGTTTAAGCTTTATAAACCTTAAATTAACTTGTAATTAAAACATGGCCCAAATTCTTTCTGACAAATGGTGGTGTCAAATATTGAGTCAAATTAATCAGGTTATTTTTAAAAGATCAAAATATTTTAATGTAAAAGTAATTTTATTCCCTAATGCTTGTTTTTTTTTTTAATATTTATTTATTTTTGAGAGAGAGAGTAGGGGCAGCAGGGAGAGGAAGGGGCAGAGAACGAGGGAGACAGAGGATCCAAAGGAGGCTCTGTGCTGATAGTGCAGACAGCCGACATGAGGCTCCAATCCACGAACTGTGAGATCATGACCTGAGCTGAAGTGTAACCCTTAACCAGCAACCACCCAGTCGCCTCTGCATATATGCTTGTTTAATGTTCGGAAAGTATGTATAGAGCTAAAGCCCTCAGTGCTTAAAGTACCCTATGATTTGAAAATTCTATAGCTTTACTTTGAGGATTTTCTCAAGATTTAAGAGGTGTTTTCTGGTTCATTTGACAAATTATTCTATCTGTGCATGAAATACCCAACATGGATCTGGCCTCATTTATGTGTGAAATTCTCATTTTCCTCAGGGATTGTAGAGAAGAAATTCTAGTCCTGAGGGATGCCCTGGTATTCCTGGTAGAGCAGAGGGAGTGAGGCCTAGAAATCATGGTACTGCCTCTGGTTTGTAGCAAGTCACTGACTGTGATGCTTCACCTCCTTATCTCTAAAATGAATGTGGCACTATGTCACTCCTAAGATTCCTTCTAGTCTATAGCTTTTAAGGGAAGAGCATTTTCTGTTTGGTAAGAGCAGATAAAACCTTGAAGATACCTATTTTCAACTAATGTTAAGAGCCTAAATTTTATTTTATTTTACTATCATTTTTCTAATGTTTATTTTTGAGAGAGAGGGAGGGAGGAAGAGACTGAGCACAAGTGGGAGAGGGGCAGAGAGAGGGAGACACAGAACCTGAAGCAAGCTCCAGGTTCTGAGCTGTCAGCACAGAGCCCAACAGGGACTTGAACCCAGGAAGGGTGAGATCATGCCATAGGCCAAAGTCAGATGCTCAACTGACTGAGCTACCCGAGGTGCCCCTATTTTTATTTTTCTAAAGATCTTATTGGTAAGTAATCACTACACCCAACTTGGGGCTCGAACTCACAACCCTTAGATCAAGGGGCACATGCTCCACCAACTAGCCAACCAGGTTCTCCAGGAGCCTAAATTTTGATCTGGGGCTTTTTAAAACTTATCTTTCAGCCGATAAGGAGTCCAAGGAGGACTGTCAATCCCTTGAACTTTCTATGTAGGTTTAGAATGTATGTTATTTGGGGGTAGGATAGTTTTCTGTATTATATTATCTGTGAAACTGACAAAATACCACTGTTCTAATCTATAAAAACCATGAAGGGTGGTGGGATGGGTATTTGACACTTTAAATTGGAACATACTAAGTAGAACTATATAGTACAGTATGACTTTTGAAATTAGTTCAGGACCAATGATTACATAGCAGATAATAAATAATACATAACATTTTATCTCCAGGGGCACCTGGGAGGCTCAGTCACTTAAGCATCTGACTTTTGGTTTCAGCTCAAGTCATGATCTCACGGCCCATGGCTTCAAGCCCTGTGTCAGGCTCTGTGCTGACAGCGTGGATCCTACTTGGGATTCCCTCTTTCTCAATCTCTCTGCTTCTTGCTCTCAAAATAAATAAACTTTTTATCTCCAAATAAAAAATATCTCCAATAAAAAAACATTTTATCTCCAAAATTAATGTAAGCTGTAGTGCAACTTAAGAAAATTAAATAGGTGAATTTTCAAAGTTTAGGAAGTACAATTCCCCGTTCTATAGAAAACTGCCACGTTTAGAATGGTTCTGTCACATGAGTCCCAACACAGTCCTCGATGTGTAATAATTGCTTAATGTTGTGTGAAAGAATAAAAGATGTTTTAAGGTTCTTTATTCAAGATCAGTATTGTATATTCTGATGAAAGTCTAATTATCTGACTTTATGTAAATACATATAACTCATCATTTAGTGGTTAAGAGAGATTGGGGTTTGGGTTATATAATTGTAGTCCCACGTCATCTCTTAATCTCTCTACAACTCTTTCCTTAACTATAAAGTGGAGACGAAATGACCTACTTCACTGAATTGTTTAGAGGACTAAGTGACATAATGCATACAAGGTGGATAGCATTCTGCACGTGGTAGTTTTTCATCATGACCATCCTTTCCCTCATTCTTTTCTGTTATACAAATCTAAGCTCATCATAAAATTTGTTTTACCTGTGAATGAAGTAGAATTTTTATGGAGAACATTTCAAATCCCTCTTAATTCTTTGGCAGTTGCCTACAGTCTTGATGTAAATTAGTACCCCAGAAAAGATCATTTTCCTGATTGTTTTTCTCAATATTCTTGAATTCATTCATTTGCAGATAGATGGGAGAAACAATGATTTCTGACGCTTTTAGTTTTGGTAAAATGCATCGTCACCGAAAGGGGTGGGGTTAAAGGTGCACGCGCTGATAATCTTGTAACAGTTCACCTAGGATGCGACAAAAATTGTTTTTGACAGAGAGACTTTAGGCAGGTCTGCTGACTGCAGGATCAACAAAGGAAAAGTATCAATCTGACAGCAAAAGAGGCAGAAATACTGTAGAGCAGACACAAGAAATATGAATACAGCAGCCTGTGTTTGCTTGCACATGCAAACAGCCCTTCATGTCAGAGCTCAGACGCTACCATCTTTTCTTCTTGCTAGGAAACCTTTCCTGACCGAACTAGAAGTGTTGTTTGTCTTCCATTACTGGCTCTCCCAGTTCTTCTCTTATTTCATGTTTACTTTTACAGACCACTGTGATATTAAGGTTATTCATATGTGGCTCTTCGTTGTATTTATAGCTTCACAAGGATAGTGTATCTTGATTGACTTTTAATTCAGCCCATCTTGTTAATTCCTTGTCCAGAGGACACACTCAATAAATATCAAATGAATGCGTTAAGTGGATGAACATGAGGTTATGTAAAATTATGCAGAAGGTATGCGAAAGGTTTGACATGGACTGTTTTTCCGAATCTTTTTCTGCTTACAGTATTCCTTTTAAATACCGTGCCTGGAGTTTTTCAGTTAATTGCACAAAGCAGTTTTGTGGTAAACAAAGCAGGTATAAATTACATCAACCCAGGTGTGGAGGTAGAGTAGTTGGATGAAGTTTGTGGAGTGATGCTGCAGGGTTTTGAACAAAGAGACTTGTTCTTGGAGTCAGTAGAGGACTATTCAAGCTCTTGAGCTGGAAGAATAATCTGACCATAATCTTAAAGGAGAATGAACTTGGGGCGCCTGGGTGGCGCAGTCGGTTGAGCGTCCGACTTCAGCCAGGTCACGATCTCGCGGTCCGTGAGTTCGAGCCCCGCGTCGGGCTCTGGGCTGATGGCTCAGAGCCTGGAGCCTGTTTCCGATTCTGTGTCTCCCTCTCTCTCTGCCCCTCCCCCGTTCATGCTCTGTCTCTCTCTGTCCCAAAAATAAATAAACGTTGAAAAAAAAATTAAAAAAAAAAATTTAAAAAAAAAAAAAAAAAAAAAAGGAGAATGAACTTGATAAGAAGGGGAGAATATAGAGAATTGTGTAGAAGATGCATCAGTTAGGATTAAGTTCCAAGTGTGGGTGAAGGAACCCCAAAATAATAGTGCTCTGGAGGACAGAACTTTACTTTTCCCACAAGTATGAGTCAGGAAGTGGACACGGTGTCTAGGATTCAGGCCTCTTTCGTATTGTTGTGTGACTTCCATCACCTCGGGGTCAGGAGGACTCTAGCTTTAATTATCAAAGCTGCATTCCAGCTGTCAAGGAGGCAAAAAGAGAAGGGGAGGACAGCATTTCTCCTTGAATGATATTTCTGGAAAGCCGCCCATAATTCCTTAGTTTATATTCCATTGTCCAGAATTTAGTAATATAACTAGCTACAAAAGAGGCTGAAAAATGTTATTTTTCTTCTGGGCAGATAGATGCCCAGCTAAAAATATATGTTATGTATTTCTCTTACTCAGGAAAAAAGGTAGAATAGAATGAATAATCAGAGAACAAATTAGTAGATTTTCCAGGGGTGAGGTTTTTAAATGTTTATTTTTGAGGGGCGCCTGGGTGGCTCAGTTGGTTAAGCATCTGACTTTGACTTAGGTCATGATCTCACAGTCCATGAGTTCGAGCCCTGTGTCGGGCTCTGTGCTGACAGCTCGGAGCCTGGAACCTGCTTCAGATTCTCTGTCTCCCTCTCTCTGACCCTCCCCCGTTCATGCTCTGTCTCGCTCTGTCTCAAGAAATAAATAAACGTTAAAAAAATTTTTTTTAAATAAATAAATGTTTATTTTTGAGAAAGAGCGAGAGAGAGCAAGCAAGCATGCATGAGCAGGGGAAGGGTAGAAGTGGGGGGGGGAGGTGGATAGAGGATCCGAAGCAGTCTCTGTGCTGACAGCAGCAAGCCCAATATGGGGTTTGAACTCACGAACCCTGAGATCGTGACCTGAGCCAAAGTTGAACACTCAACCAACTGAGCCACCCAGCTGCCCTGAGATTGTTAATATTCTAGGAAATACAGAGAGAAGCCCATAAGCTAACATAAGTAGAACTTTTCTTAGAAAAGAAGATACGCATTCATTCATTCATTCAACAAGAATTTATTGAGAGCTGTCCCAAGAGCCTTGTGTTGTTCTAGGTATTAAGGTAGTCATTGGTGTAGAGCCATTAGTAAAAGCTGTAAGGGCTGGTGTGATGGTCACGGAGTGTGTGTGAGGCCTGCCACATAACCCCCCAGGGACATCAGAAGGAACCTTTAGGAGCAATGCTAAGACAGTGTGGGAGAGGTGAAGCTTTTAACCTTAGGTGAGATGAAGAACAGTTCTTTGAATTTCACAAAAGGGGCTAAAGACCTTAGGCCTGTGTATGCATCAGGAAGAGCCCAGCTCCCTCTCTCTCTGCTGCATCAGCCTGTGATTTATTAACCCTCTTTTCTGTTCAGCTCTGGCCTTGACCATCATTTTGTGTTTATGGCATAAGTTTAAAACTTTGGAAGAATAGGGAAGAAACTGTAGTTTAATATTACATTTCCTCCATTCTCAAGTGTATATTTTTCTCTTTGTGGAATGAAAGCAAAATATACTTTATATATAGAACTTCAAGCACTTTTTTTAAAGAAGGATAGTATGAAAAGCGGTATACATCATTCTTTTTTTGTTTGTTTACTTGCTTTTATTTGTCCAAACCAGAAAAGAGTGGACATTTTGGCCTGTATATAGTATTTTAATTTTGGTTTATGATTGTAGTTGAATGTTGTTTATCCTAATATAATGATATCTAGAAGGTAATATATAAAGAAATCTTTCCCCTGAACTCCTATTATGTTTTTAATTTCCTTTTAATGTTTATTTATTCTGAGAGAGAGACCAAGTGAGAGTGGGGGAGGGGCAGAGAGTGAGGGAGACACAGAATCTAAAGCAGGCTCCAGGCTCTGAGCTGTCAGCACAGAGCTCAAACCCACGAGCTACGAGGTCATGACCTGAGACGAAGTCAGACGCCCAACTGACTGAACCACCCAGGCACCCCTGCTCTTTCAACTCTTAAATTTCACTTCCTTAAGGAAGACCTTCA
>NW_024412388.1:51110855-51199139 GCF_014898765.1 Herpailurus yagouaroundi
TTTAATTTACATCCAACTTAGCATACAGTGCAACAATGATTTCAGGAGCAGATTCCTTAAGCCCCTTACCCATTTAGCCCATCCCCCCTCCCACAACCCCTCCAGTAACCCTCTGTTTGCTCTCTATATTTAAGAGTCTCTTATGTTTCATCCCCCTCCCCGTTTTTATATTATTTTTGCTTCCCTTCCCTTATGTTCATCTGTTTTGTCTCTTAAAGTCCTCATATGAGTGAAGTCATATGACATTTGTCTTTCTCTAATTTCGCTTAGCATAATACCCTCTAGTTCCATCCACATAGTTGCAAATGTCAAAATTTCATTCTTTTTGATTTCCAAGTAATATTCCATTGTATATAGAAAGAAATATTCCATTGTATATATATACACCACACCTTCTTTTTTTTTAAATTTTTTTTTAACATTTATTTTTGAGACAGAGAGAGACAGAGCATGAATGGGGGAGGGGCAGAGAGAGAGGGAGACACAGAACCGGAAGCAGGCTCCAGACTCTGAGCCATCAGCCCAAAGCCCGATGCAGGGCTCGAACTCACGGTCGGTGAGATCGTGACCTGAGCTGAAGTCAGACGCTTAACCGACGGAGCCACCCAGGTGCCCCTATACCACATCTTCTTTATCCATTCATCTGTCAATGGACATTTGGGCTCTTTCCATACTTTGGCTATTGTCAATAGTGCTGCTATAAACATGGGGGTGCATGTGCCCCTTCGAAACAGCACACCTGTATCCCTTGGATAGATACCTAGTAGTGCAATTGCTGGGTCGTAGGATAGTTCTAGTTTTAATTTTTTGAGGAACCTCCATACTGTTTTCCAGAGTGGCTGCACCAGTTTGCATTCCCACCACCAGTGCAAAAGAGATTCTCTTTCTCTGCATCCTCGCCAACATCTGTTGTTGCCTGAGTTGTTAATGTCAGCCATTCTGACGGGTGTGAGGTGGTATCTCATTGTGTTTTTTTTTTTTTTAACGTTTTTTATTTGTTTTTGAGACAGAGAGAGACAGAGTATGAACGGGGGAGGGGCAGAGAGAGAAGGAGACACAGAATCGGAAGCAGGCTCCAGGCTCTGAGCCATCAGCCCAGAGCCCGACACGGGGCTTGAACTCACGGACCACGAGATTGTGACCTGAGCTGAAGTCAGACGCTTAACCGCCTGAGCCACCCAGGCGCCCCTCATTGTGGTTTTGATTTGTATTTCCCTGATGATGAGTGATGTGGAGCATTTTTTCATGTGTCAGTTGGCCATCTGGATGTCTTCTTTGGAGAAGTGTCTATTCATGTCTTTTGCCCATTTCTTCACTGGATTATTTGTTTTTGGGGTGTTGAGTTTGAGAGGTTCTTTATAGATTTGGGATACTAACCCAAATAAACGTATCACGTAAAGATCTGATACGTTGTTTGCAAATATCTTCTCCCATTCTGTTGGTTGCCTTTTAGTTTTGCTGATTGTTTCCTTTGCTGTGCAGAAGCTTTTTATTTTGATGAGGTCCCAGTAGTTCATTTTTGCTTTTGTTCCCCTTGCCTCTGGAAACGTGTTGAGTAAGAAGTTGCTGCGGCCAAGATCAAAGCGGTTTTTGCCTGCTTTCTCCTCGAAGATTTTGATGGCTTTCTTACATTTAGGTTTTTCATCCATTTTGACTTTATTTTGGTGTATGTAAGAAAGTGGTCCAGGTTCATTTTTCTGCATGTCGCTGTCCATTTTTCCCAGCACCACTTGCTGAAGAGACTGTCTTTATTCCATCGGATATTCTTTCCTGCTTTGTCAAAGATTAGTTGGCCATACGTTTGTGGGTCCATTTCTGGGTTCTCTATTCTGTTCCATTGATCTGAGTGTCTTTTCTTGTGCCAGTACCATACTGTTTTGATGATTACAGCCTTGTAGTATAGCTTGAAGTCCAGGATTGTGATGCCTCCTGCTTTGGTTTTCTTTTTCAAAACCGCTTTGGCTATTTGGGGTCTTTTGTGGTTCCATACAAATTTTAGGATTATTTGTTCTGGCTCTGTAAAGAATGCTGGTGTTATTTTGATAGGGATTGCATTGAATGTATAGATTGCTTTGGGTAGTTGTCGACATTTCAACAATATTTTTTCTTCCTATCCAGGAGCATGGAATATTTTTCCTTTTTTTGTGTGTCATCTTCATTTTCTTTCATAAGCTTTCTATAGTTTTTAGTGTATAGATTTTTCACCTCTTTGGTTGGATTTATTCCTAGGTATTTTATGGGTTTTGGTGCAACTGTAAATGGGATCGATTCCTCGATTTCTCTTTCTGTCACTTCATTGTTGGTGTATGGGAATGCAACCGATTTCTGTATGTTGATTTTATATCCTGCAACTTTGCTGAATTCATGAATCAGTTCTAGAAGTTTTTTGGTAGAATCTTTAGGGTTTTCCATATAGAGTATCATGTCATTTGCAAAGAGTGAAAGTTTGACCTCCTCCTGGCCAATTTGGATGTCTTTAATTTCTTTGTGTTGTCCGATTGCTTAGGCTAAGACTTCCAATACTATGTTGAATAACAGTGGCGAAAGTGGACATCCCTGTCTTGTTCCTGACCTTAGGGGGAAAGCTCTCAGTTTTTCCCCATTGTGGATGATATTAGTGTTGGGTTGTTCATATATGGCTTTTATGATCTCGAGGTATGTTCCTTCTATCCCTGCTTTCTTGAGGGTTTTTATCAAGAAAGGATGTTGTATTTTGTCAAATGCTTTCTCTGCATCTATTGAGAGGATCATATGGTTCTTGTCCTTTCCTTTATTGATGTGATGAATCACGTTAATTGTTTTGCGGATATTGAACCAGCCCTGCATTCCAGGTATAAATCCCACTTGGTTGTGGTGAATAATTTTTTTAATGTATTGTTGGATCTGGACAGATATGAGGTAAGGAAGACCTTCTTGATGTCCACTTCAGAGACTGATACTTCTTCTACACACTCCCTGTGGTGCTTTTTCTCTCTATTTTTATCTGAGTTAATTCTGTGATTATTAGATTAAACCTGTCACTTCCACTATAAACTGGTAAACTCCAGGGTCAGATTTCCATTGCCCATCAACATCTAGCACCATGCTCACCATGTGGTAATTATTGTTAAAAACTTTTTTGAGTGAGTGAATGAATAAGCATAATAGTCAGCTTTTATACTTCACACTGGAGAGCTAAGCAAAGTTCACTTTCATATTACTGATCCTAACCAAGAAAAATGCATACATTTAACTCACTTTTATCTCTGGAAGTAAAAAACCATATAGCATATTCAAAGAGCCTTTGTGTGTAGAATCAGAAGATATGTACTGAAATTTCACCTTTATTACTTTTGTTGTACAACTTCAATCGAGCTGCTTAAATTTGGGGTCTTCAGTTTATTTATCTTTAGTATACATGGCTAATGCCTACCTTGCATGTTAGATTGAAGATTAGGTGAGAAAACAAATATATGAAAAGAACCTGGCAGTGCTTAATATGAAATTCATTCTCAGTAGATGTTATTTGCATTTGAATATAATTATTGTCTCATAACTGTTTTTGAGATCTCTAAGGTATAACTCATAGAATCATTTAGTGAACACTATGCATCTCAAAGTGCAACCCCACTTCCCCTCCTCCTACATGTCAATCAGTAGAAACTTTTGTATTTTTATTCTTTGAATCTGTGAGCTAAAAGTAGGGACCCAGGGAGTTAGGTAGTTCAGTTGACCAGGGACAGAGCTAACCAGTGACAGGGCAAAAGACAAGGAATATAGAGAGGGGCATAGTAGTCTGTGGGGTGTGGGGTAATTATGCAGAAAATTTGCACATGGGGGGAGCTCTGGGATTCTGCATGGTAAAGAAAGTATAGGGTAAAGGTGGGAATAGGACCAGGTATTGTGCGAGGTTTCAAATGCATTACCTCACATAATCCCCCAAACAAACCAAACACATGGTAATTTTCATTTTCTACATGAGGTAGCTGAGGAAAAGACGGAGGTTAAACGTCCCAAGTTTTTCCAACTTCAAGTGACAAAAGTGGGATTTGAACCCACAGTCTTAACTCCAGAGCCCCTGCTCTTAGTTACTGGGTTTTATTGCCCCATTTAACTGGATGGAGCATTGCTTTGGATAGAGCATGAGAGATTTGTACCAGGAGAGTTGGGAAGGGTGAGACAGGAACCCAGGCTCCCAGGAACACCCACATGGGAATTCATCCAGGAAGCTATTCTATAGGCTTTAAAGGAGACTTTGGGCGCCCTTTGTACCAAGTACCTTGAATTTTCTCCTGCCAGTACCCCCTTGTCTTTATTCTTAAATGGTGATCTGTTAGGGCCATAGATGCCATCAAAATTTAACACAAGTGAATTGCTGGGAAAGCCAAACCTGAAAAAATATTGTCCCTCATCCTTAACTTCTTGGGGCTGCAAATCAAGTATTAACCATTTAACTGATTACTCTGTGCCAGATACCATGATGGGTTTGGGGGCTACAAAATGAGTCTGGTTCCCAAGGAACCCCAGTCCTATGAGGAAGATAGATAAGTAAATCAGTTTCACAGGGGATGGAGAGCTTTGACAGGAAAAGGCTCAGAATACCTTGGAAATGAGAGAAAGGACACCTGCCTGAGGGGTCATGGAATGCTTCTTTGATCATTAAAGTTACTGAGGCATAGAAAATGAAGGAGCCATGATGTTATACTCCAGCTATAGAGCATCATACAAGGCAGCATGGCAGAAAATGGAGTTATAAAAGAAACATTTGCTGAACACTGTCATGCATCTTGTGTGGAGCTAGGAGTGCCAGGGATTTAATGAGTCTATCAAAAATATAAGGGGTCATTTTATATTTATTTGGCCATACTAAGTTCAGAACTCTCCTTTTGATTCTAAAATTTTTAACTTTTTCTAACCTTGCTTATGATACTTTTGTTTACTGATTTTACCTTAAATTGTCCTTTTTTTTTAATCGAGGTACAATTGATGTACAACATTTCTTTTTTTAAAAGTTTATTTATTTTGAGAGGCACCTGGGTGACTCAGTCAGTTCAGTGTCTGACTTCAGCACAGGTCATGATCTCTTGAGTTCGAGCCCCGTGTCAGGTTCTGTACTGACAACTCAAAGCCTGGAGCCTGCTTCAGATTCTGTGCCTCCCTCTCTTTCTGCCCCTACCCCACTTGTGTTCTGTCTCTCTCTTTCTCTCTCTCTCTCTCTCTCTCTCTCTTTTCTCTCTCTTTTTCACTAGAGAGTGCACTAGTGGGGGGAGGGGCAGAGCGAGAAGGAGAGAGAGAATCCCAAGCAGGCTCTGCACTGATCTCACAAACTATGAGATCATGACCTGAGCTGAAATCATGAGTCCCACAGTTAACCAATTGAGCTCCCCACTGCGCCCCTACAACACTTAAATTCTTTCTTAAGAGTTGAACTTTCTCATCAAGGAATGATGCCTTGAATACACATTCAGTACCTGCTTTCCATAAGATTAACTTGACTATACGTTAGAAAAAAGATGAGCAGGGGCGCCTGGGTGGCTCAGTTGGTTTAACTTAGGCTCAGGTCATGATCTCGCAGTTCGTGGGTTCGAGCCCCTTCCCACCCACCCCCGCCTGGCCCTTCCCCATCCCAGTGGGCTCTGTGCTGACAGCTCAGAGCCTGGAGCCTGCCTCAGATTCTGTGTCTCCCTCTCTCTATGCCCCTCCTCTGCTTGTGCTTTTTCTCTCTCTCAAAAATCTATAAAGATTAAAAAAAAAAAAAATGACCAGAGTGCTAGATACAGTTTTATATTGCCTTTAAAGAAATACGTGGTTTATAATTTATAAAAGAGACGGTGATTTATGTTAAAATATCAACTCCACCTTCTACTAGCTAATGTTCTTAGGCAGTTCACCTAATCCCTCCCAGCCTCAATGTTTCTTATTTCTAGAAAGGATGGTTGAAATACTAAATGAGATCATTTATTTGAAGGTAACTGTCACTGAAAAGGCAGCATCTGTTATTGTTATAAATCTGAGTTCAGAATTGCCCATTGGAGATTTTAGATTAGTCTCCAAAAGACATTTCCTTGCTCACTTTCCTCTGCTGCTGTTACTTTTGCTTTTCTGTTTTGCTCGCTTCTTCCTCTCAGTCCCTTCCTCTCTCATTTATCTTTTCTTTTATCTTGGGAGAAAGCAATTGTTCACTGATGTGCAAGATCCTGTCCAGGTTCTGACTGTCAGCTTCTTTCAGTGTGTGATCAGTCTAAAGATGAGACATAAATGAGAACAGACTGGCTACGATGCCTGAAATAATTCCTTTTTCATGTTATCATCTTGACTGCCTGAAAAAAAGCCAAAAAGATATTAAAGCCCAAGGGATAAAGAATTAAACGGTGAAAGGTTCCAACAGCAGAGAGAAAACAAGTGTCTGTTCCTCCGTGGGAAGTACATGAAAGAGAAATGTTGCCAGATTGTTTTGACAGTCTTTGGTATCTTTTCTTTGTCTTTATTATAATCATCTTAGCTGCCAGCTTTTTAGAACCCAATCTTTTGGCATGTCTAGGTGTCTCCTTCCCCACACTCACTTGTCATGTTGGTACGTGCAGAGCTAGATCACAGTATGATCTTCAATATATTCCCAAGGGGTAACTTCTTTTAGTAGGTTCAGTTATTCACTCATTTGTCTGTTTATTGTGATGAAAAACTATTGTGAATAAGGCTGCTCTGAACATGGATGTGCAAATATTTTCAAGACTCTACTTTCGGTTCTTCTGGATATATACCCATACGTAGGATCACTGGATCATATGGTAGTTCTTTCTAAAATTTTTTTTGAGGAACCTTCATACTGTTTTCCACAGTGGCTTCATCATTTTACAGTCCCACCAACAGTGCACAAGGATTCCAACTTCAACACATCCCCACCAACGCTTCTTATTTGTGATAGTAGCCATCCAAATGGGAAGGAGGTACTATGTGATTTTGATTTTTGGTTCTCTGATGATTAGTGATGTTGAGCATCTTTTCATGTGCTTGCTGGCCATTCATATGTTGTCTCTGGGAAAACGACGATTCAAGTGCTTTGTCTATTTTTTATATTAGGTTATTTAATTTTTTGTTGTAGAGTTGTAGGATTTCTTTGCATATTCTGGATGTTAACTCCTTATCATATATATGATTCACAAATATTTTTTCCCATTCCATAGGTTGCCTTTTCATTCCATTGATTGTGTCTTTCTGATGAAAAAAAGTTTTTAAGTTTAAATTTTTTTTTTCAACGTTTATTTATTTTTGGGACAGAGAGAGACAGAGCATGAACGGGGGAGGGGCAGAGAGAGAGGGAGACACGGAATCGGAAACAGGCTCCAGGCTCCGAGCCATCAGCCCAGAGCCCGACGCGGGGCTCGAACTCACGGACCGCGAGATCGTGACCTGGCTGAAGTCGGACGCTTAACCGACTGCGCCACCCAGGCGCCCCAGTTTTTAAGTTTAATGTAGTCTCCTTGGTCTATTTTTGCTTTTGTTGCCTTTGGTGTCATATCCAAGAAATCATGGCTGAATCTGAAGTCATGAAGCTTTTCCCCTGTGTTTTCTTCTAGGAAGTTTATAGTTTTTTTATAACATAATTTTCATTTACTTATTTATTTTTTAGACTTGATTTTTTGGAATAGTTTTAGGTTCACAGCAAAATTGAGCAGTATATAGAGTTTCCATAGATCTCCTGCCAGTACTCCTCTCCCCAATTCTGACCCCCACCCCACAGTTTCCCCCAATATCAACATCCTATACCAGGATCCTGTACAACATTTGTTATAATTGATGAGCCTTCACTAACACATTATTATCACTCAAAACCCATCATTTACCCTAGGGTTCAGTCTTGGTGTTTTACATTCTATGGGTTTTGACAAATGTATAATCGTATGTATCCATATATAGTATCATACAGAATAGTTTCCCTGCCCTAAAAACTCTGTGTTCCACCTACTCATCTCTCCTTAGCCCAAGGAATTAACTTTTACCCAAGAAAATTTTGAACTGTTCAGAAGATACCACCATCCAAGCATTCAGTGTTCAAATTTCAGGACTACGAGTTATCTCCGAGATTTTTCACTCACCTGATTTAGTTGTCATTTGAAGTAGAAATTTAATCAGGATGGTGTTCCCTTACTCTCAATAAATCTTTATTTTAAAAAAAAAACTTCAAAACCAAAAACTATTTAAGACGATTGCCAGCTCATTTACATTCTTTTAGAGCATGACTGTTTTTAACATAATTTCACAAGTACTTCTAATCTAATCATTTTAAAAATCCTGTAAGATGCTTAAGGCAGGCAAGATTATTTTCATTTAACCCATGACCATTCAGAGACTGGACTAAGGCAAATGATTTGCCCAAGATTTAATGGCTAGAAAGTAGAGTCCAGGATCGTAACCAGTTCTCTCCACTGTACCAACTAGCTTCCCATTGGACTTGGAAACGTGTGAATATGCCATCAGCCTATTGCAGCAGTAAAGGACATCTGTCCCGTGACTGGTTTCTTTGCCTAAGCTCTGTTTATAGCATCATGGAATCTCACATGCTCTGGGATGAAACTGTTAAACAAGTTTTGTTATTGTTTAATATTATTTGAACAAAATTAATTATGTTTAATCATATTATGGCAAATTATAGAATTAGTGTTCTTTTTTTTTTTTTTTCAACGTTTATTTTTTTGGGGACAGAGAGAGACAGAGCATGAACGGGGGAGGGGCAGAGAGAGAGGGAGACACAGAATCGGAAACAGGCTCCAGGCTCCGAGCCATCAGCCCAGAGCCTGACGCGGGGCTCGAACTCACGGACCGCGAGATCGTGACCTGGCTGAAGTCGGACGCTTAACCGACTGCGCCACCCAGGCGCCCCGAATTAGTGTTCTTCTTATAAAACTGTTGAAAAAGTCTCATGGGATATTTTCTTGTCCTATTTAAAAATCAAATGTACCATGCAACCTCATGCTTGGTACCCAAATTCTCGTAGCCTGTTTCCTCATTTTTTAAATAAAAATGATAATTTTAAAAAGCAGTGCAATGTAATTAAGGCTGGTTTATGTGGTACTTCAAGGAGCTCTCCAACTGCAAGAGAGAAGGAGGGAAAGTTTTGTCTGGAAAGCTTCTCTATGCTGGGCATTAAGCTAAACATTTTAGTGTATTCTTTAGTGCTGTCTTCTCAAATTCCTAGGATAGGAAAGGTTATCTTATTTTAAATTTGGGAATGTGAGGCTAAGGAACTTGCAGGAGGTCAAACAGTTAAAATGCAGCATCGATGGAATCGGAACAGTAGTACTTTCTGACTTAAGGATGTGCCTTTTGAAGCTCTTTCTTGACTCTAAACTTCTCGCACTATTTTTTCTGAGTCTGGTTTAACATACCTGAAAGATTGTGTTTCTAATGAAGATGAAACATCTTAATTACTCCGAGAAGATGTTCTTCTCAGTTTAGAGTCCTTTATTATAATTTAATTCTTAGGGAAGATATAACTGTATTAATTAGAAATTTTGATTAAGTTAACCTGTATATTGATACCAATTCAGATAACAAAGGATTTGTAAACTTTTGTTTCCGTAATTTATTCATATATGTATGCTATGCCTGCTTTGGGCCAAGAGCTCTACCTATGCAAAAGAGGCAGTTTCTTCTCTCATAATAGTGGGGAAACATAATAAATAAACACCTAAAGATGACTACACAAAATACTGTCAGATCTCAGCTAGAATTCTACTTCTTCCCTAAACCTTTCTCTGATGGTTATTGGAACCAATAACGTATGCACATGGCCCTGGGTGAACAAAGCCAGATGGTTTCCTAAGCAGGAATGCAGAGGGAGGTTTGCTTCCAAAGAATCAGTCACTAAGGGGACCAGGTGAACTTGGAAAATACCGTGTTATATTCCTTTTTCTACATTCTACGGTTCCCTTTAATTATTGCAAACTGCCACTTTTTTCCCCCTCCAGAAAATATAATTAAACACCTTAATGCCGTCAGTGCCTCTGCTGATTTCCTGATCTGTTGCCAGTGTGGGGCTTTTGTTGAGCATTACTGCATGACTGGGTAATGACCAGGGAGCAAAATCACAACTGCAACACAGTTCTACCACACTATAACCATAATGAGCTTGCGACTCAGTGCTTTTATAGTGATTAAAGAACCATATTCTGTGTTCTCCTGATATTTAAAATGTACAACAACGGATTTTTAAGAGTGTTTTTAAAGTTGCATTTGGCTTTTCTCGGTGCTGTCTTCAAAATCAACATGTTTTTGGTCTCTCTCAAGACTTAGTAAAAATCTGAAGTCACTAATAATCAAATCCTTTTTTTATACCTTGTTTTCAGTCCTCTCTAAGGGCCACAAAAGCATTTTGAGCGTGGAGAGGAATTTATCTTAGGTTTTTGGACAGTATTTTTTAATGTGTATAACAATTACATAGAGATCTTAAAAAAAAAAAAAGGTGGTGACCCCTTGTCTGCATCCTAAGATTTAGATTTTGTAGATATGACATGGAGCCCAGACAAGTGTGTTGTTGTTGTTTTTTTAACGTGTCTTTATTTTTGAGAGAGAGAAAGAGCACAAGCAGGGGAGGGGCAGGGAAAGAGGGAGAGAGAATCCCAAGCAGGCTTTGCAGTGTCAGTGCAGAGCCCAACACGGGGCTCGATCTCATGAACCCTGAGAGCATGACCTGAGCCGAAATCAAGAGTCAGACGCTTAACCAACTGAGCCACTTAGGTGCCCCAAGTGTGTTTTGTATAGAACTACTTAGATGATCTGTGGACCACACTTGGGGAAACACTGGTGTAGGTATGATGGTGCCGTTACAGAAAGCCTCAGTGGATATATCCATCAAGACTGATTACGTGAGCCTTTGTGTTTGAGCATAGGTGCAAATATGATCTTCCCTAATTAGGATGGATAAACTTTCTGTGTACTAAACTAATTTCATTTCTTATTGTACGCCTAAAGGTGCTCAAGGAACTTCTACTTTGTAGATAGATTATTTGCTGATTGCACGTCCCCACTGAATGATTGCCTGACCCCACATCCCTTGTCATCAGAGGGATTTGGCAGAGCGATCAGTCTTCTTACGGCACGACATAAAAAAGGAATGGGGGTAAGGTTTAGGGAAGTGAGACGTGTAAGTAGCACACCTCTAACCTCACTTTGGACTGGGTGTAATTGCCGCAATTATCTGAGCCTTAGGATAGTGAAACTAATCCGTGAGGACTTGTGGATTCTGTTCCTGATTTTGCCATTGATTTGTGATTAACTTCAATGATCCTTGGTATCCTTGGTTGTGGATGCTCTGGACTGGTTTCCTTCTCCAAACTAAATGTTATTCTTAACCATTTAGGTACTGGTTACAGAAGTTGAATCTTTGTTGTTATGTGACTGGAAGATCCCAATCTTAATTGGGATTTCTTATGCTTTTGATAGAACCTAATTCAACCTTTATTCCTTTATCTTTTAATTCACCCTTCTTAGATCCTTAGTGAGTAACACAGTGCCTGGCCCAGAGCAAGCATTTGATGTTTTTCTTAATGAATAGATGGAGTTAGCTGTTAACTCCTTTCTTTGACTCTTTGAGTTCCATTTTCTATTTCAGCTGACACCTAAACCCAGTTTGCAGTCAAATGCTCTACCACTGAGCTGTACCCACTAAACCCAGTTTGTATGTATTTCCTCTTGGGGATTGCTGATACGTGTTCCGTATCTCCCACCAAACTGTAAATTCCAAAAAGACTAAGACAGGTTTTAGACTTCCCTTCGGCCACTCTCTCAGACGTGAGCACAGCACACATCTTTATTTTCCTTTTGTGGTAGGTAAGCACATGGGACTGGGAGTGAGGCCGACCTGAATCTGAACCCCAGGCCCACCAATTACTAAATGCAAGTTTGGGCGAGTTTCATAACCTCAGTGAGCCTCAGTTTCATCATCTGTAACGATGGGATGATTATACCTTATAGGATTGTTAGGAGGGCTTTTATTATTATTATTTTTATGTTTCAAGTTTTTATTTAAATTCTAGTTACCTAACAGATAGTGTAATATTGGTTTCAGGAGTAGAATTTAGTGATTCATCACTTGCATATAATACCTAATGCACATCACAACAAGTGCCCTCCTTAATGCCCATCACTCATTTATCCCATCTTCCCACCCACCTTCCTTCAACCCTTAGTTCTCTAGAGAGTTGAGTCACTTAAGGTTTCTTTTAGTTGTGAAAATTTTCAAACATTTGCAAACATAAATAGAAAAGCCTATGATTTCCTATACATTTTCCCCCAGATTCAATAATTAACAAGGTTTTACTGTATCAGTTTCACTTCTCCCTTATTTTTCTTTACTGAAGTAGTTTAAAGCCATTTCCCAGACATCATGTAATTTCATCCTTACATATGCATCTCTAGAAAAGCAGCTATCATACCATTAATGTACCTAATAATAATTTTTTGGTTTTATCCAATACACAACCCACAGTCAAATTTTTTTATTGTATCAAAATGGATTTTTATAGTTGGTTTGTTCAAATCAGAATTCAAATAAGGTCCTCACATTACTTTGATAAGGCTTTTTCTAAAAAAGTAAATTTACTGGAAAATAAACAAACAGAAAACTGTACCACAGTTTGAATTTTCACCCACCATCCAGGTCACAAAAATAGAAAATTACTACCACCCAGAAGTTACTTTGTGTTTCTCTGATTCACTGTATCTTCCCTTTTCCCCAAATGTCAACACTGTCTTGACTTCTAAAACCATAGATTAGCTTTGTATGTTTTTGAACTTGATAAAAATGGAATCAGGTGCATACACTTTTCTGTGTTGGTTTGTTTCTCCCCAACATGCCTCTAATATCCAACCAAACATGTTGCATGTAGTAGTACTTGTTTTCATTGTTGAATAAAGTTCCGTTGTTTGAATATGCTGCAATTTATTTATCCATTCTGCTGTAAATGGACTTGTTAAAGATTATATTTCATAATACCGAATATACCAAGGAATCAGCATCGTGTCTAACAGTGAAAGTTCAGTGTATTTTGTTTAAAGTTTGCTCGTTGCATATGGACTTGATTGGATTTTGATTCATCTAATGGAAAATTTTAGATTTTCATTATGAGTTGAAGTTTTGTTTTGTTTTGTTTTTCCTTCCTACTCTTGAGGAAGTAGTCCTAATGATTCTTGTTCTAATTGACTGCCAGAATTTTGTCACTTTAGATTTGTCGTTGATTTTCTTTTCTATTCTTAATATCTTATGCTTTTTGAATTTTTGTGACTAAAAGGAATGAAATTATTTGATTTCTCTGTTTGCTTCTGAATTCTTTAAGTAAGTCTTTTTGTTTAATTCTGGTCCTGACTTTCACCTGAGATCATGGACTCTGGAGTCAGAGTCACTGATTTCAAATCCCCATTTTACCCTTCAGTAACTGTATTACTGTGCACTCCCTGTCCTGTCTGTGCCTTAGTTTTCTCATCTGTAAAGTTGGAGAGAATACCTATCTCATAGAGTTTTCATAAAGATTAAGTGAGCTCAACAGAATGAAGTTAACAATATCCAACTATTATTATTATACTCATGTTTGTGTACTTCAGTTACTAATTTCTACTTATAGGTCCATAGGATCTTATCAAATTTATATACTGGCAAGAACATCTACAACATTTAAGAGAGGAATTTACTTGTTGTTATGTCAAGTATAGTTTCTTTACATTGACTTATTTTCATTATTTCCTCTCTTTGGTCTAGACTTTCACTTGAGATTGGCTCCTTTTTGCTGAAGTGCATATGCTGTTTTTTATTGTTAGTTATGATTTTCTTTTCATATGTTTTTACTTCTCAAATCTGAATTAAAAGTTGGTTACTGCATAAGAAAATTAAGTTTATTATTACCTGCTTATCTAAAAGTGGGATCCTTGTATTTAATATATAAGAAAATATATTTAAATATTTTCTCTGCATTATCCTTTGTTATTTAGAAACAGACCAGGTAGCTAAATGCTTCTGAAACTGTATCAGGTCATTATTCTGGTGTATTGAACATTTTCTATTAAAATACTGGACAGCGACTTGAATTAAGTTTGTTTCTTGGGAGAAAGGCTCTGTTACTTAGCAACACCTGATATCCTAGGATGATAGGAAAATACCCTGAGACCACCTTGGAGAAATCTTATTGGCTTTATTGGACAAGGAAAAGGCACTGATGCTTTGATATAGAATTATGAGCAACTTGGGATTCCTTTCTTCAGATAACACTGTCATGGGGCTAGAAAATCCATGTTTAAAACAAGCATGACTGTTCGGCTGAGTAGAAAAGACTGTTCTCTCTCCAGTTATTCTAGGCTGATATTCATTAAGGGTTACTTAAGTAAAGCCTGCTGCCAAAGAAGTATGTTCCTTGTATCCGAATGTGATCTGTATTTAGAAACGGAAGGGCATCTAGGTTTTTTTTGATAGAAACTACTGCCACTTGACTAACATATTGTGAAAATCAATGAAAGTCAGTATAAAGATTGGCTATTTATCACAAATAGTTCCAGAAAATACAGGTGATGGGTACAGTAAGATCTTGGATCATTAGAAACACTTCTAATATTTTGGTGCTGAAAGCTGGTACTTACATAATCAATGGGGGGGGGGGGTGCTTGTATACAGGAAACAAAGCGTGGGTTCTTTTTTCTTAAGTTTAGGGGAGAACCCCATTGGGTGCAAAGAAAATAATATGCTTTACCCCACATCTTTAATTGCATTTCTCGAAATTGATAAAAGATTTCAGAAAACCACTCTCTATACATTTTCTTTCTACTTATCCCCTTCTTCAGTCACTGGTTACCCTGGAAACGACTCCCAGCAGCCCCCAAAGCAAATGCCAGGCGGTGTGGGTTTCCCCTGCGGTGGAGCCACATGCCTGACACTGCAGAATGGTTTGTGCCGAATCAGCCAGAGGAGCTCGACTACAATTTCTCAGATTCTGAATAAACCAGCTGGCATGCAGTGTCTTGATTTTTCAGAGACACTGAAAGGGTTCGGATCTGCTTTTCCCGCAAAGGCTAACTTTGTTTCCTTCTCTCCTTTTGAAATTCTAGCTCACCTTTTATTACAGCTATAGATTAGAAACAATTAATAATGGAAGTGGCAGAAAACATCTGAGGTAGGAGAAGAGGGAGGGAGGGAGGCAGACAACCTGGGAGGGGGTGGGGGAGATAGAAGCAGACAGGCTGAGATTGAGATTCTAAAGAAACCTGTATAGTCAAAGCATTTCTTATTTAATCCTGAGGCGTGATTGTGGAGCCAGAGGTATTCTTCATGTTAGATTAGTCTTGTGAAGGATGTACTCAAGGTTGCCTGAAATTTTGATATCTGTGAACTTTATGACTGACTGTCATGATAACTATAGAAAAAAATTTTGTACTGCATGGGAGATAAATCATGTTATTCACAGACCTTAGCTGCCCATGAGAATCATCTAAGGACCTTGTAACAAAGAGAATTTATTCCATTACTAAACTTCAACTCATTGGTTCAGAATCTTGGCTGGGGGAGCCCAGTCATGATTCTGTTTTATAGACTCTAATGGTGATTTTTAGGTGGCCAGCCTAGCAAATATAAGGAGTCTAGGCCTGGGAACCATTATTTGAGCTCTTACAAGGGGATCCTCTTATTACTCAAAATTCTGCCAGTCTAGGGGCTCCTGGATGGATCAGTCGGTTAAATATCCAACTCTTGGTTTCAGCTCAGGTCATAATCTCGGAGTCTGTGGGATTGAGCCCTGGGTCAGACTTTGTGCTGACAGCTTGGAGCCAGCTTGGGATTCTCTCTCCCTCTTTCTGCCCCTCCCCCTCTCATTCTCTCTCTCTCTCTCTCTCTCTCTCTCTCTCTCTCTCTCTCTCTCCCCCTCTCTCTCTCTAAAACAAATAAACATTAAAGGAAAATTCTGTCAGCCTAAGAGATAGCTGTGAGTTGGTGTGATAAAGACAGCACAGCACTTGACTCAGCAGACCTGGCCCAAACACGGACTAAATGGCTTTACCTCTCTGTCAGTCCACTCATGTGCAAATGGAGGTGTTTACAAAAGCGTGGGAAGGATTCATTGACATGGTAACCTATGAGATGTTTCTTTCATATAAGGAGGAATCATGAAGATTATAGTTTCTTTCACTGAGGGACAAATCTGAACTAATTCTTTTTTTTTTTTTTTTTTTTTTTTTTAGTTTATTTATTTTGAGAGTCGGGCTCTGCTGACAGCACAGAGCCTGATGCAGGGCTCAACCTTATGAACCATGAGATAATGACCTGAGCCAAAATCAGGAGTCCTACACTTAACCGACTGAGCCACCCAGGCACACCTAGCACACCATTGGAAAGCCACCTCAGTGGCCTACGTAGCATGGGACTAACACCTGATCCAGTGGTGTTACTCCTCTGCACCTGCAGAAGTTGTCCTGACAGCTCCTCAATAGGAGTAACTCAGGGAAAAGAAGCTGAGGGAGAGGGATGCTAACCCCTTCTAGTGATTTCCATTGAGTTCTGTGTGACCACTTCCTTTGTGTCGTCGGGGAGGGGGGATTGCTTCCTGTCACAAATCTCTGTTTTCCTCAAGATAGACAAATGTAAAGAAAAGTAGCTGTGTCACCCACTTAAGACCAACTTAAAACCTCAACATAGCTAAATCATGGAATAAAGTCCTGGTTGTATTTTCTCCTGGCAGTATTTGGACCCTGTATCCCCAGGCGTTTTATGCTAACATCCATTTTCAAGGCGACAACCCCACTTTACAAATAAGAAATCTGCTGTTCATGAAGGTTCAGTAATTGGTAGAACCAGGGATGTTAAGTGCCTCTCTAGGATTGACTAAATTCTGACCCCTTAGCCCCTGTTCTTCCTATTCTGCCACAAGAATGTGTTGATAGAGATGCACCATTTGTAGCAGTTAATTTGAGTTGTTCACCAGCTGTGATGGAACCATATTTAGCAATGGAGGGTCCCTCTTATCATTAATCATTCCCATGTCTAAGTACTTGAACATATAGTTAATGGCCATGAAGGTTAATTTTTTTCTCTGAAGGTTGAACAAGTCAGACAAGTTTTGAACCTGGAGGTCTTTTCATATTAATACAACACTGAGGCTTTTCTGAGTATCTTTCTTTTTTTATTGCCCGGGGCCAGAGAATTGCATTAAATATATAATCTTCATAGCATGTTACCATCATTGGTCTGCTGGGGGTCCCTGACTGGTTTCCTTTTCTCCCTTGTATTCCTGTTTTTTTCCACCCACCATAAATAACCAACCATTCTAATGTGTTAAATATGCGCATCTTCATGTATGCACTTCCAAAACCTGTATTGTGTTCTTTTTCTGCAGTAATCTTAAACTACATAAATGGTGTTACCTAGATGGTATTGGCCTATTGTTTTCTTCCCTTTTCATTCAGCACTCTTTGAAAATCTCTCTGTCACTACTTCCAATTAATTGCTTCTACCTGCTGATGGTACACTGTGATGTCCATCTACCACATTTCATCCATCCTCTCTCCCAGTGACGTACACCTCCAGCCCCCCTACTATCTCCAGCTATTACCTCCAACCCCACTACTCTCTCAAAGAACACCCCCTTAAGACCTGTATAAGAATTCACTAAGATATACATACCCAAGAGTGGAATTGCTGGTTTGTAGAGCATATGTATGCTTAATCTGATTAAGTAGTGTGTCAGACTGCTCTCCAGAAGGCTGCACCATTCGACAGTCCCAACTGCAGCGCATGAGGATTCCCATATCTCCAGTAAGGCTTAATGATGCAGCTTTCAGATACTTGCCAGTCTAATAGCAAAAACTGGTATCTCACTCTAATTTGCATTTCCATAATTACTGATGAACTTGAGCATGTCTTTACATTTTGTGAGCATTTTAAGTTTTGTCTTTGGACCCGATTTCTATTGAGGTTACTATCTTTTTCTGCCTTTCTGTATATTAACTCCCTGTTGATTAAAAAAAAATTTTTTTAACGTTTATTTATTTTTGAGACAGAGGGAGACAGAGCATGAACGGGCGAGGGTCAGAGAGAGGGAGACACAGAATCTGAAACAGGCTCCAGGCTCTGAGCTGTCAGCACAGAGCCCGACGCGGAGCTCGAACTCGCAGACCGCGATATCATGACCCGAGCCAAAGTCGGCCGCTTAACCGACTGAGCCACCCAGGCGCCCCACTCCCTGTTGATTTTAAATACTACAAATATTTTTTCCTGTTATATTTTCTATTTGTCAGCTTAAGTCCAGAATGTACCTTCTATTCTAGTTTGCCAACAGTTTGTATTTAAAAAAAAAAAAAAATCTTAAATGGATATTGTACTTTCTCAAATGCTTTTTGCCATCTATTAACATAGTTTCTCAGCTTTTCTGCTTTAATTTATCAGTGTGATAATTTCCTTGAAAAAATTCCTGATATTTACCTATTCTTACATTCCTGGAATGCGCCCTTATTCATAATATAGTGTTAGGTTGAATCATATGAAATTGCTGTTTCTTAGGTCAGAAAATAGTCAAATACTGGCTATATCATAGAGGTTAAACTAAATATTTTCAATATACTCTCAACTTATTATTATTTTTTTAATGTTTGTTTATTTTTGAGAGAGAGACAAACAGAATGTGAGCCAGGGAGAAGGGGCAGAGAGAGAGGGAGACACAGAACCCAAAGCAGGCTCCAGGCCGTGAGCTGTCAGCACAGAACCCGACACAGGGCTCACTCACAAACTATGAGATCATGACCTCATGAGTCGAAATCAGACGCTCAACTGACTGAGCCACCCAGGAGCCCCTCAAATTATTTTTTTTTAATATTTAACATCTTATGACCTTAAGTTAAGTAAGACTGTACTTTCCTTTTCTCGATTTGTCTCTATTTTTGGGATGAGAATCAGGATTATATCTGCCTCAAAATATGAAGTGGATAACTCCCTGCCCATCCTATGTTCTGGAACAATTTACATAGATAAAATTCATTAAAACTTGAAATCTGGTAGAATTCAAATGTAAAAATACCTAGAACCATGGGGGATTTTGTTACTTTTTCAAAGAGAATACTCTTGACTAACATTTCAGTTTCTTTAATAATTACTAGTCTATGGCAGTTTTACATTTATTCTTATACTAAATATGGCATTTCAAATTTTGAGAGATGTATCTGTCTTCTAGATTTTAAAGTGTGCCAGCGTTTCATATCAATACACTATTCATAATCTTTTTTTTTAATGTTTTTATTTATTTTGGGGAGAAAGACAGAGTACAAGCCAAGGAGGGGCAGAGAGAGAGAGGGAGCCACAGAATCTGAAGCAGGCTCCAGGCTCTGAGCTGTCAGCACAGAGCCCAATGTGGGGCTCAAACTCACAAACCATGAGATCATGACCTGAGCTGAAGTTGGATGCTCAACCTACTGAGCCACCCTGGCACCCCCATAATAATTTTATTAATCTATCTGTAGTGATTTCAACCCTTTCTATTGCAAGAATTTCTGTCTGTCTTCAATTTTTTTCCTGATCAGTTTTTACAGTGTCTGTCTTCTTAATGTTTTCAAAGAACTGGGTTTCACTGATCTTTATTATAGTGTTTTTGTTCTGTGGATTGTTTTTGATTGGTCGTGCTCGTTCTATTTTCATTAACACATGCCCTTTATTATTTTCTCTTATTTCTTTGCATTTGATAGGTAGCTCTTTTTCTAACCTCTTGGGTATACTGTTCTTATTTTCTGAAAAATTATTCAAAATTGTAAATAACCTTCTAAGTGCTGCTTGAGCTGTGTCCCTCAAGTTTGATACCTAGAATTATAATTTGTATTCATTTTTGAGTACTGTATTCCCTCATTTCTGTAATTATTTCCCTTTTAAATCTTGGGCTTTTAACAAACATTAATGTATTTCTAAATACCATGGAGTTTTAAAGTTTATTTTTTATTGTTGATTTACAGTTTTTCAAGACGCTGGGGTGGCTCACTTGGTCGAGCATCTGACTCTTAATTTTGGTTCGGGTCATGATCCCAGGGTCATGGGGTTGAGCCCTGTGTTGGGCTTTGCTCTAAGTGTGGAGACTGCTTAAGATTCTCCCTCTCCCTCTCTCCCCCTCCCTCCCCCTCTCCCACCCCCCCCCACCATACCCCCCCTCCCTCTCCCTGACTTGTGCTCTCTCTCTAAAATAAATAAAATAATTTTTTTTAATTTATAGTTTTTCATAGTTTTATTGCACTGTGTTCAAAGACACAGCCTATATGATATTGATTCTTTTTGAAGTTTCTTTTATGGCCCAGCACACTGTTTGTGTAACTGTTCTGTGTGTGCCTCCCCAGATGTGTGTATTTTCTGTCAGATGGAGAGCTCTCTTATATCCATTACTTTGAGCTTATGGTGTTGTTAAAGTCTTCAGTATCTTTTTTAAATCATCTCTTTCTGCTTTATTATTTTCTGAAAGGGATGTGTTAAAATTTATGTTCTATTTGGTTTTCTTAGCTGTAGTGGCATTTAACTTTCTTAACCTTGTAACTCCAACAAACAAAGCAGATGAAAGTGTTCAGTGGTCCCGTTGAATCTGAGAGAAGAGATCTTACATCGAGTGTCCTCTCAAGGCCCATCCTCAGGGGACCTCAGGACACCTCTGTAGAATCCCCAGCTGGAATTTCTGTAAACCTTGTACTCTGGTTTCTTATCACTCACCCACTAACCCAGACAATTTTCAGTTCTCAGCCAAATGGGCTCTCACATGCTCCTCCTCACTCCACCTGCAGGTATGCTTCTAAAGTTGCTATTCCCCCTACAAGGCTCTTCTCATAACCAAATTCTGTGCCTTACTCAAAATGCTTCTCAAATTCTGCTACTTCCGTGAAATGTCTTCTAGACACGTCAGTTCTTAAAACTCTAAAAGCAACTATTGCTCATAACAATTGAGTATTTATTCACTGACCTAATTCACTAATAAATGAGTATTCAGGACCAGCACCTGTGGTGATTGGAACTTCTATTTAAATAATTGTAGTTGTTGGGACACCTGGTGTCTGAGTCATTTGAGCATTCAACTCTGGTCATGATCCCATAGTCTTGGTATCGAGCCCTGTGTTGGGCTCCACACTGAGCATGGAGCCTGCTTAAGAGTCTCTCCCTCTGCCCATCTCCCCCACTCATGCTCTCTCTTTTTCTACAATATAAGTAAATAAATAAATGAATGAATGAATGAATAAATAAATAAATATTTTGGGGGGGTTTAATATTTGTTGTATTTGTTTCCCTCGTTTTGCTGTGTAAGCATCTTGAGGGTAATGCGTGTCCACATCTCTATTCATTAAAATAGTCACCTAGCATCTTGTTCCTGGTAGTTGAGCAACAGAAACACTTTGAGCTTACTTACTTTAACCTTAATATGACTTTATATTTTTTTCCTATATAGAGGGTGGTTTTGTTACATTGCAAGATTTGTATTTTACTGTATTTTGCTAAATGCGTTCTTTATTATTAATAATAAGCTTTATTTGTAAAAGTTAAGATTCTTTTCTTAAAGTGTTTTCATTTGAGAGAAAGAGAGGAGAGAGGGAGAGAAAGGGAGAGAGAATGTGTGGGAGAGGGGCAGAGAGCTGTGTCCTGAGGATCCGAAGTGGGGCTCCGTACTAACAGCAGAGAGCCCCATGCAGGGGCTCAACTCATGAACCATGAGATCATGACCTGAGCCGAAGTCGGACGCTTAACCAACTGAGCCGCCCAAGTGCCCCAAGATTCTTTTCAAAATCACTGTAAAGCAAGCAGATTTATTCTCTTTTCTAAAATAAGCAGCCATTTATATGGTTAATTCTTTTAATGTGAATTTACATATAAAGTATTTTTAAATTTACTCTCATAAGGCAGTGTTTGTTAGGTCTGGTAAAGTGATCCAATGGGCTAGGCACTTCTCCTCCTCTCCCTTGGCACTAATTATTCGAGTTCAGCTTTGAATTTGTAAGGTTCCTTGTAAGGATAGCAAACCTGAGTCAAGAAGCATTAGACTGAGCAGAGAGAGTTCTGAGATAGTCACAATCTACAAACTGGTTATTCAGCTGATAAGATGATTGTATCACACTGTAGGTATCAACCTTTGAGCTGCAGCAACACATCTGCCCTGAGCTGGGGCTGTATGGAGTACAAGACATGCTCAAAGTGACATCATCCCCCACCCCGATCTGCTAGTGTGGCTTTGTTGCACATAATCAACACAAAGCCTAACCAGCCAAATCCTAAAATAGGTAATTTAGACCATAAAGTAGAAAGAGCAAGGAAAGACAGAAGATTGAATAAAAGAATTATAGAGTATCTATAAGCCATGTGCTACTAAGTCCTTTAATGTGTATTTTTATTTCATTTCCGCAACATTCATGAAGTCGGTGTTATCATGCCCATTTTACAGATGAAGAAGTAGAATTCCACAGAATAATCTGTTAATTATTGGACCTTGAGTAAGTGGTTGATTTTTGTACTGAATTGAGATCCGACCGCTAAATCAACATCCTTGTTTTTACTCATTTAACATGCAAGGATTTATACCCTTTGTATACTTAACTGTAATTATTTAGAATTAATTGTTGAGGCTCCTGGGTGGCTCAGTCAGTTAAGTGTCCGACTTCGGCTCAGGTCATGATCTCACAGTTCATGGGTTCGAGCCCTGCATGGGGCTCTGTGTTGACAGCTCAGAGCCTGGGGCCTGCTTCAGTTTCTTTGTCTCCCTCTCTCTGCCCTTCCCCTACTCACTCTCTGTCTCCCTCCCTCTCTCTCTCAAAGATAAAAAAACTTAAAAAAATTTTTAAGAAGAGAATTGTTGATTTTCTTTCCTACTGGATAGCAAGTCCATGAGAATAGGAATGTTGTCTGTTTTGTTCAGCATGATATCTCTCTTGTCATATAGCTGGTGATCAGTATATGTTCTTTGTTTCCTGCCCACCCTCTCTCTTTTTTGGAAGCAGACAGGGAAGCCAGGGTTTCTACCACATTGTCTTAGGGAAGAAAATAATGCACGGAAAGTCTGGGCCAATGTGACCTGAACAATCAGAGAAGGTTTTATGGCTGAACTAACCTTTTTAGATGGAGATGGAATAATTAACTGGAACCTATACATACAGATATTAATGACCTCTACTACTTCGTTCTCAGAAAGAGACCATCATGGTGGAGGAATCACGGTATGGATGGGAACATGCCGACGCCTTTAAAATATAGATTCGAGTGCTCTATTTAAATTATTTTACCCTTTTTTTTTTAATAGAAAAAATCAGGCAAAGATATGCAGACCTGCCTGGAGAATTGCACATTATTGAGCTTGAAAAGGATAAGAATGGACTTGGACTCAGTCTTGCTGGCAATAAAGACAGGTCACGCATGAGCATATTTGTGGTGGGAATTAACCCGGAAGGACCTGCTGCCACGGACGGGCGAATGCGTATCGGAGATGAACTGTTGGAGGTGAGGGGCATAGATTTTTAATTTCTCTTTTACTAAGGTGAAGGGGTGAAGAGGATATTCTGCAGGAAAATGAGGCGATGGGGAAGAATGTTACAAATTATGTTTTCTTTGACTATTCAAAATCATTTTCCAGAGGAAGAACAGAAATCGTATTGTCGCTTGCAAATGTTACTTGCTGCTTGAGTAAAAACTAGTCTTGAAAATAATTTAGGGACCCGTAAGTTAAAATCTCATGGAAGCATATTGAAAGAACAGGATTTGTTTTTAACATATATTCCAAAATGTTCAAAACTAAATTGTGTATTTATCTACTATTATTCATATTTATCAGAATTCTCTTTAGCCTTAGAATAAACTAGAAGTATGGCATTTGTTTTTGTTGTTGTCATTTAGTTTTTTGGGAAGGTGTTAGAACCAACAAAACTTTGTGAACTGGTTTTCAAGCCTTGGCTAATATCTGTGAAGTTGATGATGTGGGCTAAGGCCATGTAGATTCCTTATTTAGGAATAGGATAAAGGTAAGAAGGGCTAAGGAGACAGCTCATCCTTTGCCAACTACTCTCTAGATGATTTCATCAGTAATCTGAAAAGGTTATTCTTGTTTTCCTCAACTTAAAGTCAGGGGGGTTTTTTCTTTATTTTTTTTAAGTTTGTTCATTTATTTTGAGAGAGAGAGAGCAAGAGAGAGAGCGTGCACACACAAGTCAGGGAGGGGCAGAGAGAGGCAGGAGAAAGAGAATCCCAAGCAGACTCTGCACTGGCAGTTCAGAGCCTGATGCGGGGCTCAAACTCAGCGAACCAGGAGATCATGACTGCAGTCCAAGTCAGACACTTGACCACCTGAGCCACCCAGGCACCCTTAAAGTCAGAGTTTCTGTTCTGAGTTTATCTTACTTTGATATTCATTTGCTTGTTAAGAGTCTTTGATTCATTCAGCAAACATAGCTTCAGTGTCTCTTAGGACCGGACACAGAAAGAAAGATGAATGCATCCATTCCCTTCAGTCAGATAGTTAACAGCCTAGAGGAAGAAAACAGACATAAAAAGATAGTTGCACTGCAAAATGAAAAATATAATAATAACAGCAGCTTATATATACTCGGTGTCAGACAAGCAACCTCTTTCACTAGTGGGGTCACAGAGTAAACGCTGCTGGGATTCAGTATCAGGCAGTTTGACTTCTCAGCTCTCTGTTAACCAGTGCACTCCGCAGCCTCTGAGATAAGATGCTCCAACACTTGGACATTTAAAGGACCTGAATCACAGAGGCAACGAGTATCAGGCTGCTCACTGAAAATGAGGGTTCCCTATTTTGCATTTTATGATTTCCTCTTCAGACCTTGACTCAAAATAGAATTCATAGGCACCCATAATCTGACTTGCTTCATGATATTTACAGCCCAAACTGGTCAGACAGTTCACTGTGCGACCATGAACATCATGCCTCTTTCCTAAGCCTCAGTAAGTTTCTCCCCCTCTAAAAGCCGTTTCCACCAAGAAGTCACTTTTGGAATTACTTTTCTTGTTCTTTTGTAATACAGCATCAAGAAAGGGACCCACACTGGGTAGTAGCAATGACCTGCGTAATCATTAAGTAAGCAAAAAATCAAAGGTGGCAGTACATAATAACCAATATAATTCATCACTTCACGTTTATTTCCTTTGGCTGATGCTTAGAGACTTCAGCAGTGAGGCTACACTGATGGTTGTGGTAATCAAAGTGAAAGTAGAAACTAATTTACTGAGTTATCACTGGTACGTAGGTGCTCTCACATTTGTATTCAGTATTCCCAACAGCCCTATCCGGTAAGTACTGGTACTGTCCCCATTCTGTCGATAAGAAAACTATGTAAGTAATTTGCCTAATATTACAGAACTAAGTTACTAGGTTTCAGTAAGAACCCAGGCTCACCGGACTCCAAGATTCATGCTCTAAGTGTGCCCTGTGGTACTTCAACCAAACCCCACTTGTTCTAGATCCATGAGAATCCTGATTTATGATCCTCTAACCTTTATGGAATCATGTCTCTGAAGTTCCTCTGTTATATATACGTAGACATGGATTTCCTATCTTGTATGTGAAAATGTTCCAAAGGCAGTAATGTAGAACACAAAGCTTCTAGTTCTAGTCTATCTTGTTAAGACTCAAGATGGAGGGGTGCCTGGGTGGCTCAGTCAGTTGGGCGCCTGACTCTTGATTTCAGCTCAGGTCATGATCCTTTGGTTTCTGAGTTCAAGCCCCACATCGAGCTCTGCACTGACAATGTGGAGCCTACTTGGGATTCTCTCCCTCTGTCTCTGCCCCTCCTCTGCACTCGTGCTCTCTCTCTCAAAAATAAACTAAAAAAAAAAAAAAAAAAAGACTCAAGATGGAATAATGGCCCTTGGGATCCAGATCAACAGGAGCACTGGTATATTATTTCCCTGACACTGTATTAGATATGGTAAGAAATGAGCAGTGCCTGCCAAGTAATGAGCACGTGTTGCAGTCCATACACGAAAGTCTACTGTGTATAGGGCAGCCAGCACTGAACTTGGAAGACCTGCTTTCACTTCTCGCAGTTCTTCCAGTTATGAGTTGCATTTCAGAAGGGGCTTAATTAACAAAGTGCACTGCACATAGTTGACTGTTCATTAGATCACATTTTCCTCCCTTGCAGACAGAAAGTTCAGATCTCTGTTTTCTAGGCTAAACGCTAGAAGAGCTCTCTTGTCTGAAAAAGGATATTAACATCTTGCCATATTGGACCCCACCTATTCTTTTTTTTCTTGAACTTTCTGAATTTGGCTCTTTTGTTGCTATTCAACAACTTTATCTTCTTGCAGAGGTGGAAAGAACAAGATGATTAAACATGGCAATGAGTTGATCTTCCTCCAATCCTCCCTGATTCTCTTCTCTAAAAAAATGACCAATAAATATATGTTGGAACATAGATTCTAGCATCCTGTATCTTTGGCTAATTACTTATCTTCTTTAACCCTCAGTTGCCTCATTTATCAAATGAAAATTACTTATTCAGCAAGTATCTTGCTATTCATCTCTCACGCAAGAAGCAGTGTATGAACAAAGTGCTGATTTTACATCAGTAAACAAAATCCATGGTACCTGTTCTCATAGAGCTTATAGTCTAGTGACTGCATAGCATCAACTTTCGAGGGTGTTCTGAGAATTAATGAGAAAAGGTAGGTCAGATTTTTGCCACAGTATCTGGCGCAAAGTAACACGTGTCAACTGATATTATTTATAAAATAATATTTTCATGTGGATTTGTGTATCTGGATTTTTTTTAGTTCGTTTATGTTAATACATTTGCCTCTGAAAGTATGTCCCAAAGGGAAGCCATTATTTTCCTCAATAGCTCCATGTAGCATCTTAAAAAACTAAGAGAATGGAAACATGCACAGACCGGTTTCTTAAGCATTTATAACCCATCTTCTCATGTGACTTTTGGCTGTAAGTCAGGGATGATGGGAAAAAAATTTGTGTGGGAAACATTTCCCTGGTTTCTTTTTATAGCTGAGAAAAATTTTGATTATTTCTCTATGATATGCGAGGAATTTGTGTAGTGCATGATATCAAATCCAATGTGCTTTTTTTTAATGGTTTATTTATTTATTTATGTATTTTAAAAAATTTTTTTTAATGTTTATTTATTTTTGAGAGAGAGAGAGACAGAGAGAGACAGAATGCAAGCAGGGGAGGGGCAGAGAGAGGACACGCAGAATCCGAAGCAGGCTCCAGGCTCCGAGCTGTGAGCACAGAGCCCGATGCAGGGCTCGAACCCACAGACCATGAGATCATGGCCTGAGCTGAAGTCGGACACTCAACCGACTGAGCCACCCAGGCACCTGTTATTTATTTATTTTTGAGAGACAGAGCACGAGCAAGGTAGGGGCAGAGAGAGAGGGGTACACAGAATCCGAAGCAGGCTCCAGGCTCTGAGCTGTCAGCACAGAGCCTGATGCGGGGTTCAAACCCACAAACCGTGAGATCATGACCTGTGCCAAACTCGGACAGTTCACCGACTGAGCCACCCAGGTGCCCTAAATCCAATGTGCTTTTGAACCAAGAGTAGGAAAATGATTTAACGATAAATACCAGAAAAGCCGAAAGCCAATGTTAAAATAGCTGTTCTTTGGATATTGCAGAGCAATAGCTGGTAGAAGGACACTGCATTGTGTGGCAGGCATTCAGAGTGGGCTTTTAGATTACACTTACTAGGTCTCTGGGCTAGTGCAAATCTTGTATATTTGCTTACCCACACACACTCCATTTCTTTTTGTGACTTCTCTCCCTGATGAGGTAAAGTCATCTGTGTCTTGATTGTTTTTGCAACTCCACCATTTATTCCCGTTCTTTCTCATGACTGCTTTGTTGCTATTGTTGTGTTACTACTTTGCTCCGAGCTTCCTTTTATTTATAGTTGATCTGACTTATTTTAGGCCCCAAGATGAGGCTGATTTATAGGAAGGAGAAAAGAGCTTGGTCGAACGTGCATTGTGCCTTCTTTGAAGTCAGAAGCTCTGCTTCTTTACCGGAGCCTGTCTGCGACTGATTTCTGGCACGCCATTCACCAGCAGTTTTCTTGCTATGGGACTGCATTGTTACAGTGCAGGAGCAGCCAGCAAGTTCTGTCGACCGATGGCCCAGTTCATGTATAAAAGAAATCTTACATTAAGCCCCCAGAAGACAATGTGATTAAATCTCAGCTTCTTTACCCTTTACCACGATGCTGGTGTGGGGGCTCTGAATTAATTTCAAAAGGCATTAGCATATAATTACCATGTAGACTGGAATGAGACTTGCACCAGAGCATTGGCTTTCCCTGAGCAATTAGTCCCAGAAAATACACAGGCCTGGGCATGGCGCTGTCCTATGAATATAGGATTTATTTATAATCTCCCCTACAGTGCAAGTGTGGGAAGAGAGAGTGGATAATGCTGCATGGGGAATTGGAGTGATTTGTCAGGTTAGAAAAGCAGCCAGAAGCAGCAGGGTGGGTGGCACAAGACCTGCACAGTTGATTGGGCCAGCCTGGAGAGCTGTGTCTCATCGGGCCCCCACGCCCTGCGCCACAGAGCACACACATTCCCTCTGGGACATTTGCCTGCAGGATAACCAAAGCTGAATGTTGTTATGTTTCACGTGTCTAACATGTTTACTTAAGAGACACTACAAATAAAAAGCACAATACTTCCCATATTTGCCAGGAATGAAGACGTAGAACCACAAGTGAACTCGGATCTTATTGTCTTGTTATGTTTATTTCGTAAGAGAAAAAAGAACAGAAACCATAAAACTTCAGTGACTGGCCCAGGTACACATAGCTGCTTTGTGGCAAAACTCCTACCTGAGGGCTCTTACCACCTCCCTGGTCTCAACACTGGTTCTTTGTCCTCTGCTTGTTGCCAGTGAATTATTTTTGAAATGTTCGGAAGACTTAAATGTGATTTAGAAGTGCAGAAGGGTACTAAACAAATCACTAGCCTTTGTGCAGCTGCAGATAAGATTCTTTCTAATTTTCAGTCAAGTTTCTGTCACCTTAGATTGGCTCTTTTATAGATTATTGCCATACATGGGTGTAATTTTATGACATGTGCTTCTTTTTTTAATTTTTTTAAAATTTTGTTAAATGTTTATTTATTTTTGAGAGAGACAGAGACAGAGTGTGAGAGGGGGAGGGGCAGAGAGAGAGGGAGACACCGAATCTGAAGCAGGCTGCAGGCTCTGAGCTGTCAACACAACCCAACGTGGGGCTTGAACTCATGAACGATGAGATCATGACCTCAGCCGAAGTCAGATGCCTAACTGACTGAGCCACCCAGCCACTCCCTGATGAGTGCTTCCTAATGCAATAATTATGCCCTAAGAGACCTCATGTAATAAAATATCCCATTGGGGAAACACTAGTTTGAGGAGCAGAAAGAAGACTAAAGGAAAGCAAAATTGCAATATATTTTTCCTAGTTTTGTTAAGAGATAGGTTTATAATAGCTAAAAGTGCAAAAATAAACTGACCAAATTTTTTATCGTGTCAGTGGTTTCATGAGTGTTAAAACATATTTTACATTTTAAACAAGTAATTTATTTTATGTCTGTTATTTCTCACTGCACTTGTTGTTAAAACTTTACAAAAATAAATACTTTTAGCAGATCCTGAATATAACCTTCCCATATGCATAGCTAAAGTGACCCCATTTGGGAGCTCTTAAAATAGCCTAGAGCCCAATTCACAACTCTGAAAGTCAACAGAAGAATATGGTCAACCTCACACATAAAGGGGCCTCTCCTGTGTGTGTAACATTTTTTCTTTCTTCACAGTGCAGCCTCCTGGTTATTACAGCATATAATCAATAGCTGTCTGTGTCTCATTAAGTCATCTTTCCCAGGTAATCTATTGTATGATATCCAATATGAGTTACAAAAAGATGTACTCATTAAGAGAACATTTGGGGTAGGAAAGCGGTATTAGGAATTGAGTTCACATCGAATACTTACTGTTTTCAAGTCAGTGCTAAATACTTTATGTGCATTATTCTAACTTTTATAACAAACCGATAAAAGTAGGTGTTATTTTAATCCCCATTTTACAGATAAGGAAACTGAGATCTGAAGGGGTAGAGTCAACAGGCAAACACTAACTTTTTCTGACTCTAAAGTTCTTACGTTATTTCATTGTGGATTAATCATGATTCTAAAATTTTTTTTTTTAACGTTTATTTATTTTTGAGACAGGGAGAGACAGCATGAATGGGGGAGGGTCAGAGAGAGAGGGAGACACAGAATCTGAAACAGGCTCCAGGCTCCGAGCTGTCAGCACAGAGCCCGATGCGGGGCTCGAACTCACGGACCACGAGATCATGACCTGAGCCGAAGTCGGATGCCCAACCGACTGAGCCACCCAGGCGCCCCAATCATGATTCTAAAAAGTAATAAGTGGGGACTCTTGGCTGGCTCAGTCAGTAGAGTGTGTGACTCTTGATCTCAAGGTCATGAGTTTGAGCCCCACGTTGGGCAAAAAGCCTACTTAAAAAAGTGATAAGTAAATTTCTCATCATTTTGTAGTTTGGGTAGAGTAGATTAATGCAGTTATTCTGGTGCCAGTTCAAAATATCTGAAATAGTCTCTCACAATGCAATACCATGTTACTCTTTTTATCTTCTTAAAATTGAATGCCACTTTGAGTTCAATAGAAGAATGCAGTCAGTGAAATTACAGCCATCTCTCAAAAATCAAAGAAGAAAAATAATCTGGTTTTGAGTTATTCTTGTCCAATTTGAGAGCTTCTCTGAACTTCATAATTTAAGAGCTTTCCCCCTCAAAACCATTGTAAAGGTAAGGTTTTATTTTCAGGCTGAAGGAAATATTATGTAAGACCTAGCTCATATTGGGTGGCCTCATTTTTCTCTGTATTTCTTGCATGAAGTCTTAGAACTTTATCTCTGCCCTTTTAGTTTCTGTCTCTGGCTTGTTGGGGGAAGAGTTTTAATTATTTAGTCACACTTCATTGTCTTTATACTGCTGAAATATTTGGGCTAAAAGTCTATGTTCTTACTGATCTTTGAGAGGAATGACAATCATTTAGTTTTTATTATTGCAGTCCTCATTATCACTGTACAAAAGCTTTATGTGAGATTTCTACAGTGAACCGCATTATCTTAAAATCAGAGATAAAGTGCTGTGAAAGAGAAAGTGCCATGGAAGCAGAAAGTAAAAATGTGAGGATAATCAAAGAAACTTAGATTACTGTGAAAAGAATATAAAAAACAGGGAAGGGAACGTATGCTGGGGAGAAAGTTGCCATTTGGAACGAATAATTGGTCTTTAGCAGTATGTCTCAAGACTCTACTTTCTGCAGTTTCCCCTCAGCTCTTACATGACTTGTTGGGGTAATTCTCCAGGTCCCTGTTCCCTGCTTTTTCCAGTTTCTTCTCTACCTCCTTCCAGTCCTATTCATTGCCATCATAATGACCATACTGAAATGCAGTCTGGAAAGATATACTCTTAGATTATGGCGAAGGGTCTCCTTATATCAACCTCAGCATATAACTTATGCCTGTATTTTGCTCCATTTGCACAATGGAAATTTCTTGTAGTCACTATGAAGTCTTGAGGCATGAAGCCTGAAAGAAAAGTGTTAATGAAATTCTTATTCCGGGTTTGACTTCCTAACGATATCAGGCAGCTGCTTAAACTTGTCAAAATGTGGTTGTATATGTTTTAATTATAGTTTTTAAGGAGTAGGCCTAAAATCAGTAATCCAACCTGAGAATCAGATGTTCTGCTCCAAAGAGTAGCCATCAGCCTATTTCTCATTATTTAGAAAAAAAAACTTTTAGTGTTTATTTATTTTTCAGAGAGAGAGAGAGAGAGAGAGAGAGGAGGGGCAGAGAGAAAGGGAGACACAGAATCCCAAGCAGACTCCAGGCTGAGCTGTCAGCACAGAGCCTGATGCGGGGCTGGAACTCACGAACCGTGAGATCATGACCTGAGCCAAAGGCAGATGCTTAACCAACTGAGCTACCCAGGCGCCCCATATTTCTAATTATTTTAAGTCAGGAAAGTTGATGCGTTCATTACACATGAACCCCAACTCCTCCTCCCGCCAATTTTCTAAAATGTTACTGAAACGCAATTTAAAAAAAAGTGCATGTAAATAACACAGTCATGTTAGGATATGAAGTGTGGACTGTCACCCAACAGTATGATTGCTAACACAGTTGCATTGTGTACAGTAACACGGCTTCCAGTTCACTACAGCAGCATTCAAACTGCACATCCTTCTTGCTGCTACTGAGTATGGTTCCAAACACCGCTCTGCGATTCTGCATTTGGAATATGCCCGGAGACTGTTCCCTCACAACATCTCATTTAAAATGTTTTACTCTGGGGGCGCCTGGGTGGCGCAGTCGGTTAAGCGTCCGACTTCAGCCAGGTCACGATCTCGCGGTCTGTGAGTTTGAGCCCTGCGTCAGGCTCTGGGCTGATGGCTCAGAGCCTGGAGCCTGTTTCCGATTCTGTGTCTCCCTCTCTCTCTGCCCCTCCCCCGTTCATGCTCTGTCTCTCTCTGTCCCAAAAATAAACGTTGGAAAAAAAAAATTTAATAAAAAAAAAAAAAAGTTTTACTCTGTATTGGGGATGTAGATACAAAAGTTTCCTATGTAAACATTTACTGAAAAATACTTTCTTGAGAGTATATGCAGGCCCTATGAACTTTGAGTACTGAAAATCAGAAGGTATTCTATTGGGAAAACCTTACCTGGAAAGTGGTTTTCCTCCTTTTAAAAAAACTCTTACCATCTATAAAGTAAGCAGAATTATGTAATGAAAGCCTTCTGTAGAGCTATCACATGGTTCACCAATTATCAACACTGTCATTTCTGTATCACCTGTACCTCCATATGTCCACACCTATGCAATTATTTTTATAGTTGGAAGGGAGGGATAAAACTTACAGAAAAAGAAATGCACAGATAGTCTCTGTCTAATTTTGACAATTATATACTCCTGAATAATCCAAATATCTATCATTTTTGTCTCCCCAGAAATTGTTCTCATGTACTTTCCCGCTGGAATCTTTCATTCCCATCCTGGGAGGCAAACACTGCATTGATGTTTGGTTTTGTTTTCCTTTCATGGGTTTGTCCTATTCTAGAACTTCACATATATGGAATTATACAGTATGCACTCTTTTGTGTCCAGCTTCTTTGACTTCGCCTATGATTCATCTGTGCTGTTGCATATATTAGTAGTTTGTTCCTTTTTGTGGCTGAATGATATTCCATTGTATAACTACCACAATTTCTCAGTTTACCTGTAGATGGACTTTCGGATTTTTTGCAGCAGTGACTCTGGAAACAAACATTTGTGTGACAGGTCTTCTTGGGGACAACTGTTTTCCTTTTTCTTGGATAAATATTAATGGTAAATGAGCGGGACACAGAGTGGTTGTGTGCTTAACTTCAAAGAATCCGCCACACCTTTTGTCCAAGTAACTGGGCCATTAAACATTCTCACCAGCAGTGTGTGAGCATTCTGGTTGTTCTACAACGTTAGCTCCTCTGGTCGGTGTGGCTTTAATTTACTTTTTCTTTTTTAAATTCATTTATGTATTTTGAGAGAGAGTACACGTATAAGCGGTAGAGAGACAGAGAGAGAGAGAGAGAGAGAGAGAGAGAGAGAGAGAGAGAGAGAGAGAATCCCTAGCAGGCCCTGCGCCATGAGTGTGGAGTTCGACGTGGGGCTTGAACTCACAAACTGTGAGATCATGACCAAAGCCGAAATCAAGAGTTGACGCTCAATGGGCTGAGCCCCTCAGGCGCCCCTACATTTTCTTGTTGACTGATGATGTTGAACACTTTTCTTGTTTAGCAGCCCTTCAGATAGATTCTTTTCTTTTATAGTTACTGCCCTAAGAATCTTGGCCTACCTCCAATAATCGCAAGTAATTTTTTCTATATTTTCTTCTAAAAACTTTATGGTTTTAGCTTTTATGTTTAGTTCTGTGATCCATCTTGAATTAATTTTTATGTGTGGTGTGAGATAGGATTTGAGGTTTATTTTTTCCGTGTGAGTACCTACTCGTTCAAGCACCATTTGCGAAAAGACTTTTTTCCCCCATTGACTTCCTTTGCGCTTTGTCAAATATGAAATTACCATATAACTATGTGTCTATTTTTGGACTTTCAGTCCTCTTCTATTAATCTGCCTATCATGCTGCCTTGATTACCATATCTTTACAGCAAGTCTTGAATTAAGGTAGCACCAAGTCCTCATTTTGTTATTTTTTGAAAAGTTGTTTTGGCTCTTCTAGCTCCTTTGAGTTTCCATATGAATCTTAAAACCAACTTGTAAATTATTAATTTTTTAAGAAAGTCAGCTGGGATTTTGATTGAGATTGTATTGAATCTATAGTTTAATTTAGGGAGGCTAAACTTCTTGACAATATGGAGTCCTCCAAATTATGAATGTGATATTCCCATTTAATAATTTTTCTGAAGTGTTTCATAGTTTGCAGTGTAGAACTTTTGCATTTTCAGGTAAGTGTATTCCTATGTATTTTGTATTCAGTGCTCTTATAAGTGGAATTTTTATCTTTTCATTCTTCTTTGTTGCTAGCATGTAGAAATACAATTGATTTTCATGTATTTGTATATTGACCTTGTATCCTATAATCATGCTAACCTAACTTTTTACTTCTAGTAGTTTTTTTGTTGAGTCCTTAGCATTCTCTGGAGGTAACTGATCATTCATCCATGTATAGGGAGTTTATTTCTTTCTTTTCAATCATTATGACCTTTATCCTCCTTCCTTCTCTCACCTTCTGTTCTCTCTCTCTTTTGTGCCCCTAGTCTCAGAAGCCATTTGGTGTCGGATGATTAAATAAGACCTTAGCTGTATGTAGGTTTTTCATAAGCCAAGGAAATTCCTTTCCATTTCTAATTTGATAAGAGGGTTTTCCATTTAAATTACAATCTGACATTATATTTTGTCAAATGCTTTGTATGCACCTGCTTAGGTTATCTATATATGTTTTTAAATGAAATTTAAGTATCACACAAAAAGACACTGACTAATGGCATTGTTCAAACTCTTTATCATAATATTCAAAATCATTCAAGAGATATCTTTGTTTTTGGTGGGTGGAGGGGTGGGGGATGCCTGGGTGGCTCAGTCAGTTAAGCATTCAACTTCAGCTCAGGTCATGATCTCACGGTTCATGATTTCGAGCCCCACGTCAGGTTCTGTGCTGACAGCTAGGAACCTAGAGCCTGCTTCAGACTCTGTGTCTCCCTCTGTCTCTGCCCCTGCCCCTGCCCCATGCACACCCTGTCTCTTTTTTTTTAATGTTCTTTTTTATGTTTTTTTAATAATGTTTATTTATTTTTGAGAGAGTCCGTCCACGTCTGAGCGAACACATGAGTAGGGGAGGGTCAGGGAGAGAGGGAGACAATCCGAAGCAGGCTCCAAGCTCTAAGCTGTCAGCACAGAGCCTGACACGGGGCTTGGACTCACAAACTATGAGATCATGACCTGAGCTGAAGTCGGACACTTAACTGACTGAGCCACCCAGGCACCCCTCAGGAGATATCTTTAACCTTCCTTTCCAGCTTCTGCCACTGCTTCACTGTTCTGATCCAGCTATATTGAACTACTTAAATAAGTCCTCAATACAGATGAGTATTTCCATCATTCTATTCTTTTGCCCATGTATTTTATTCAGTATACTTGCATAGATGTTTTAAAGACCTAGCCCAGTTGTTTTAGCATAAGTTCATGACATTATTTTTCTTACTGCCCTAAATAAAAATCAGATATCTCTTCTTTATATACATTGTTTAAATGCTTCTTAACTTTAGGTAATTGACTTGAAATTCAAAGGTGAAGAAGATGACAGAATGGAAAAACAAGTATACTAGCTATTATTTGTTAACAGTACTATTTTTATAAGAGAGATGGCTTGTAATACCAGTTCTATTTTTAACTAACTGTTTTTCTCAGATAAATCCTTTAATCTCTGTTGCCATCTCTTAACTGTAAGATAGAAGAATGGTCAATAATATCTCTAAAAATCTTTCAAACTTGGGGCTCCTGAGTGGCTCTCTTGGTTGAGCATCCAACTCTTGATTTCAGCTCAGGTCATGATCTCACAGTTTATGGGATCAAGCCCTGCATCAGTGAGGAGCCTGCTTGGGATTCTCTCCTTCCCTCTCCCTCTGTCCCTCCTCTTCCTTGTACAGGCGTGTGCATTCTCTCTCTGTCTCTCTCTCTCAATAAATTAAAAATCTTTCAGACTTAATGTTGTCTGAATCTGTGATCTAAATGTTTGCTCCTCAAACTTCAGCATATTAATTTAGCCTAACGAATTTCTGATCTCTATTCTGGGGAACGTGAAACTGCAAATCCTTTCTCAAAAATGTTTACCAAACAAATCTCTTTAGCTATATAAGTTGCTCTCAACCAAGTTTGTGTATCAGACTCATAGGAAAGGTTTGCCTAAATAACAACCCTTCACCCCATCCTCTTAGAGGATAACCTCCAAAGGTGGAGCCTAGGTGTACTTTTAACTAGTCAGTATATAACAAATCTTATTATGAGTCTAGATGTGAATTTTTGCTCCTGTCATAGAAGGACATAAGATGTGCCCTGGAATCCATAAAAAGCAAAGGGAAATGGTCCGTAGTACTTCCTGCCCTTCAACTTGAGTCTCTGTCTCCATACTGTCCCTTTTAAATGCCAAGAGAATAGGATTGACCTAACATAGGGGCTGTGACTGGAAAAATTAGGGCAGGAAAAGAAGGTGATTTTTGAGCTGAAGGCTCAAAGTTTTGCACAATATTTAAATATAATTTAAAATTATTTTGACTCTAAATTTTATTTCCCATCCTTATGTTTCTGGCTATGACTCAAAAGTATTAGGTTAGCAAATAGATTTTAATTCTAATTGATTCCCTAACATACTAAGTTGTCATAAAGGTGTTACTTCTTATTGCTACTTTTGTCTTTCTAACTTACAGATTATGCTTTTTTATATGTTTTTAAAATAACATGTAATCATAAAAAACTATAATGGTTTAGGTAAAAGTAATCATCTTCCCTCTTTTACCTTTGTAATACTACTCCTCTAGAAGTAACCCCTGTCAACTTATCATCTTTCCTCTTGATCTCATGCACAGTCACATACATTGTGCAAACAGATTTTAAAGTTAATTAATGTACACAAACAGAATCATAATTCGCATACCTTTTTTACTGAATAATATGTCATTTATGATATATATTATTTAGATGTCAGTACAAATAATACTATAACATACTGCTGTATATGTCTTTGTGCAATTGTTTGAATATGTGGCATAGAAAATATCAAATTATCTTTCTTCGGTGTTACACAAAATTTCTGCTCCTCTAACAGCTTGTAAAAGAAGTTGTTTCCCACCCGCCAAATCTAGCAAACACTAGATGTAATCAGACCATAGCCAACCTGCCAGATGCAGGTTGAAAGATTTTTTTAAAGATTTTTTTGGTGTTGTTTATTTACTTTTGAGAGAGAGAGACAGAGAGACAGAGTGCTAGTGGGGGAGGGGCAGAGAGAGGGAGACATAGAATCTGAAGTAGGCTCCAGGCTCTGAGCTGTCAGCACAGAGCCCGACGCAGTGCTCGAACTCACGAACCGTGAGGTCATGACCCGAGCTGAAGTCGGCCGCTTAACCAATTGAGCCACCCAGGTGCCCCAGATGCAGTTTTTTAAATTGAATAAAAATTCTTTACTTATATATCATACATATACACATGAGGAAGTGACCGAAAGAATAGGACTATACTCTGGTGAGGCAGTTTTTAAAGTCGATACTTGGATTTTTATCTGCCTTCACCACTTTAGAATGAGAACTGGGTGCTGGGAAATTATTTTGGAGAGGGAGGAAGGTAGTTGGGCTATGGGTGATTAGGACGAGTCTTTAGCAAAGTAGCAGGAGTCCCATAGCATGCCACCCATTCCAGCCTCAGACCTGCTGGAAAGAGGCTCTGGGATCAGGACATGTGAGCTTGGATTCTGGTTCTGCAGGTGTCTTACCTAGAACCCTATACAAGTCCCTGAGTTTGAGTCTCAGTGTCCTTGTTACAGAAATACCAGAGCATCTGCCTTGCCGACCTGTCATGCAGAGCAGTGTGACAGTGCCAGACTGTCTGTGAAATATGCTTTCAAAGCTATCAAATACACATGATCTAATCCTGACTCTATAGGCTATAGGACTGGTTCACTGACAAGATTTGTGTCAAAAAAAAAAAAAACAGTTTTTAAAAGAGAAGCTGGAGTTGGGAGGAGGGAAGTTAGGAACTTCGATGAAGTCCTTTGATGATTCACTGGGTTTGTGGCTACATCTGTGGGAGCATCTAGGAAAATATTTTGAAGGCAAAAGAGAAAAAGTCTAAAAACAGAGGGAATTGGAGTAGAGCTCTAAGTAGATCATCATATGAAAGAAGCAAACGTTAAGCTGAGCATTACTAGTCTTGATTCGTAGCGTGTACCAATTCTTGGAAGAAGGAATTCTAGATCAGTGGTCACCTGAGTCTGTTTGCTTCTGTGACTAACAACACCACTAATACAGGTAGGTTGCAATGCCTCAGCCTCCTAGGGAAACATGATTCCTTTGCAATATTAATGAGCTGTTAAGAAGAGAGATTATACTTCTGCCTCCATTTACATATTCCTTCCTATTTCGGTCAAGTGAACCAACCTGTAGCAATTGGGGCAACTTCCACAGAAACACTGAAAATCAGAGCAGCACATAAACGTATTTCTCTGCTCACTTCCTTGAAGTCAATATTTTTCAGAATTGTCAAGGTTTAGGATTCAAAAGAACAACCTGTTTTGGGACACCTGAGTGGCTCAGTCAGTTGAGCTTCCAACTTCAGCTCAGGTCATGATCTCACAGTTCGTGGGTTCAAGCCCCACATCGGACTGTGTGCTGGCAGTGCGGAGCCTGCTTGTGATTCTCTCTGCCTCTCCCTGACTTGCGCTCTTTCTCAAAATAAATAAGCTTTAAAAAATAAAAACATGCTGGTTTCTGAATATATCAAATTTAGGGAGATGTGAGCTACGTATTACTATTACTTTGCCTTTAGAAGGTGTTCCAGTTTCATTAGATTTGTTTGAGAAAAAATAAATCTCATGCTTAAGCCTTTTAAATGGCTGTATTCCTTTGGGAACATTGTACTTCACAAGAAATAGATTACAGTGAAGTTGCCTACCTCATTTCAGCACTGCATCATTAAACTGAGTCCTTAAAACCTGCTCCTTTACCCAAAGTATTAAATTATTGGAGCTTGATGTGTATTATTTTGTCTTTTTGAGAAAAAAATTAATGTGACAGTTTTCTTCAGAAATACTTTTTCATTACAGTGAAATTGTTTTCATGTGAGTTTCCGTCACTTTCCCTGTTCCATCGCTAGCCTTGGTACCTCTCTCTTTCCTTCTCCCATGTGCAAACCTGAAATGGTGGTTTGGAAAGTGAGGATCATTCTTCATGGAGGCTAGTGCCCAAAATTTTTGGAAAGGGAAAGTATTCTACAAGGTCGTCTTTGAACAGGACCTGTTTACTTCTATAACACCCCTACCCCAAAAGCTATACTAAAGTACCTGTGTTTCCTAGAAACTAAGACCTGCAGTTTTTTTCCCTGGCCCTGGTGCTCTTCCTGCTGCTCACTTCCCCCTGTGCCTGCTAAGTTTCTGTCTGCTCAAGACCAACCCACCCATCTCCAAGAAGAGACAGTCACTTCTTGCTTTATGCCTACATTCATTATGCCAATGCCAATTGCAGATTTTTGTTTCCAAGACTGTTAACTTACCGGAGTACCAGCTGCTCGAGTGCAGGGACCATATCTGACTGAATAAAATAATTCCTATAAAGTAATTTTCAGAGGATCTGGTACCTGGAACAAAGCTGGTGCTCAATACATGATAGCTGTGGTAATGATGGCAATGAAAATTCCTCTATCCTCATCACTTACACTACGACAGTTGAATAAATGAGTAAATGGATGGATATAACGTATATCTAATATACTTTTATTGGAATATTTCTTGGTCTGGCGTTTCTATTTATGAGGCCCTATTAATTGGATTTAAAATTTCACAGGATTAAAAATGAGTTACTTAGGTTAACCAGACAGGCTTTTGGACTCAAACAGATTTGACTATAATTACTGGCTATAGATCTGTTATATTGGTTAAATTCCTTAAACTTAATATACTTCACTTTCTCCATCTGTATAATTAGATGATAATGTATTCCTCTATTGATTTGTGTGAGACTTAAGTGAAATAATGTATTTAAGATGTGTGTATATGCATGTGCCTTGTGTGTTGTAAGCATTTATTAAATGGTATTATTACAAAGTAGTAATAAAATATCAATATACAGAAACAAACTGGAAATCACCTCAAATCCCACCAATCAGAGATATCATCATTGTTGACATTTAGTATATACTCACGGAGCTTTTTTTAGACTCAGAACTTTTACATAAATGAAAATAATGTGATAGATAACGTATTTTGTCATTTACTTTTTTCACTCAGTAATTTTATCTTTTTTAAAATATTTATTTATTTTGAGAGAGAGAGAGAGAGAGCAAAAGCAGAGAAGGGGAAGAGAGAGAGAGGGAGAGAGAGAATGTCAGACTCCACACTCATTGTGGAGCTGATGTGGGACTCAATCTCATAACCGCAGGATCATGACCTGAGCCGATATCAAGAGTCAGATGTTTAACCGACTGAGCCACCCAGGTGCCCCCAATTTTATCTTCTTATGGCAGTGGATCTAGGTCTGTGCCATCCTTCTTCACTTCCTTTTAATGACACAGTTTTCCATTTATCAACGTAACGATAGAAAATATAATAAAACTTTTGTTGATGAGTGTATGGTTTTTTCATTTTTTTCTCTATTATAAGTATAGCCATCATAGACATTTTGACTCCCAGATTTTTAATCTTTTTAGGATAAACTTTTAGCAGTGAAATTATTAGATTAAAAATTAACCTATAAAAAGTCTCATCAATTATACTTACTGTTTTTTCCTACATGTGTGTTATACTCAGAAAAAGAGTTTATTAAAGGAAAAAGTTAACCTATAGATTCCAGTGTCATGAAATATAAGCAATAGAGTATATTTAAAAGTAAAGTAGGGAGAAGGAGTCAGTTTTCATTATCAGGAGTTCCAGTTATCTGAACTCTAGCTCCGTGTTTTGGTTTTTTTTTTAATCACTTCCTTTAATATACAAGAAACACACGAGACACAAATAAAGGCTAAGAAAGTGCTCAGTCCTCGAGTTGGTAGTTTAGGGGGAGCTGAAGACAACGAGCCTTTCCTGTCTCCCAGGGAAAGAAGGGCTGTGAGGACACAACATCACCAGGCCCCTGGTGAACCCGGCGCTGGGGCCACACACGGCCTAGTTCTCCACCAAGTTTGGAAAGTGCTGATTTTCCTTGTCCTGGTCCTGGCCCTGCTCCCACACTCGGCCTCCGGTTTCCAGAAGTCGTCCAGTTCTCAGAATGGCCCCTTCCTTTAGTGCTCTAGCATTTTCACTGAGGGGAGGAGGCCGCTTACCCTGTCGTGGTGTCAGAGTTCTGGGGGAGTTGTCATCCTGTAGGATGGTGAGGGGAGATCTCCCTAGTACCTTGCCATTTCCTTTCTGTCTATTGTGCTTAGAACCTGAAGATCAGGGAGTCTCAGGGTCTCTTAAGGGCTTGTCTGAACCCTGGCAGGCCATGGGGGGTTGTGAGGGCTGTCCTGCTTCCTCCTTGGAGGACACCTGTTTGAGGGGAGCTCAGTCTCGCTCCAGAGTGGCATCCGGTCCTCAAGGGAAAACTGGGTGGCCAGAGGCAAGCCCAATTCAGAAGGTGAAGTTGCCTCTAGGGGCAGAACAGGCTCTGGGGGAAGATTCGATTTGGAGGCTTCTGTCTCAAAGACTTAATTCAGCTGTTTTTCACCAGTGGGCTTGGGGGTCTCCACTGCCAGTCTTCATAGGTGTCCGTGCAATGCCAAGGGTAGGAGAGCAGGGATCTGAGTCTTGGGCCTCATTAGGACCCTCCAACTGCTCTCCTGCTGGTAGGGTTGGCTGTAGAGAACTCTCCATCTGGATGGGAGTGCGCAGGATGACGGCACTAGGTGAACGCGGGTCCGCCACTCGGGCCAGAAGCTTGTTGTGCTGTGGAAACCAAGCCAGAATGACCGGGGAGCTCTTGGCTGAGCCCATCTCCACCAGGAGAAATAAGGTGGGGTGGGGCGGGGCCTGGACCAGGGCAAGGAGGGAACGCCAGGCCCCAATTCCTCTTTGGGATGCACAGAAGCTCCTAGCTCAGTTTTTTAATAATAATTTTTCAACTCTTCAGAATAAATCCCTCTACTTCAATAAAAGTATGAGCAAAGGTGGTGTTGTTGGGTATTATACTATAACATGGTATTCAAACCTCAGGCAAATCTGTTGCTTGAACTAAATTTTAGTTTTTTATAATTAATATCTTTAATCCCAGCTTAAGTTAATTAACTTTGACTTCCAATTTGGTAAGTTTTTTGAATAGATTTAATTGAGTTGCTCTCCAGCATAAATTTATATTCATGTTCAGTTGAACTATGGAAAATTGAGTGATATTTTTGAATAATTAATTTTAGTAAAGTAAATCTCATTAAAGACCTCTTAAGTGAAAGTTTACGTAGTATAACAAAAGGATTTACATTCATTTACTTTTGCTGAATCTTGCTGTATTAACCCTAATTCTACTTCTTCTACAAACTGTAAAATAATGCAATTAAATATCCAATCTTTGATACCAAAATATAGAGAGTTTACCTCAAAAGAGTGCTTTCTGGGTTTTTTTTTCCTTCTCCACTGCAGTAGCAGAAACCAATTTATGAAGGGAAATAGAAATCCCACTGAAAACCCGTTATAATATGACTTCTGAGTTTTATAAAAACAGATGTTTCTTATTTAAGGCTATTGTCTTCAGTATCTAGGGCTGCTATCATTTGCCCCTGTTCTCATTGAACTAGAAATTAAGAATTTAGGAAAAGATGAGTTAATTTACCCATGATAAAATATCAGTGTCTTTCTGGGACCGGGACCCCCTGAGCTTGAGATCGAAGTTACTGACCATGTGGAGGTCTCGGAAAGCCCTTTTTGTCAGTATTCAGAAGAGGAAACCAAACAGATAAGAAAATCAGAATTGTAACTCAAGAGCATAGAAATCTCCTTGGGTCAGAAAGCCTTTTTCCTTTGTCTACTTTCTTTTCTTTTTGAATGCCAGGATAAATTACTATGTGTCTGAGAGAGCATAAGACTAGGAGATAAAAAGAGGTATATCACTTGAATGTATAAGTTAGTATTTAGAAATAGGGGCCCCAGATACTGTATTGGTGGAGACTTTTTTGATGGGAAAGAACAGAAATTAGTTCAAGGTGATTTAACCAAAAAGGGGAGAACTTACTGTAATAGTATGGGTGTCCATCCCAGAACCTGGAGATTGGGTTGCCTGGGGACCTCAGGAAGTGATGGCTTTTCCTGCTCCTTCATCCATGTGGCAGAATATGGCCACCTCGCAGAAGCTCAGAAAAGATGTGGAGGATCGTTACGAGTGTCACTCAACATGCATAAACTGGACTGTCCCAGAAGTAGGATATATGGTTATTCTTGAGTGGAAGAGTTATAGATCTCAGCTATTAAGATAATAAAAAGATAATTTAGGTGTAATGGGAACACTAAATCAGAACTTAGGACGGTTCTTCCCACCAGTAAGAATAATAACAAAAATAAGGACATATCTAAATAATTTATTACTCTTTTTCTATATCATTGAGTCACCTTCAAAAGGAGAAACTTTGGGAAAGGCACTTCTCTACCGCCTCAGTTTACTGGAAGTAAATAGGAAATGATAATATTTTTTCTAACTTCTTGATAATCTGAATGATCACTCATATTCTAAAAGAATGGGAGCAGTATTTGCCCCAAAATGAAATATTTTAATTGTCTTCCTTTGGCATGAGTCAGAAAAAATTAAAATGGGGATCAATCTATACAGTATCTGTACAATGAAAAAAAGGGTAGTAAGTATATAATATTGTTCAAGTTGCAGTTTGCTTGCACGAAGAGAAGTACAGTCTTAGGGGACTCCACATTGCATTTCAGACTTGAAAAGCCTAGCAGTCAACTCTCAGGCATTTCCTCTGTACATTGTGGTAAGATGCTTTGATTCCGACTTCTGTATCTCAAAGCTCTATGACCTACGATGGTAGGTCACCACATCCTCCTGTTCCCACTCAGAGTTTATTTAACAGACATCTTTATAAAGATGACTTTCAAAATCATCTGATTTTTATGTGCACCATACAGATGTGACGTCTAGGTGTGCTTTAGGATTATCATCATCTGATGAAAGTACATAATACCCCAGTTGTTCTGAGATTTAAATGAGATAGTGTGCCTAAAGAGCTTAGGATAATGTTTTGGTACAGATAAATGATAGCTGTTATTAATTAGAATTGACCTGAAAGACTTCCAGGAGGTATAGAGTGCTTTCTTTTTTGCCTGTGCTATACTTAGAAGATGCCCTACATCTGTTGTTTAAAGAATAGTGCCCTCAGAGAACAGCAGCTTCTCAGAAATAGAATAAGTGACAGTCTAAAGTTAATTGTGCATAAAATGCATCATATTCTTTCTAATTACTTACTGAATTTTCTCTGGCGTGTGTTTCCTTTAGTGATGAAGAAATACAAAAACTGCTTATGCAGTTGGAAGCTGTATGTGCCTTTCATTTAAGTAGTGAAATTGTTGTATATTAAATAAGATCCAAGAAAACACAAAAGAGCCCTTCCTGTCTTAGAACTCACAGGCTACTAACGTATTTCTGAAGTCAGAAGAGAGACTTTGTCTTAGATTTTTAAAGCCAGAGATCTGCATTTTCCTTTTTGACATAATCCTGTTAAATCAGGTTTCACTCTGTGTTGAGTTTCTTATTCTGTTCCTGGTCTTGCACTGCAGAACCGAGTTTCTCCAGAGGCCTCCAAACACTGGCAGGAGCAGCTACCATAACAGTAAATGGCACAGTTGTTGGCACTGGAAAAAACATCCACAGCAAGCAAGCTGTTCCGCCTTTCTACAGCCAGAGCCTCTGAATATTCACAAACAGCACCATGAAGACATAACTGTAGATTTACTCTTAGATAAATTAAAATTAATGACCTGCTTTCTTCATTTGGGCTGTAATTTTTCCCTCTTAGAATAACAGTACCATACATTTTATCCTATCAAAATGGAAGATCACAGCTAAAAAGCAGGCATCTCCATAAAGATGAAACAGCTCAATTTTCTGTATGTTCAAGCTTTTGCTAACAAAAAAGACTTTAAAAAGAAAAAAAAATCCCTTTGAAGACTGGAGCCCACCTCAGAGAAAGCATAGTAGCAGTTGATTAATGAAAGAGCCATTTGCATTCAGGGCTCTGCAATTTTGGATGTCTCGCCGAGCACCGCTGTGTGCAGGCTACGCGTGGCAGGCTGGCAAACACCAAGTGGAGGACATGGTTCCTGCCCTCAACAAGTTTTGCCCAGTTTAGTAAATGCCAGGTGCCTGCACTGATGCTTATCACCTGACAAGGATTGGCTTGACCGTGTCAGGTGAGGCGTAAGTGCGACAAGAGAACATTTTTAAATGTAGTGCCACAGGATTCAAAGACGGGAAGATTTGATAGGTCTGCTTTCTGAAAGCAGAGGCCAGACACGGTGGGGAAGACATTCGCAAATAATTACCTGAATGCCAGACTTTGAGTCACGCATATTCCACATGTCATCTCATTTTTGAGTTGTGATTTAAAAGATCCGTATTTGTTGTTCATTGTAAATGGAAGAGATTGAGAAATACGGTTTGCAAAAAAAAGCGATCATGGCAGACATACTATTTTGTAACCAGGTTAGCACAGTTGGACATTTCCTATGTCATTATTCTTTTTCACATGACTCTATCATTACATGACTTAACCATTTTCCCCCTTATAATGAGTTAGGTAGTACAATGTAAATATAAGAAAAATAAAACTATGAAAACATTAGGAGAAAACCTATAATTTAAACGGTGGGCGCTTCAATACACACACACACACATACACACACACATATACATATACATTTTTTTAGAACAGCAAAATTGAGAGGAAGGTACAGAGATTTCCCATATGTCCCTTTTAGACTACCAACATCCCTCTCCAGAGTGGTACATGTGTTATTGTTGATGTACCTGCATTGACACATCATCATCTCCCAGTCCATAGTTTACATTGGGGTTCACTCTTGGTGGTGTACATTCTGTAGGATTGGACAAATGTATAATGGTATGTATCCATCATTATAGTATCATACAGAGGATGGACACATTTTTAAATACATGTTATTAAAAAAGATAAAAACCTTAACAGAAAAGATGAGTAATTTTGAACACCCCCAAAATAATTTTTGGTATTAAGATTATTATAAATGAAGTTGGTTAAGCATCCAGCTCTTGATTTCAGCTCAGGTCATGATCTCACAGTTCATGCGCTGATAACGCAGAGCCTGCTTGGGGTTCTCCCCCTCCCTCCCTCCCTCCCTCTCTCTCTCTCTCTCTCTCTCTGCCCCTCCCCTCTCACTTGCATGTGTGCTCTCTCAAAATAAGTAAACATTAAAAAAAAGATGATTATAAATAAAATTTAAAGGCATTATCTCATGTAATTCTCACAACAGTTTTATGAAGCAAGTGTTTAAATTCCTTTTAAAGAAGAGGAAACTGAGGCACAGAGAAATAGTGTGGAGATCAGTGGGTTTCTGGGAGGTTATCTTGGTAAAGAATAAAAGCTGATAGAATGAGGGACATAGTGAGAAGGTAGTTTCAGTTTAGTCTCTGCAACAGACTTTGATGTACATCCCCACGTTACCACTTCAAGATGATGGATGAGCTTCATTTCAGACAGCTCCCTCCTCTGTTCATTTCCATACACTTTCTCATATAACTGCTATGACAAAAACCTTTTCCAGGTATGTCTTCGAACACAAAATTTCAGAGGCCTCAAGGACAGACCAATGCTAATTACAAAAAACTGAAATCCCTATTTTCTATTCCTTATATAGTATATTGTACTGTCTCTTAAATAGACAGTTTCAAGGCCTCCGTTAAATTGGGACAGTATAGATCATTAACTAGTTATTAAAGAGACAAGAGGAGAAAAGCCAAAACTGTGAGCTATTATCAATTGGATGAAATAAAAGATTGATTATGACTATCATCATAGTTTATCACTGGAAAAATCTGGAGTAAAAAAATTTAGAATGTCAATGTTTTTAGAGCATATTTAGGCAAACTCAATCAAGTTGAAATTCCACCATATCTTGGATAAGAGCAGATGGCTCATTGATTGTGTATAGTAAAATGTTTCCATGCAATTGATCTAAAATTTGATTTAAAATGGGGATAGAATATTTACCTCCTCTGGAGTAACAAAATTTATGCTATGTAATAACCTTGACACATTTACAGAATCGTGTTTAATGGGCCCTCCAGAGGTCTGGTGAATACCACAGTTTAGTCTGTTTTCTACATTTTTTAGAAATCTGGAAAGGCTGTAGGAAATATATCTGTCATAAAGTTTTTACATTTAGCTCAACTACTGCTCTCTTGAAGTTTAGCAAAAGGTTCAAGGACTATGCTCTTTATTAACTGCATTCAAAACTGAATTTAAGAGATTTTAATAGCTATTTGGAATTAGTATTTTAATCCATACTACAAACAATATTAAGATTTTTTAGCATTAAAGAGCCCTATATGGATCCACTTAAACATGAATGGACTTCATTGTTTAATTCCAAGTATATACACATATATTTGTATAAATGTATAAATACATACATGTATATTTTTATACAAACCAAACATATTGCATTTTTACAAGTGCATTTTATTTTTTCCCCATTAGATAAACAATCAGATCCTGTATGGAAGAAGCCACCAAAATGCATCTGCCATTATTAAGACTGCCCCATCAAAAGTCAAGCTGGTTTTCATCAGGTAAGATACTCACACACACGCATGCATCTGGTTTTCTAAAATTATTATCTCTTAAAAAATCTAAGATTTCTTCTGGAGGTGTTATTATTTTCTAAGACTATGTTTTATCTTTGGTTTGTCTAACAAAATCACCATATCCTAAAAATAGATTTTCCTTTTTTAACTGTCACTTTAAGGAACATTTGGATTGTTTCAATTATGAGGCTTTCTTGTTATTTACATTTCATATGATAGAACTGGTAGTTGAGGCTAGTATTTGTATTTTGGTTTTTAAATTTTCTTCCTTTCCTGGAGCTGGTTATCCGCTCTATAAATATAATAGAGTCTTCTAACTTCCCTTCCCCCTGTCACCATCATGTGGTACATTTGCTGACTCATTAATGTCTTCATCAAAGAATACGCAGGAAAACAGAACCCAGAAACATTTTAGGAGCTTCATATTAAGAGTGCTGGTGTGGGGTGCCTGGGTAGCTCTCAGTTAAGCCTCCAACTCTTGATATTGACTCAGGTCATAATCTCGCATTTTATGAGATCGAGTCCTACATCGGGCTCTGTGCTGACAGCATGGAGCCTGCTTGGGGCTTTCTCTCTCTCTCTCTCTCTCTCTCTCTCTCTCTCTCTCTCTCTCCCCTCCCCCCACCCACACTCATGCTCTCACTGTCTCTCTTTTTGAACTGAAAAAATGTATATATCAAATGCTGGTGAGAAATCCCGAGGGGAGCAGATGTGAACTCTGGTGTCTAGAGTCATGTGGTGTGTTTGGGGTTCCACATTTTCCCATACCCTGCGTACTACCTGACTGAGTCCTTTTGGCATAAGTAAGTCAGAATTGGGAATTCTCGTTGGTGGTATTTACTATTGCCTCATCAGCAATGGAATGTTTGATTCCTTTTTTTTTTTTTTCCAACGTTTATTTATTTTTGGGACAGAGAGAGACAGAGCATGAACGGGGGAGGGGCAGAGAGAGAGGGAGACACAGAATCGGAAACAGGCTCCAGGCTCCGAGCCATCAGCCCAGAGCCTGACGCGGGGCTCGAACTCCCGGACCGCGAGATCGTGACCTGGCTGAAGTCGGACGCTTAACCGACTGCGCCACCCAGGCGCCCCAATTGATTCCTTTTATTGGATCAAAATGACTGATAAATCAGAATTATCACTCAGTGACGCAGCTAACCCTGTATGTTAACTGCCACTCTGTTTCTTTTCCTTCTGGGCCTCAGGTATCCTCTATAAAATGGGAATAATAAAGCACCTACCTCACTCACTGTGACATGCCAAAAATCTGAAATGTTGAACACTTTCTCGTGTAAAGACTGAAAGAGTGTTAAATGGCATTCTATGACATTGATGATCATTATTCCTCTTCCTACTATTACTAGTTATTTGTCAGTAAGAGCTATGCATTCCTAGGGACCACTGGGATTAAGGGGTAGTTTTGTTCCCAGATATGGACACTAATGTAGGTGATTGAAATATTCTTTCCCATGCCATCACTTCAGCCTCACAGGGTGTTATTGCTGTTTTGCTCCTGAAGAGATCATACATTGGTACCCTTTTCTCCCACTCAGCGACACTTCTGGGTTTCCAGGTTTTAGTCTTGCTTCTGAAGGGCGAATCCTTTCTCCTTCTCTTCTGTCTTTGTGTGTTACGCCAGCCTTCCTCTGGCTCACTCACCTTGAAGTCTTATGTGAGGTACCAGTCTCCTTATTGGGTTTTTCTGCCCTTCCTGTTGCCAGAGGTTACAAAATTGGAGTTAGAGGCTGAAAACATGAACAGGCCTGAGGAAAGGTCAGCCGCTCAGAGATGAAGGTGTCCATTGACAGACATCCACGTAGGCTTGACCACTTTGCGGAGAGTCACGCGAGGATGCCACAAGCAGGCACACACAGCCCTCACGGGTGTCTGCACTTAGTGCTCAGCACATGTTGACCAACTACTGCAACTATTACGGTTATTAACATCGCCGTCACCTCTTCACCGTCTGTGGGACTTTTATCACCCATTCTGGGTCATCCCACTTTAAAGAGAGCAAAAAGATAATTGAATAGGATCCAAAGGAAACCATCTAATGCAATTAAGTAGTTGGGAAATAGAATCCTCCTCTTTCAAAAAAGGAAGGTTACATGATTTGAAATTGTTTAGAAGATAGAAGAGAAAGCTGAGGAGAATTTTAATCATAGTAATAAAGCCCCGGTAATTTAGTGTGTGATGATTTCAATTTTGATTGTTCAGAGGAGATCAGAATCAAAGAAATGATTTGTTCAGTGAATTAATGGTGTAAGCATGATTGAGGATGTCACGGAATACTTATTTAATGGAAGGGATTTTAAGCAATTTGGAAGTATCAATGTACATTCAAAACATGCAATCTAATTATGAACCTTTCTTAAATTATAGTGCCTAGCACATTGTCGACATTCGAAAAGCTTTATTGAATAAGTTTCCTTGCAGCTGCCTCTAAGCAATTCCAGATTACTTATTCTCCAAAGGTAACAATCATAGTAAGTTAGTTTGGCTGATTTTGTGAATTTAAAGATAACAGAAAAAAAGATACATATAGATCAATTTATTATTTTACAAAATAATTTCTTTCTCATACTTAAGTCCCTCTCTTCAGTACTTTCCCAAATAATCTAAGTTGGGGCAAGTGTCTCTACCTTTCTGAATAGAGAGAAAAAAGATGTAGGCGTGATTCTGAATAATCTATTGTCCTATCCACTTTGAGACTATAAAGGAAAATTAGTTTAAATTGAATCAAGACAGATGTATGCACTGCTGACAACCTTTTGTTTGAGTCAATAGATATGTATTTGATAATTTGTGTGCCAACATTTTATTAATTAATACTGCCATTTCCATAAGAGAAGGAACTATTCATCTAACAGAGGTCTTACCTAAAGTGACGAATTCTTTCCTAAAGCAAGCGTGAATGATAAGTATAAGTGATAAAAAGAGGAATCCCTGATTCACCTGGTCTGGGCTTGAAACCCAGCTCTAGAATACCCCAAGTATATGAGTTTGGTCAGTTTCCTGATCTGCAGTATGTAGATAATATAGCTGGCTTATAGATTTTTCTAATGTCTTAATATATATAAATTGCCTGGCAATATGGGCTCAGCAATGTTTGTTGCTATGGTGATGAAGATGATGGTGGCAGAAAAGGGGAGGAAGTAAGAAGAAAAAAAGAAGTTAGGGATAAAGGAAGAGGAGGAAAAGATTAACCACTCCTTCATATATATTTTGTATCATTCCAGAATCTGGAATATTTATTTCGAGTGAAGCATATTCACAATTTAAGAATTTTAATTAACATCATAATGATAAAACACTTAGAAGAGATAGCTATATAACTATATATATATATATATATATAGCTATCATTATATAAAACTTTTTTTGGTGGGGGGGGACAATGTGTGCATGAGTGGAAGAGAGGAACGGAGGGAGGGAGAGAGAGAGATTCTTAAGCAGGCTCCACGCTCAACGTGGAGCCCAACATGGGGCTTGATCCCACAACCCTGGGATCATGTCCTGAGCCAAAATCAAGAGTAGGACACCCAACCAACTAAGCCACCCAGGCACCCCTATATAAAACCATTTCTGATAAAGGTTAGGATAAGAGACAAGGACACAGCCTGCCTAAAACATCTCTTTTAGTCCTGTGTCTGCTGCTGCTTCTCCCCTTATTCTCCCTTTTTTATTTTATTTTTTTAAGTAGCTCGATGCCTACTGGGACTTGAACTCACGGCCCTGACATCAAGAGCATTAAGAGTTGCATGCTCCACTAACTGAGCCAGGCAGGCACTCCTCCTCCTCCTTTGAAATGATGACCTGATATTCTAACAGGGAAAAGAGTACCATTTAATGAAAGAATGTATAAAGAGAAATCTAATTAATGTGAATTAATCCCCATGTCAATAAAATATAATAGATTTTACTGAGGTGAATAATATCAGTGTCAGAATATAAAACACTTAAAGAAATAAAAAAATATATGTTATTGCTCATCCACTGCATATGTCACCAGTAGGGGTATAATGGTGGACTGGTGTCCTATTTAAATATGGTAACCTGTGCATTTTAGATGCTGCTCAACCTATCCTCTCTCCTTCAGGCTGATTATCTAGTTCATCACTCAATTAGATACATTTTTCTTTTTTTAACATTTATTTATTATTGAGAGACAGAGACAGAGCATGAACATGGGAGGGGCAGAGAGAGGGGGAGGCACAGAATCCGAAGCAGGCTCCAGGCTCTGAGCTGTCAGCACAGAGCCTGACGCGGGGCTCGAACTCACAAACCGCAAGATCATGACCTGAGCGGAAGTCGGACACTTAACTGACTGAGCCACCCAGGCGCCCCACATTTTTCAACCTCTGCCTATAGGTTACCTCCTTTAGACTATTGGTACGAGAACCCTTGTTGTGCCTATTTGGGAACCAAATCTTAAAGCAGTTAAATACTGATTTGCTATCGATTCAGGAAGTTAGCACTTAAAGCACCTCAGCACAACAGGTGCAATTATACTTTTAAGCTGCCTAACTTCTGCTATATAATGTTACTTTAAAAACTGATGCTTATAAATTGTATTTCTTTATAGGTAGTGCTTCTATTTGGTAATATTGCCTTCCTTAGTTTAAATTATTGATTCTCTGTGCATTTCCATTATAGAGAAATTTTTGGCTTGTATGCCTCAGCAACTTTTTTCCAAATTTATTGACAATTGAGATAAAAATGGGAACTAGCCACAGATTTCAGAGTATGATTAGCAGTAATCACAGAAAGCTGTTAAAATATGCTGCAGGCAACATTTTAATTAACTAGGGCCTTTAGTCTATAGCGATACACATTTGTGTGATCACGTCCTTGTCGTATTCTTTTAACACTTGTATTTATTCATATACTAATTGACCTTTAATTCACAAGAGGCCTGTGAGTCATTAGTGACATTAGCAAGTTGCTGCTGCTATGTATACATGACTTACATAATCACTCTTCCCTCCCTTTTTCCCCCCAAATTAGATTTTGGACAATCTGGTAATCATGTACTTGTGCCTATGACGCACAGGGACTCTGGTATACTAAATTATTCCACAATGGATAGTCCAGATGCATTTTACAATCTCGAATTCTTAGTATGTACCACACATTTCAGTTCTGTGGGTTTTCCTGTTTGACATTATCCCCTCTACACAAGCACTATAACTTAAGTACAGGAGGAGAGCTATATTAATACAAGAAAGAATGAATTGCTGTATTTGGCAGTGCGGGGATCCGAGGAGATTAATGATCTTGCCTGGAGCTCTTGTCATACCTTCCCCCACTACTGAAAATTAAATGTCATGTATAACAACTCACTCTCCATTACTTAATTACCTGTGGAAAATGTGTACTGTTATAAAAACTCCTGGGGCTAGGGGAGGCCAAGTGAAACTGAACCCCATGGAAAGATTTAGTGCTGGCTGTCAAGCCCTACTGACTCAGAGTGGACTCACCGTGGGAGCTACCATACAGTATCGATTGAGCATATGTCTTGTTTTTGTCACTAAAAATATAGGGTGGCCCGTTATCCTCTGGCCATATCCCGAAAAGATGATATTGACTTGAAATTAATGTGAATGTCACAGTCATCTGTGGGAGAAGTCCATCTGAAGAAGTGAATTAAATGCCTGTTTTTAAAATCCTTGCTATGCTCTTTGTATCTAAATAAGAAGGAAAAAAGATCGTGGGAATGAGCATGAGTTTAACTTTCATAAAGAACTATTCATGCATTTATTCAACAAGTATTTGCAGGGTACCTACTTGTGCTGGGGCTGCGGAGTCCATGATACAAAGACTACAATCTCTACCTTAAAGGAGGAGGCAGAGAATAAGCAGTGTGATACCTCATCCAGTGATAAAGGTACTGGGTACTTTATGTATAGGAAACACAGTTAACCTAAACTTTGGAGCCTTCGGGAGAGTATTACAGAGAAAGATGCTGAAGCTCAGACCTGAAGTATAAGTAAGCAAAGCTATAGTGTGTCCAGAAACCCAAAGGTTTCTGAGATTGGATATTATACCCAATGTACCTGACCATTTACTTCTACGAGAAAAGCAGTCGTTGAAAGTATCATTGGATGAGCTGTGTACATCAGCTGCTTTGAAATCTGTGAGGAAGCATACTTCCAACTCTCATGGACCATTAAAGAATGTAATGCCCCATTTCAAGTACACAATAAAATATCATCCATGAGATATGTGACAAGATTTGAGGAAGAGGCCTGTCGTTAGCATTGAGTTCTTTCTAGGACTTGCAGGAGGAAGGAAGATAGAGACACTCTTCAGTTTCAAAGCTCTTCTGTGTTTAGTTGGACCAAAAGGTAGACCCATGTGAGTCTCTCAAGTGCTCTGCAATGTGGACTCTTTCTTAATTTCTTTGATACTTGTTTATTGTACTCTCCATATTAAAGAGTAATTTTAATTATTTATTACTTTTATTTTGTAAGTAGAATTTATAAGCCTTTTAGTTCAAGAACAAGGTGGAATTGCTGTGTTTTGTGTTTTGATCTTTTGTCAAGACATTGGATGTTATGCATCCAAATAAGAAGCGTTGTTCCCTTTGACCTACTATGGTAACCTTGGGAAGTTGTACACTTAATTCAGTTACAATTCCATTGGGTGGATTCCAGTTCTGGAATCATCTTGAAAGCCTATGGCATATTCTTTTGAATATCTACAGAAGCCATAAGTTTTCCTTTTTTTTGGAGGTAATTGTAGCTAGTCAATCTGAAGTGACCCAAAATTTTGCCATTTTGCGGCCATTCATGAATCAGGTGAATTCAGTATATTAGATAAAGTGTTGCTATCATACTTTCTTGCATAACTTATAAAGTATCTTTGAAAATCATTTTTATTTCAGGGTGCCTGGGCGGCTCAGTCAGTTAAGCATCTGACTTCGGCTCAGGTCATGATCTAACAGCTTGTGAGTTCGAGCCCCGCGTCGGGCTCTGGGCTGACAGCTCAGAGCCTGGAGCCTGATTCGGATTCTGTGTCTCCCTCTCGCTGCCCCTCCCCCACTCATACTCTGTCTCTGTCAAGAATAAACAATAAAACATTTAAAAAAAAGAAAAAAGTGAGAGGGGGGATGGGCTAAATGGGTAAGGGGCATTAAGGAATCTACTCCTGAAATCATTGTTGCACTGTATGCTAACTAATTTGGATGTAGATTTCAAAAATAAAATTAAAATATATACATATATATGTATTATATATATGTATTATATATGTATATGTATACATATTATATTCTACATGTATATGTATACATATGTATATGTATTATATATATGTATTATATATATAAATAAAAAAGAAAAAAATCATTTTTATTTCATTATTTTATTTCAAGAAATTGGTAATTTCTTCTTTTCTTTGCTACTCCCCATCCTTAACGTGGTACCAGCTTGGGAAAATTATGACTATATTTGTTTGATTTCGTTTAGCACTCAAACACCTAATTGTGCCTGGTTTTCTAATCATGTTTGGGAAGTTTCTCTTTCCTTTTTTTTTTTTTTTTTTTTTTTTTTTTGGCTGGTCAGTACTTCTCCTTTCCTTGTAGAATATCTGTTTCCTTAGATAGACTTTCTTTTTGAAACACACGCACCCACACAATACATGTACTATGGCGGAACAGTAAAATCAGTACAGCTAGTTGCCTCTCTTCCTCTGTGTAAGCTGAAAGGGCCCTGTCTTTCACTTCTGAGATGTGGCCCAGGGTTGGTCATGTGACCTAAACTTAGGCAATATGATACCTTTGCTTAGAATAGGAAGCACTCACATTACGTGAGTGATTTTATATAAATGGTGTTTATTCATGAAACCACAGGGCCTTAATAGGAGGTTCCTGCTATGACATCATTCTGTTTTCCTGCTTCCTTGTCCTCTGGAGGCCTCTTAGTTCCTGTATGTTCCAAATCTAATCATGTAGCCTGCTTGTGTTTTGTGAGATCCCTGTATCCCCTTAATAAATTCCCTTTGCTTTAGTTGGTCCAAATTCATTTCTCTTGCTTGTTGCCAAAGAATCCTAATGAATGAGAAGGGTAATAAAAGTGAGCTATCTGAACAAATCACGAGCAGCCGGAGTGAGATGGTTTCTTCTGCACATTTTCTGGTCACCCACAGGCTTTTACCCTTGGTTCTGACAAATTTTTATCCTTCAGACTTCTTCAGCAAATCACAAGACCTCTGAGCAGGTCTCCACTGCGTATCTCCAGTATGACATATTTCCATTGCCAAACCATTCACTGGCTCTTGAAATGAGATTGGATTGCCATGATTATCTCAGAGGAATTAGGCAGGATTTATCCTGCGTTTTTACCTGCGGTGGAAGAAGTCACCTTTCCCCAGCACATGGCCTTTTAGCGAGGGCTGGATATCTGAACACCATTAAGGCTTTGCCAGCCAGGATAAAGAGACAAATGGCTGAGGGTATCTACTACGTTATCCTTCAGAAAGAACCTCTCTGAGAAACATATTAGGCTAAATCATCCCATCCATCCAGTCCTAAGCTCTCTACATCAACCCTCCCACCAACCTGCACTGCCAGATATTTTATGAGCTACCTTTTCCTCTGCACAACTGGCAACAGTTATTTAGAACTTGCCTGGGGCCACGTTTGTGAAATGTGGGTCTGGATGCTGAGTTACTCCCAGCAGCCCTCATTACTGACATTGTTTGGAATGCCAAGTAAATAAAGTTCATAATTCTACTGTCATTGGTCATTTATTTCAGATTCAGCATATTGCTATTTGGGAGGTTTCTTACAATTGGAAATTGTAAACTATTCAGTCTGTTCATAGAGTTTGAAACCTCTCTTGGAATCTTTACCGAAAGGAGTTTTGCTCCCACTGAAATATAATGATGCGCTTTGTTTTATATGTTACTTCTGGTTCATTTATATTGAGCTTTCCTAGCCAAATGTTAATTCAGTGTCGTGTCCCAATTAATAAAGCAAATGTAGAGTTTATTTTTCCTGTCCTCAAGTGTCTCCCATCACTGTATTTAGTACAATCAGAAAATAACATTTAGGCCTGTTTAGCTGTGTTCCTGTATCACTCATTTATTCAACTCTGTGTGTGTATTTAAACACTGGGCTAGGCACTAGATGGCAGTTGTAATCATTTCAGAATAGATTTTAAAAAATGAAATCTGCCTACTCAGCTATCCTGGCTGAATTCAGGTACAAAACTTCTGTTTTTCATATAGTGCTGTTTTGTTGGTATAAAATAAGATCCTACGGGTTTAGTGAAAGTGAATTTCCAAGTGGCAGAACCACAGCAGTCTGGAGACGATGATTTTGTTTTTAATGTTTTTTATTTATTTTTGAGAGACAGAGGGAGACAGAACACAAACAGGGGAGGGACAGAGAGAGGGGGAGACACAGAATCCGAAGCAGGCTCCAGGTTCTGAGCCATCAGTCAGCACAAAGCCCGACGTGGGGCTTGAATTCACGAACCGTGAGATCATGACCTGACCTGAAGTCGGACGCTCAACCAACTGAGCCACCCAGGCACCCCGACAATAATGATTTTTAAGTGACATTCTAAGTAATTCAAATATATTCTCTGCACACTTTGTTGTTCTTGTGTCTTGCTTAATTGTTTTAAATTGTAGTAAGATATGTATGACATAAAGTCCACCATCTTAACCATTTTTAAGCATACAGTTCAATGACAATGAGTATGTTACACTGTTGTGCAGCTGTCACCACTACCTATCTGCAGAACTCTTTATATCTTGTAAAACTAAAAATCTCTACCTGGTAAAAAGTAACTCCCCATTCTCCCTCCCCTCCCCTGCAGCCTCTGGCAACTACCATTCTACTTTCTGCTTCTGTATTTAAGTATACTAGGTAGGGGTGCCTAGTGGTGGCCCAGTCGGTTAAGCATCCGACTTTGGCTCAGGTCATGATCTCACAGTTGATGAATTAGAGCCCTGCATTGGGCTCTGTGCTGACAGCTCAGAGCCTGGAACTTGTTTTGCCCCTCTCTTTCTGCCCCTATCCCCCCACCTTGTGTGCACGCGCTCTCTCTCAAAAATAAATAAATATTAAAAAAATTTTAAAAAATAAAGAACAAACTACAAGGGCCCAAAATAGGCGCAAAAAAAAAAAAAAAAAGTACAAGGCAGCATGTTCCATCTCAACATGTATTTCCATGATTACCAAGTACTTGGTTCAAGTACCGGCTCAACTTTAAGGAAGGAAAGTACAAGCCAGAGGATTTAGGAACAGTTCTAATTATGGTCACGGAAGAATATTGAGGGAATTACACTCTGCTGTATTTTTTACCATGCTACATGCACTATCAAACACGATGAGTATTTTAAAGCATTTTATAGTCATTATATCTGTACAAAGACTAGGTAATGAAGACATGACGCTCAGAACTTAAGTACAAAAAGTTGATAGAGTGAGCAAACTCAGAAACTTTCATACTTCTTGCCCTAAGGAAAATTATGAAATAGCTTTAAGAGTAAATTGTGACCTAGTAGAACTTTTCCCTAAGGTGAGTCTAGGACTATTGGCTTGGGTATGTAAGAGAAGACATATGTGGCTCTGGGGCAGGTTGTTAAAATGGGAAACACTGTAGTGTAGTAGCTAAAAGAGTGGGTTTTGAGGCCAGACTGCCAGGTTTCAACCTTGGCTGTACTATTCATTTGCTTTGTGAGTTTGGTCAGGTTGCTTACCCTCTGTGTTAAATGAAGAAAATCATTGTAATTACCACATAGGGCTGTTAATGCAAGTTAAATGAGTTAATCCATGAAAGACATTTAGAACAGTGATATATGGGTATGTTTCTGGTGACCATATTTTCCAAATCAAAGAATTGTGCTGTGTACTAGTTTTCTCTTGCTGTGTAACAAATTACCACCAATTTAATAGCTTAAAACAACACCTATTTATTAGCTCACAGTTCTGTAGATCAGATGTCTGGCACAGCATGGCTGTGTATCACAAGGCAGAAATCAAAGTGTTGTCCGTTCTAAGTTCTTGTCTGAAATCTTGGAAAAAATTCAACTTCCAAGTTCATCCTAGTTGATGTCTTGTATGCCCTTGCTGGTTCTCAAATGAGGACTACTCTCAGCTCCTAGAAACCATTCATATATTTTTTTTAATTTTTTTTTCAACGTTTATTTATTTTTGGGACAGAGAGAGACAGAGCATGAACGGGTGAGGGGCAGAGAGAGAGGGAGACACAGAATCGGAAACAGGCTCCAGGCTCTGAGCCATCAGCCCAGAGCCTGACGCGGGGCTCGAACTCACGGACCACGAGATCGTGACCTGGCTGAAGTCGGACGCTTAACCGACTGCGCCACCCAGGCGCCCCGAGACCATTCATATTCTTTACCACATGGCCTCCCCCATCCTCAAACTGGCAATGGCATTTCTTTCTTTTTTTTTTTTTTTTTTAGGTTTTATTTATTTATTTTGGGAGAGACAAAGATAGCACGAGTGGGAAAGTGACAGAGAGAGAGAGAGAGAGAGAGACAGAAAGAGAGACAGAGAATCCCAAGAGGCTGCACATTCTGAGTGTGGAGCCAGATGCAGGGCTCGACCCCATGAAACTGAGACCATGACCTGAGCCAAAACCAAGAGTCCAATGCTTAACTTAACCTACTGAGCCACCCAGGCATCCTCCAGCAATGATATTTCTAATCTCTGACTTCCTGTCTCTGACCTCCAAGCATTCTTTAGGATTCCTGTGAAATAACTACTAATTTAGGAGATCAGGGCATGGGAGCTCTGGGGAGTGACATCTCCAGATTTAAAGGGCCGGTATAATTGGGTCAGGCTCCACTTGATCATCTTTCTTTGTATTCTAGTCAGCTGTGCTGTTTAATATTACTTAATCATGGAAGTGAAATTGATCCTATGCAGTATGTAAACCAGGCGGCAACAATCTTGGGAACCTTTTTAGAATTCTAACTAACACAACTGCCAATGAGTGTATTTTTGTAACAAAATAGAATTGAAATCAGGATCTAGAATGTATATTTGTGATAAATATAAGTATATTCTACAAGAAACTGAATTGGGGGTGTTCCTAGAAACTGTTTGGAGAAAAACTAAATTGACAGTCCCTGTATAGTTAATTCCATTATTGTAATTGTCCATTTACTTATATAGCTATATTCCTTACTAATGGCTAATACCATCAAGGGCAGAAATGATGTTTTCTTCATCTTTGTACCCCTAGTATAAATATTTTTTAAATAAACTAAACGTATTCAAAACAAAATCAGAGCTATATTATTGAGTTTATTCTAATTAGTAAATGCTAGCCAGCTTAAATTAAATGAGAATGCAGGGGGCACCTGGGTGGCTCTGATGGTTAAGCATCAGGCTCCTGGCTTCAGCTCAGTGCATGATTTCATGATTCATGAGATTGAAGCCCGCATCAGGCTCTATGCTGAGAACACAGAGCCTGCTTGGGATTCTCTCTCTCCCTCTCTCTCTCTGCCCCATCCTATCCCTCTCCCCCACCCCGCCCCTCTCTCTCAAAATAAATAAACATTTAAAAAAATAAAGGAGAATGCATTGTAAGAATACAAGGATGTCTCGGGGGCTCTTAAGAAGGGGCTTTACATCTAAGACTGAAGAAATCAGGATGACTCCAGAGATGTCAGAAGCGATTTCTCAACCCCCTCTTTAGCCTTGAGCACTTCATTTGTTATTATCTAGCTACTACATTCCTGATCTCTGTGTCTGTCCTAAATTTTGAGTCCCTGGGAAAGAATCTGATTGGCCCAAACTGAGACAGGTGTTTTCTCCCTCCATCCACTAAGATTGAGGCAGGCTGTCATTGTTACACAATGTAGACATTGCTACTCTGGCCCATTCAGGGAATTACTGTGAGCTCGGCAGACACCCCAAGAAATGTCCCTTAATGTGGCAAGTACTGATAGCTGCCTGGCTAGAGGCAGTACACTATCATTAACTCATTGAAGCAGCTTGAAAAACACAGAGCATAGTTTTGATAGTTCTGTTTCCGTGTCTTTTTCCTGCCTTGTTAAGATCACCTTTATTCAACAGACGTTTATAGTACCCCGACTCTGTCAGGTAGTACTCTGACAGTACTCTGTACACTACTACTCTGTAGTACTCTGACAGGGGTACTCTGACAGTACCCTACCTCCTACAAGCTGAAGGGATGCAAAAAGATAAGATCCCATCCCTGGGCTTCAAGGGGGAGAGAGGACAGCACAGGTAATTTTAATAGAGCATGAAAAATACAGTGATACAGACATATACATACAGGGTTCTGTACTCTGGAAAAGTATTCTCACTCTTACCCATGGTAGCACTCCATTATCTCTCTCAACAGCTGTTGACGATAATTATGAAAATACCAATAAGCAATTACAATTTCTGATTGTGTCTTGTATGGGGCGCCTGGGCCTAAGAAACTTACATTAATTATATTGGAAAGGAAAGGTAAATTATGAAGCAAATAGATTTTATTCCTTGTGAGAATCACAGGAAAGGAAGGGCCAAAGGATCCCCAGAAGTCATTCAAGCTGACTGCTTGTTTGAAGTGTGAATGCCTTCTGTCCTTTGGCTTCCCTCTTCCTACTCATTTCTCTTGAAAATTGTCAGGTCTTTGCTTACTTGACGTGGAGGTGTGTGAACACTCCCTGGTAAGTGGATTATAAAGGATTATGAACTATAACTTTTTAAAGCACTCTTTTCTCTCCATTGAGAGTAATTGTAGTGTTCTATTTTGTGAAGTTTAAAAAAATTAATATAGAATTTAAAGGCCATTAAAGTCATACTCATTTGGAGAAAATCATTAAATTATGAAGGGATAACTTGGCTGATTTGAAGTAACTTGGTCCAGGTAATCATGACTTCTCAATAAGAATTTATGTGCAGCCATATTTTTAATGCCGGTAACCTTTGAAAGAAGTATGAAAAGCCATCTGCTTAATTACTGCCAAATGTACTCTGCCCCGTGAATTCTGAGTCTGGAGCAGACGTGTCCTGTTGGCTTTCAGCTCTAAGCTAGAGCTGAGTTCTATTGTGTTATTCAGTGGAGGAAAATGAATGTGAAAGGGAATTACCACTTTGAAATGCTGTTACTTATCCAGAGGTAACTGATTGCTTCTTCTGTGTATGAGCAAACTGCTGAGGAATGGATTGTACTCCCTGAAAAACAATAGGCATCTCTTAATGTAATAGTGCATGCTCAAGGCATCTGTGATGCGGTCAGAAAAACTAGATACATTCTTCATATGCTGTGTCACTTTATGGTTCTAGTTTTTCTCCCTCTTGCTTTGGTTTGACTCATATGCCAGATAATCCAAGAACCTTAGAAGGTTAGAATAAGGAATGGTACCTAGACTTCATCTCTTTATTTATATATACTCTGCCTATTTCCACATAAAATTTACATCAGCCTAGACTTCTTGCAGTTCAGTTCACTTAACAACTCTGTTAAGTACAGACTGTTTGCCAGGCACTGTTTGCCCTAGTTAATGTAAGAGAGAGTAGGAAGGACATGGTTCCGGTCCTCGGAGTGCTTACCATCTAGAAGCACATGTTTATGCAGATCAGTTAGGTAAATTATGAAAGACAATAACTACAATTATTGTAGAGGGTGCCATATGCATATAGTGGAGGTCCTAGAAGGCTTATTTGAGGAAATGATGTTTATGGTCAGCTAGGAAAAAGAAGTAAGAATATAAATCAGACGAAGGATTTGGGCAATGGCTGAGCAGAGCGGAAGAGAATAGGGCTAGCTAGTACCCTGAGGTGGATGGAGCTTGGCTCAGCTGAGAAATGGGAAGAAAGCTCATGTAACTAGACTAGAGCCAAGTGAACCAGGAGAAGAGAGAACAAGCCAGAGATGGGGGCTGAGACAGATTGCTCAAGGCCTTACAGCCTCCCTAACAATTGTGGACTTGATCCTAAGTATAATAAGCCATAGGGGTATTTTAAGCAGGGGATAGAAATATAACCAGATTTATGTATTAGAACCATAATAACGCTGCTGGGTGAAGAATAGACTGGAGAAATAGGATGCTCTTACCGTTAACTCTGGTAAGAAATGATAATAGTGGAAAGACTCAAGATACATTTTGAAGGTAGAATTAACAAGGCTTCTTGATTGGATATACAGCTGAGGGGTTAGAGGTTTCAAGAATGACTCCCCAGTTCCTGGTTGAACAGTGGGGCAGACCTTGTTAATATTTACTCAAGTGAGGAGGAGTGATCATGGAACCCTCTGGCGACTAGTGGGATAAAGAGATCTATTTTATTTGAGATGTTTGTAAGACATCCAGTGGAAATATAAAGTAGGAGTTAGATATGCAGATATTAAGCTCAGAAAAAGACCTGGGCTAACCATATGAATTTGGAAGACATCAATATAGAGATAGTCTTTTAACATAAGGGAATAATTCACTTAATTGAGGTTATTGAACTCACACTGGAGGAGAAGGATGGGTGGATTAGAAATTTAATAAAGACAATTCAGGTAAATGCAGTGATATGATTAAAGCACCAAAGCAGGAATGGCATGGACCAATGTATTTTTCCTATTGGTGAGAAGTAAAAAATACATTGGGTTTGGATTTTGAATGCCATACCAAGTCAGGTAGTGGCTATCCTGGATATACTGGTCATATGGAGAGAGATCCGTGAATAGTCTTAGAGCTTTACATACCAGGAAGAAGCGTTTTTGTGATCTTCCTTGGTTTATGTTGTGAAACCTAAAGTCAAACTTCACATAAATCTTGAGATAATTTTTACTGGTTATGCATCATGAATGAATAGTAAAGGTTAAATCTCCCACGAAATCACCACCTATCATTTGCTGGTAATGTCATGGAAATGGGCCCAAATAATCAGAACTGGTATTCTAGGAGTTGTTCTGTACCTGTGACCCTGGTGATGAAGTTTTAGCTCCCACCTTCTCTGCTCCCATTAGGATGAGGAGTGGGATTGACCCACATTTGTCTGGATCTCTGCTCTCCCCATCCATCACTCCTCCTCACAGTGCCCACCCATGCAGGGCCTGTCATACACATCCCATCGACCTTCATTTGGCATAACAAAGTTAGAAGCCAAGTGAGGGAGCCGGGAACCTTTCCAGTTCAAAGAACAAAATGGTCTGGATATTAATGGGCCTAGAGGTTACACACGGCCATTCAAAAAACTTACACTCATCGCTTCTCGGCCTTTTGGCTAAGATCAAGTGTAAAAAACTTACACTCAACAGTGCTGAAAGAGTTGATGTCTTTCTAAAATGATCCTGACTTAGTAAGCAGGATCTAGCTAACCCCTAACATCATCATTTTCTGTCACTAATAATCACATCTTACTGTTCCTGGGGTAATACATCCCTTTTTGTGCTTAATAGGTTTGCATGCTTAAAACCAGTATACATCTGTACATATTTTTTATGCTAAGGTGATGTGTATGCATTTTCAACGGAGGAAATGGTTGTATCTTGAGCCAGAAACTTAGCATTTGGTGTGTGCTGATTCTGCCTATTTTCATATCCACAGAAATGAAGATGCAGTCAATCAGATGGCCGTTGCTCCGTTTCCATTACCATCAAGTTACCCATCTTCTGTTGAGGTAAAATGGCTCCTAATGAGTTTGCCGTGACTTAGATGGATCTGTCATGATTATTTTTTCCAATTCTAGCATTTTTGATTGTCAGTACCTGATATTCAAAATTCATGGAATGTGCTAAACAGGAAACTTCCCTAATTAGAAAGTATTTGAGGTATGATTATAAAGTAATATCAACGACATTAGAACTTAACATGTAAGTATTGCTTTCCTCAAAGTTCCTTCAAGTTTCTTCCAGATCTATAATTTGTCCTAACAGAGCATTTCAAAATTTATTGGAAAAATGATTTTTTTTGAGTTTTTATTTGAATTCCAGCTAGTTAGGGGCGCCTGGGTGGCTCAGTCAGTTAAGCGTCCGACTTCGGCTCAGGTCACAATCTCACGGTCCGTGAGTTTGAGCCCCGTGTCGGGCTCTGGGCTGATGGCTCAGAGCCTGGAGCCTGCTTCCGATTCTGTGTCTCCCCTCTCTCTGCCCCTCCCCCGTTCATGCTCTGTCTCTCTCTGTCTCAAAAATAAATAAACGTTTAAAAAAAATTTTTTTTTAATAAATTCCAGCTAGTTAACCTACAGTGTAGTGTTAGTGTCACGTGTACAAGTTAGTGATTCAACACTTCCGTACCACACCAGCCACTCATTACAACAAGTGCCCTCCTTAATCCCCATCACCTGTCCTCCATCCTCACACCCCCTCCCCTCTGGTAGCTGTCAGTACCTCTTTCTTTATGTTTTTGAAATACTTTAATACCTATGATCAGAAGTATCTTTAAATAACTAATCTGTTAATGGAGAAATTACTAGTACAAGATTGCTATCACATTGATCTGCTGATCTGCTTCTAGAAGTAGACAGATAGATGTACATTAGATAGCTAACTAGCTATATAATCAAGTGTCTAGTCAGCTGAGGGAACATTACATTCTCTTTACATTTTTTTTATTTTTTAATTCCAAAAAGAAAAAAAAATACTTATTGTAACTAGTCAAACCATACAGAGTTACTAGAAGAAAAAGTTAATTTTCCTTTCCCTACCTCCCCAAGGAAGTTAATATTTACTGTTTAGTATCTTTCCATATTTTCTCCTTTTCTTCTACCACAAAAATTAACAGCTATATGTGAGTAGTGTCTCTTTTAGTTAAAACCTGATTGTACAGTACACATTCTTTTCATTCAGCCAGCATTCGAGGAGTGCATATTATGCATCAAATGGTCTTGGGTGTTAGAGACATAGGTGTGAATAAAACAGAAGTCTCCTTGCTGTGGTTCAGCTTACATTCTAATAAGGAAATTAATGAATAAATACACCAAGAGAATTCAGCAGTGGTCTGTGACTTGGAGAGAATTAAAATAAGGAAAGTAGCTGTGATCCAAAGTAACACTTTGGTTAGTGTCAGGGTAGTCCTCTTGGACAGGGGAAATGTAAATGAGGTCAAAATGATAAGAAGGAGCCAAACACAAAGATAAAGGGAGAGAGCTTTCTTTGCAGAGGGAACAGAAATAACTCTCAAGTGAGAATGAGCTGGAGCATTTGAGGGATATGGCTGGAGGCATATTGGGAGCCTGGAGACTGGTATGGGGCAAGAGCTTTGTGAGTCAGAGTGAGAAGTTTGGGTTTTATCCTATGTGCGCTGGAAGCCACTGCAGGGTTTGTGATGGGGGAATGAAACAACTTGATGTACAGTCCACGGGGTAGAGAATGGACTACGGGAAAGTAAAAGTAATACGCCAAAAGACATCAGACACCGTGAGACCTGATTGCAGTTAGATGCAGACAGTAGTTTGGTATTGGAGGCAAAGAAAAGTGAGTGGATTTTTGGAGTTTTAGATGGTGAATCAGACTTGATTGATTAAATGTGGAAGCTGAGGAGAACCAGAGACTCATGCACAAACCTAGATTTTTGGCTTAAGCAAGAAGGTGGGTGGTGGTGCCTTTTATTAGTCTCTTGAAGAATAGCTGCTCTTCAGCAGAGAAGTGGAAATTAAGAGGTTGATTTTAGATAGGTTACATCTGAAATGCATAGTATACATGCTTCTGGTATAGATTCTATTCATTAAAAAATTATTTTTTTGCTTAATATCATGGCCGTATTTTGGTATACTCTATTATTTCCAACTGACAGATGTCAAGATGATTTTCCAAGGCTTGGCCAGTAAAAGGATACCAAAATAAACATTGTGAGTGTGTATGTGTGAGAGAGAGAATTATTAGGTAATGGTGCCTTTATTTCTATAGCATAGATTTCCCCCAGTGTACATTTGCTGAGTCATAAGCTGTATAATATGTTCAAAATCTTTACTTACATTGACCAATTTCTATCATAAAAGATTGTATTGATAGGTATTGACTCTCTACCAATTGCCATGTAGCCAAAGCTTGCCAGCAATGGGTATTTTCACTCTAAGACCTAAGGCAGTTAGCATGTTGGTAGAAAGGAAGGACCCCAGAGCCATACTCTTCAGTTCAAATCCTAGTGTAACTATTCTAGACACCTGGCCTTGGATAGTTAGAGCACCTCTTCTGTCCTCCCTTTATTTCTATGTAGGGAGGTAACAATAGTTTCGCCTCATAGGATTGTTAGGATTAAATAAGACATATCTTGTGCCTGACACACAGTAGCTACTCAGTAAATGCTAGTACTTAATTCCTAATATTTTCATCTTTACAGAACGCCATATAAATCTTTTGGAGGGAGTGGGGGGAATAAGGGGAATCATATTTTAGAATAATTTGTTTTTCTAGAGTATTGTTAGTTATGAATGTTCCCATCAAAATATCCCCTTGAGGGCACCTGGTGAGTGGCTCAGTGGGTTAAGCATCTGATTCCTGATTTCGGCTCAGGTCATCTCACAGTTGGTGAGATCAAGCCCTGCATGGGACACAGAGCCCACTTGGGATTTTCTCTCTCCCTCTCTCTGCCCCCTTTCCTGCTCGTGTTCTCTCCCTCTCTCTTTCTTTCTCTTCTTCTCTCTCTCTCCCTCCCTCCCAAAATAAATAAATAAACTTTTAAAAAATCGCTTTGGAACTGAATTTTAAGGGGATGATTGAATCTTGAGTCTACTGTGTCAAACACTGTCTTAAAGGCCTTCAAAATGTGATCTCCTATCCCACTTACATCCAGTCCTCTGAGAGACAGCATTATTATTTCTACATTACAGAAGAAGAGGGTGGGGTCTGGAGAGGCTAAATACTATATCCAAATGCCCAGAGGGAGGTATGTTATTCAACATCAGCTTCCTCATCTGTACCTGGAGGTATTACTACCAAACATTCATAGACTTGTAAAGAGCTAAGGAAGTTATATATATATAAAAATACACATCCCCCCACCACACACACAGCATTTAGTACAGCTCATGGTGCAGAGTAAATGCTCAATTAATATGAACTGTTTGTTCAAATATTTTAAGTATATTTAACTCAATTTTTAAGTATATTATGCAAATTAGCTATGCTTTTCATTTTCTTAACTATGTTAACCACAGAAATGGCTCTAATCATTTAGTCACCAGTAAAAAATACATTTTATTATATTATAATTGAATATATGAATTGAATTATAAAGAGGGGTTTTTTTTAGTTTTTCTGTAGACTGTTGGCCTCCAAAAACTGCCACCAAATGGTGAGTGATAGCCCTGCTCCGGGTGGCCAGTAAAGTCTAGAGGTGTCTCTGCTCTCCTGCCTGCTTCCTTACCCCTTCCCTCTCGATTTTGTGACCCTGTCACTATGCATTTTCCCCTCCTCAGCTGTTTTTAGTAAGTACTCAAGCATGACTCATGTGACATATCGCTGAAAGCGCTCACTCATTTAAATCATCACCAAACAGGGGCACCTGGGTGGCTCAGTCGGTTAAGCATCCGACTTCGGCTCAGGTCACAATCTCACGGTCCGTGGGTTCGAGCCCCGCATCGGGCTCTGTGCTGACAGCTCAGAGCCTGGAGCCTGTTTCAGATTCTGTGTCTCCCTCTCTCTCTGCCCCTCCCCTGTTCATGCTCTGTCTCTCTCTGTCTCAAAAATAAATAAATGTTAAAAAAAAATTTTTAAATCATCACCAAACAGATGAAATATAACCTTATCATTAGTAAGTTGGACCTGATAACAGCATAGTGAACAGCACTATTATTATACACTAATGGGATCTTATATTCATTCCTTTAGTGAGCAAATATTTATTCAGCCCTTATTGTGTGTCAGATATTGTTTTAGACACCAAGGATATAGCAGAGAACAAAATCCCTTCATGCAGTTGTGTGCCGGCATAGTGAACAAGAGTGCTAAAAGAACATTGGACAAGAAGTCTGAAGATGTGGGTTCTTGTGGATTCTTTAACAAGACGGCCTTGTTAAAGTAGTTTCTCAGAGTCTTGTTTTTTCTGTAAAAGCCACACTCATAACCTTCCTCATCTGTGTCAGCAGGTAGTTATGAGAATCAAGCACTAAATGTAGGTAAAACTACTTGATAATCCATGCAGCTCTATACATATATATAAGGGACTATTAGCATTTCTGCTGCTATACTCTTGGTAATTGTAATACCGGGGCAGCTGTATGGTACAGTGATTAAGAACATAAGCTTGGAATTCAGACACATCCGAGTCCTAATCTTTGTTCTGTCATTTACTAGCAGAGTGAACTTGAGCCAGTTAAACACTATAAACTTCCATTTCCTCACATTTAAAGGGGGGATTGATAATAATAATTAATTCTATGGATTTGTTGGAAGAATTGAATGTTTATAAAATACTTAGCATTATTCTTGGCAAACAGTAAGAACTCATTACAGTTGTGATTCTACTTCTATTGTTACAGCCCTAAAGCAAAAGTCCCAGCTTCGAGCATCTTCCATTTTCAACAGGTGCATACAACACAGGGTTTATTTTCTTACTATATTACTGTATTTGTCCTCTTGGTCAGAATTCTTTTATAACTCTTCCTAGCAGATCTTTGTTTCAGAGTCTTGTTTCAAAGTTGGAATTAAGGCTTTGTATTTACCTCCCCAACTTCTGCTAATGAGCCTTCCTTTCTCATTAATGCATAGTAAAGCACTAGACCCTCTCCATGTATCTGTTCATGCCACCCACCCACCCCCCACCCCCACACACACACATATCTTGGTCTCTCCAACACTTAGGTCTTTATTCCTATTGTTTCTTCCATCTGGGTTGACTCTCCATTTCCTCCTTATTAATTCACAACCAATAATTTCTTGAAGGATTGCTTTTTGAAAGACTCCTTCAGGGGCACCTGGGTGGCTCAGTTGGTTAAGTGTCTGACTCTTGATCTCAGTTCAGGTCTTGATCTCAGGGTTGTGAGTTCAAGTCCCATGTTGGGATTCTGTGCTAGGCATGAAGCCTACTTAAAACACACACACACACACACACACAGAAAACAGAACTTCAAGTTTTCTATTATTCAAAATGAATAAAATAATGCATAGCACCTGGAATATAATAAGTGTTGAAATGTGAGATATTATGACTAACTTCATCTGACATCATTCCCTTCAGTAATCTTAACTCCCTTCATAGTTAAGTAATATTCATAGTTCATTTAAAAAGTAAAAATTGTCCTTTATGTGATGTTACCTGGGCCTTATAGAAAAGAGAGACCCATTTCTAAATGAGTTTCTCAATGAGGATTTTTTCTCAACTAGGATTTTATTGCTTATAGTTCTCTCACCAGCTCAACATTTTAAGAATGTAGGACTATATGCACCACACTAAATTATAAACTTCTGGCAGGCTGGCCTACTATCTTCTTGACCACTTTATTCTCATATCCTAGCATATGGCACTTGCTTAATATTTGTTGAGTAACTTGGGGCACCTGGGTGACTCAGTCAGTTGAGCGTCTGACTTTGGCTCAGGTCATGATCTCGCGGTCCGTGAGTTCGAGCCCCACATCCAGCTCTGTGCTGATAGCTTAGAGCCTGGAGCCTGCTTCAGATTCTGTGTCTCCCTCTCTGTCTCTCTGCACCTCCCCTGCTCATGCTCTTTCTCTCAAAAGTAAATAAACATTAAAAAAAAAATTTTAGTATTTGTTGAATAAGTGAATGGGGTGATTAAGGCTTTTTTTTTTTTTAATGTTTAGAGTGTGAGTGGAGGAGGGGCAGAGAAAGAGAGAGACATAGAATCTGAAGCAGGCTCCAGACTCTGAGCTGTCAGCACAGAGCCCAGTGCGGGGCCCGAACTCCCCAACTGTGAGATAATGAACTGAGCCAAAATTGGACACTTAACAGACTGAGCCACCCAGGCACCCGGGGTGAACCATATTTAGGCTTTTCTACTGTATCCTTGATGCTTCATTTCAGTGTTGGATACTTCTTATTGATTTAATTTATTCTGCTACTACTTATCATATATCCACTTTGTAGATCATGCACAAAGTGTCTTAACCTCAAAGAACTTCTAGTCTTATAAGGAAAATAACACATGTCTATTACTAAAACAAGGTGTCCTAAAAGATAAAGCTTTAAGACGAGTTCAGAGAAGATGAATATTATTTCCTGGTAAGCTATTTCTGATGAGTAGATTGGATTTTAAAATATGAATATGGTTAGATAAGAATGTGGAAATAGTATAAACAAAAACATGGAAATAAGAAAAATAAGGGTTTGGAATGGGGAGAAGAGTAATGGTATGTGAAAGGAAGTAATAGAAGATGGGGTTTGAAAAGTAAATCGAGATCAAATGAGAGGCTTGAATTTAAATCTCAGAAGGTTTGGGGGCACCTGGGTTGCTCAGTGGGTTAAGCGTCCAACTTCAGCTCAGGTCATGATCCCGCAGTTCGTGCGTTCAAGCCCCGTGTCAGGCTCTGTGCTGACAGCTCAGAGCCTGGAGACTGCTTTGAGTTCTGTGTCTCCCTCTCTCTGCCCCTCCCCCCACTTGCACTCTGTCTCTCCCCACCCCCTCTCAAAAAAATAAATAAACTTAAAAAAAAAATAAATCTCAGAAGGTTTGATTTTCATGTATTAGGTACTCAGAGCTGTTGAAGGCATTTTGAACAATGAAATAGTCCGATCAGGGCTCTACTTCAGGTAGGTTAGTCTAATAGCATGTCAAGGATATCTCAGAGAGGGAAACCCAATTAGGAAGTCACTGTTGTGGTCTTGGAAGAGGTGCTCAAGGCTCAAGTATACTTGGGTTGTAAGATATTACAGTCCTCGACAAGGCAGGCTGAATCTTTTAGAATATCTTTATAGAAGCAACAGCTTTAATTTTTTTCTTTCTCAGAAGTTGTGCTTTTTTGAATACTAAGTGAGATGAGGCAGGCCTCATAAAGAATGGACAGGTTGATTACCCAGGGAGTGCTATTAGCATAATTCCTATTTTATCTTTAATTGTGGACTACCTTACTGGAATTCTGAGTAGCCTAGAAAATATGCTTACGATGGGGGTAGAAGAAAGAAATTCAATTTGTCACATCTAGTCAACATGACTTTGCAGAAAGAAATATTTGTGAATTTAGGCTGGCAATGAGACAAATAAATCATCCTGTGGTTTTTTTGGAAGAGAGCATTGAGTTTGGGAAATGTGGGCATGATAAAATTTAAACCAATATAAGCTTTATTTTTAAAAAACTTTCAATTGTTTAAAGGAGGTATAGTTGCTGTTTTGTCTTTTTAATTTGCTTAGTAAAATCTTAAAAGGGAGCACCTACATGACTCAGTTAAACATCCAGCTTCAGCTCAGGTTATGATCTCATGGTTCATGAGTTCAAGCCCCACGTCGGGCTTTGCGCTGACAGTTCAGAGTCTGGAGCCTGCTTCAGATTCTATGTCTCCCTCTTTTCTGCCTACCCCTGCTCACACTCTGCTTCTCTCTCAAAAAAAATAAACATTAAAAAAATAATAATAATAATGAAAATAGCTTTATTTTTATATATTAATAAACTGTTTTGTCATGGTAAATGAAGAAGTAAGGGAACAACACTATGGAGCATTTAACGAATCAGAAGTGTGGTTTTGGGGCGTCTGGATGGCTCAGTCGGTTAGGCATCCGACTTCCACTCAGGTCATGATCTCACAGTCCGTGAGTTCAAGCCCCACATAAGGCTCTGCACTGACAGCTCAGAGCCTGGAGCCTGTTTCAGATTCTGTCTCCCTTTCTCTCTGCCCCTCCCCAACTCTCTGTCTTTCCGTCTCTCTCTCTCAAAAATAAGATAAAAACATTAAAATTTTTTTTTAAATCAGAAGTGTGGTTTTTCTGACAAATATATGACTTTACTCATGTGGAATTTAAGGTATAAAACAAATGAACATAAGGAAAGGGAAGCAAAAATAATATAAAAACAGGGAAGGGGACAAACAAAAGGGATTCTTAAATATAGAGAATAAACTGAGGGTTGCTGGAAGGGCTAAATGGGCAAGGGACATTAAGGAAGACGCTTATTGGGATGAGCGCTGGGTGTTATACATAGGGGATGAATTACTGGATATATTCCTGAAATCATTACTGCACTATATGCTAACTAACTTGGATGTAAATTTAAAAATAAATAAATAAATGCATTTAATTTAAAAAATTTTTAACTAAAAAATTAAATTGGAATTAAATTTCCAATTAAATTAAATTGGAAAAAGCGCAGTTTTTCCAATCTACAGTAACATCCTTAACTAATTTATTGATAACCTCTCAAATAAAAACATAAATTCCTTCTCTCATAATGTCATTATCTGGTTGGGGAAAACTATAGTGGTGGGTATGAAAAAAATTAAGTAGTATAAAAATAAAAACTATCACCACTTTATGTAGATTTTGGAGGACCCCAGGGAAGGAGTTTAGGGAGTTTAGAACTTCCTGAAGGTTTGGAAGGAACGTCTGAGAATTGAACAGCATTTCTCATCAGCCTATTTATTTATTTAGGTAAAATCTGTGGCAAACATACAATCATGAGCCTTACTTTTTCTTTTCATTCATCTTTTTTAAAAAATTGTTTTTGAGAGAGAGAGATGGAGCACAAGTGGAGGAGGGGCAGAGAGAGGAGACACAGAATCCAAAGCAGGCTCCAGGTTCTGAGCTGTCAGCACAGAGCCCAATGCGGGGCTTGAACCCACAAACCGTGAGATCATGACCTGAGCCGAAGTTGGACACTCAACCGACTGGGCCACCCAGGCGCCCCTCTTTTCATTCATCTTTAAAACATAATTCACCACAGAATCTACTACCTGTGATCTTCATGGGAAAAGGTCATTCTCTTTGAGCAGCCTTGGCTGCCCAGACAACTTTGGACAGGTGGTTTGAGGATCAGCAAGAAAGGAAGGAAGGGAACACCCGTTATCCAAATTAGCTGAATCATCTTGGGTGTCACTGGGCCACCATCCACCAGCCAGATGGTCTTCAAACCACTGTGATACAATTGGACTTTGGAAGTCATGCTTGCTGACCTATTTTCCTCTTCCCATCTCTGACTGATTCCTCATTTCTAAGCTCCTGGTCAGCGGGGTATTTTAAAGGTTGCCTAACACATATGTGAACCATTCTGTTTTCAGAACAGAACCTATATTGTTTTGTTCTGTGCCTCATTGAAGGATGAAAACTCTTCTATAAACATGAACTCTTCCTAGGAAAGTACATGCTTTATTGTTAACCTCTCTCAATTCCAACTTCCTTTTTTTACCTGACTCCTCTCCATCTAGATTTTTATTTCAAATCCTCCTCTATAGAACCATCTCAAGCTAAACCAGTAACTAAAAACAGAGGAAAAGCTTTAGAAGGGGTTCATGGTAGAGTTAAAAAGAGCATTGACTTTGAAATGAGACAGACCTAGGTTGAATAAAAAGAAGGCTCAAAGGAAATGAACAAGGCACAGATGTTAGGTTCAAGAATGTTTCAGTCTCATCAGGAAGATCAATTCCATATATATGTAATTAGGATACAAATTAAGTGACATAGGAAATTCAGGAAAAATGTTAAGTGAGGTTAGAAGAAAAAGAGCTGTCTTCCAGATAAGAAGAAGAAAGGATTTATGGAATAAGTGACATTTGAGACATGGCTCTGTGTGATAATTCTGTACGTGTAGATGTAAAGGGTATTCTTTTTTTTTTTTTTTAATTTTTTTTTTCAACGTTTATTTATTTTTGGGACAGAGAGAGACAGAGCATGAACGGGGGAGGGGCAGAGAGAGAGGGAGACACAGAATCTGAAACAGGCTCCAGGCTCTGAGCCATCAGCCCAGAGCCCGACGCGGGGCTCGAACTCACAGACCGCGAGATCGTGACCTGGCTGAAGTTGGACGCTTAACCGACTGCGCCACCCAGGCGCCCCTTCTTTTTTGTTTTTATTCAAATCTTTTTTTAGAGCATGCAAGAGAGAGAGTGTGTGCAAGTGTGTGCACACGAGCAGGGAGGCGGGGTTGGCAGAGAGAGAGAGAGAGAGAGAGAGAGAGAGAGAGAGAATATCCCAAGCACGCTCCACACTCAGCATGGAGCCCAACATGGGGCTTAGTCACATGACCCTGGGATTGTAGTCTGAGCTGAAATCAAGACTTGAACACCCAACTGACTGAGCCACCCAGGCACCCCCAAATCTTAAAGGATGTGTAGACCATTTGCAACTGAGACTTCCTTGCCCATGTTTTCTTACATTTTCAAAGTTGAAGCATCAAACAATGATTTCTCCCCAACTTTAGTATTCATTTGATAAAGACCAAGAAAATCCCACTTCTATACTCATATTGCCAAGAAATGTAAGATGCCTCTGACTTATTTAAACATTAGTTGCTTTCCCCAAGAAGATACATGCATAAATAAAAGAATGGCATCAGCTGACCACCATTCTGATGACAACCTCCTTTCATTTGGGATCAGAGGAGGTGGCTGTTTGCAGAGTTACTAGAAGAGCCACCTATGTGTTTTGTTCTAGAATTTAGTATGCTGGGGTTGCAAACACGAAGTATTTGGGGCATTAACGGTTTTCCATAGATTAAGTACTAGTTTTTGAAAGTCTAATTAATTTCTTCTGAATTTTTCTGTCTCTAGAACTTACTGTTTAAAATGCTAAAAATCTCGGGGCGCCTGGGTGGCTCAGTCGGTTGAGCATCCGACTTTGGCTCAGGTCATGATCTCGTGGTCCATGGGTTCTAGCCCTGCATCGGGCTCTGTGCTGACAGCTCAGAGCCTGGAGCCTGCTTCTGATTGATTCTGTGTCTCCCTCTCTCTATGCCCTTCCCCTGCTCATGCTCTGTCTCTCACTGTCTCAAAAAAAACAAACAAACAAACTGAAAATCTCTATATTCTAAAGCTTTGTTTCTTAACTTGGGCATGTTTATTTTACATAGTGGTTTCTTGGTTACCCAAAATTCACTGAGAAGAGTATATTCTACCAAATGAAATTTTCTGGTTAACAAATGCTAAAACACTGTTGAAAAATTAATGGTCTAATAACAATGATTTATTTTTTTAAGATTGTGAATCCTATTTTCCATAAGATTAGTGATCAACACTCGGTGCTGGGGCACCTGGATGGCTCACTTGATTAGCGTCCAACTCTTGGTTTCTGCTCAGGTCATGATCTCATGGTTCATGAGTTCGAGCTCTGCATTGGGTTCTATGCTAACAGCTCAGAGCCTGAAGCCTGCTTCGGATTCTGTGTCTCCCTCTCTATGCCCCTCTGCTGCTCGCTCTCTCTCTTTCAAAATAAATAAGTAAACTTAAAAGTTTTTTTAAAAACACTGACAAGGGGGGCTCCTGGGTGGCTCAGGTGTTTAAGCGTCCGACTTCGGCTCAGGTCACGATCTCATGGTTGGTGAGTTCAAGTCCCACATTGGGCTCTGTGCTGATGGCTCAGAGCCTGGAGCCTGCTTCATATTCTGTGTCTCCCCCTCTCTCTGCCCCTCCCCTGCTCCTGCTCTGTCTCTCTGTCTCTCAAAAATAAATAAATGTTAAAAAAATTTTTTTTTAATAAATAAATAAAACACTGACAAGGAATACAGAGAAACAAGAGCATCGTTTACTTAAGGCCTAGAGCATAGTTAATAATAGCAGGACCTTTGATATCAGTCTTCCCTAGCTTTGAATCTTGGGTTCACCTCTCAGTAGTTAGGCATTCATTAGCAAGCTAACTTAAAATACATCATTTCCCCATCCATGAATGGGAATAACCTTGGTACATATCCATATAGGGTTGTTACGAAGACTACACGAAACATGGTTGATAACGAATCTGTGTCAAGAAAAAGCTGGAAACAAAAATAAACTGCACTCACTGTTATGCTAATAGATATTTTGCTTGTTAATGTATTAATTTTCAAGGCAACCTGATGGGGTAGTATTTTAATCTGGTACTTTTATCTATTTAAATGTTTAAATCTGTTTAAAAAAACATATACTCAAGGGCGCCTGGGTGGCTCAGTTGGTTGAGCACCCAACTCTTGGTTTCAACTCAAGTCATGATCTCACGGTTCCTGAAATCAAGCTCCATGCACAGAGCCTGCTTAGGATTCTATCTCTCCTTTCTGCCTCTGCCCTGCTCCTATCTCTCTCTCAAAATAAATAACTAAACTAAATAAATAGGTAAATAAAAGAACTCTTTGGTCCCACATTTAAAAAAATAAAATAATAAAAACCAGGGTGCCTGGGTGGCTTAGTCTTTAAGTATCTGACCCAGCTCAGGTCATAATCTCATGGTTCATGAGTTCGAGTCCCATATCAGGTGAGCTCAATCAATCCCCAGTTCAGGTGAGTATGAGCCCTGCTTTGGGTGAGCCCCACTTCTCTCTCTCTCTCTCTCTCTCTCTCTCTCTCTCTCTCTCTCTCTTTCTCTGCCCCTGTCTCACTTCTACCCTCTCTCTCTCTCAAAAAATAAAAAAATGAAATAAAATAAAAACAAGTACTCAGGCTTAGAAAAAACTTTGCTGAAAGTCAGAATTCTAAATGGCAAAGTTGCGATTTGAACCCAGATCCAACCAATTTAACATCATGCTGCTTTCTTAGATTTTTTTCTTTTAGATAGTTCTCAAAGCTCTCCTTTATTTTTTAAGCTTACGATAATATGTGCCAATTCTTCTATAATCTAACAGTATAGAAATAACTAATGTAAAAATTCCCCAATCTTTAATCTTATACCCTAGAAGTAAGCAATTTAAATAATTTGTCCAATATGCCTACAAATATTTTCCTGTATGCATATCTCTATATATCTGTATATTTTGTATGTTTTTTTTCTGAAAAGAATATTCTATATTCTTTCAATGGCATGTAAAAATTACTCTTTCTCTACATCATAATCAATACTTAATGTTCTCTTTCTATTGTCCATTTGATATATGAAAGAATGCTATATCTTTGCTTTAAAAACTATTTTCCCTACAAACGATCCAACAAAATTTGTAGTAATCCCAAGAAAGTAGTGTTCTAATATAAAAATCCAAATAATGTAAGTATAGATACTCCATTTATCATCCTTATTCTCCCCTATGTACCCTCAGAAAGTAACCTCTGGTTCATTAAGTATAACATTTAATATGTTATAATTCAATTGAGGAGATACTGGATGTGTTTTGCAATTTTAATGGGGCTTATTCTTACAGGATGTCTCATTTATATTAAATCAATATTTTTAGAATTCTGCAGAAAATAATCATCAAGTAAACGAGTGCTCCATTCATTGGTTCAACCAGGATTTGTCCAGTGTTTTCCAGGTACCAGGCACAGTGATAGGTACTTGAGTTTCAGAAATAAACAAAATAAATACAGTCTCTTATCTCAGGTAATTTAATCTTGTTCAGAAGATAAGCATCTCGGACAGTTTGGGCTGAAGGGAACAGATTAGTTAACTGGCTGAAACAAGAAGTAAATATATTGGCACTCCTGTGAAGGCTGCTAAGAGTAAGGCTGTACTTCAGGTCAGGTGACGCAGTGGCTCACTTCTGCCATTGGAGTCCACTCTTTCCCTCTCTACCTTTGCTTTGTCACAGTGTCGGCTTCATTTCAAGGCTGGCTTCCTTGTGGTTGTGGGATGGTTGCCCATGGCAATTTGAGCTTCTCGCTTTCTTGTTAATTTGGGAGATATAGAGACTTCTTCTGTTTCTTTTATTATTTATTTAAAATTTTTTAATGTTTTATTTTTGAGAGAGAGAGCGTGCGAGCAGGGGAGAGGCAGAGAGAGAGACACAGAACTTGAAGCAGGCTCCAGGCTCCACGCTATAGCACAGAGCCCAACCTGCGGCCCGAACCCACAAACTGTGAGATCATGACCTGAGCCAAAGTCGTATGCTTAACCCCAATGAGCCACCCAGACTTCCCTCTTATGTTTCTTTTAAGACCAAGGAAGAACTTTTCCAGAAGTCTCTTTGTGTCTCATTGAGCAGAATTGGATCACATACCTATTCCTGACAAAGTCATTGGCTAAAGGAGTGGGATTTAACAATAAGACCATCAGGCCCAACCTTGGAACAAAAAATAGAGATCAGCTTTTTCTAAGGCATATCTGTAAGCAGCAGGAACAGATCCCTGGGGGATCGAGGGTGGCATTCTAGAGGAAAGGAAGAAAGTAGAAATGGCCTCTAGAGAGGAAACAGTATCTACAATAATAAAACAACCAACTGTGATTGAGTATATAGTTCTGGGCAGTGTGAGTGAAGATTAACATCTTTATTATTTTGTTCTTACTGTCCTATAGGATCAGAGTGGTACTGAACCTATTAGCAGTGAGGAAGATGGCATGAAACAATTGCCTGAAAATGAAAGCTCCAAACTGGTGAGAATCCTGGGTGATTTTCCATCCGATGTTCTTTTTCAAGATGTGTTATTTATATTTTGTGCCACTGTGAAAAGGATCAACTTGTGTTGTGCTTGTTTCTCTAGGACTCTTGATCTCTGAGGTAGTGGAAGCTTTTCCGTATGGAGTGACCCATCCATTCCAAAGAATAACATATTCTGTTTTCTTCACACTTGAATTATGCTGTCTGGGACTAAAGAAACAACTTCTCTTTTAATCCTGTTTAATATTGGGTTTCTTTCAGGCTAGAGCTATATTCAGTTAGTCCTAAAGGCACAGAAAAAGATGTTAAGTGTATTCCATTGATTCATAGTAAATCATAGGTAAACTCGCCCAGGGGGTGGAGAATAGAAGAAAGTCAGTTTTGGGGCGCCTGGGTGGCGCAGTTGGTTAAGCGTCCGACTTCAGCCAGGTCACGATCTCGCGGTCCGTGAGTTCGAGCCCCGCGTCAGGCTCTGGGCTGATGGCTCGGAGCCTGGAGCCTGTTTCCGATGCTGTGTCTCCCTCTCTCTCTGCCCCTCCCCCGCTCATGCTCTGTCTCTCTCTGTCCCAAAAATAAATAAACGTTGAAAGAAAGTCAGTTTTATTTTTAAGTTTGTTTATTATTATTATTATTTATTTATTTAAAAAAATTTTTTTTTAGTAATCTCTATATCCAGCATAGGGCTTGAACTCACGACCCCGATATCAAGATTCGTGTGCTCTTCTGACTGAGCCAGTCAGGCACCCTGAAGAGAGTCAGTTTTAGAGAACCCTCCCTCCTTACATATTTTAATGCTTGATATTTTATTTCATATTTATTGAATTTTTACTGGGTCCTAGGTTCTATACTGTATGCTACATTCATTTCCTCAGTCTTATGGTGCAGGTGGCTATAGCTTTCTTTTACCCACGAACAGACCGAGGGCTAATGATGTTCACTAACTTGCAAGAGCCCACTCACTAGAATACGGTAGACCTGGAGATTTGCCCCCGTTTGGTCTGACTCCCATGCTCTCGTTCATAATCCATCTTTTTGTTTGTAGCCTTGTACTTGCAAGGTTAGACTACAAGTTCTAGAAAGAAATGTGGGCTTTTTTCTCTCTGTTTCAAAATGTCTTACAAATCTCAAAGAATTATCACTTAGGAGGGTCACCCTGATTTTATGGCAGCACAGAGTTGTTCATTTTACTTCAGGGAGTTTGAGAAATCGTTTATCTTCTTTCAACTTTTAGAAAATATATGTTGGGACCGTCTTAGATTCTGTGTCCTAGAAAAGAAACTGATTCAGGCTGAAGGGAAAGGACATTTCAGCAAAAGTGGAAATGACAGTGGGCTACTCCTGGGCCAGTTGTAAATGGGACCCGAGGACCCTGGCATCAAGAACACTAGGACTAATGGATTATGACCATTGTTCTTGAGCAAGATGTTTCAAGGTTACACTGTTTCCTTTATGAAAGATAAACAGCATATTTGTACAGAAGGGGAATGAGTAACATCAACAAATTTTGAACTCAGAGTTCCTTCATTTAAAAATACTATTGGGGCACCTGGGTGGCCCAGTCAGTTAAGCTTCCAACTCTTGGTTTTGGCTCAGGTTATGATCTCAAGGTTTGTGAGTTCGAGCCCCGCATTGGGCTCCATGCTGAGAGTGCGGAGCCTGTTTGGGATTCTGTCTCTCTCTCCGTCCCTCCACCTCCTATGTATGTGTGCATGTGTGAGCATGCTCTCTCTCTCTCTCTCAAAATAAGTAAATAAACTTTAAAAAAATACAAATAAAAATACTGTTACCTTGGTTTTGGGGGGCACTGTATCTCCACAGATAGGTTAAGGAAAAGTATTGTGAAGCAACAGGGTTTTGTTAGTAGAAGCCACCAACTTCATCCACAGAGGAAATGGTAAAAATGATGAAAACACTTTCTTATCTGCTTGCTAGAAAAGTCTGTTAGTCCAATGAGGGTCACTTGTATGCTATAGGCAAAAGCCATCCATTATCCACTCGCTGTTCCCAAGAAAGCAATGCCAGTGATGGGGCTCCAAGTGCCAAGACAATTGAAGGGACCCCCCCCCCCTCAGGCAGAGGACTTAAAGGACTAAGGGTAATTTTTAAATATTTTTTATACGGCATTTCACCAAGATAGAAGTCTTCCCCATATCCACTGACTGCTGTCTCTTTCTTTTTTCCCTCCCCTCTCCTCCTCACCTCCCTCCTCTCTTTTTAGTATTTTATAATTCTGTTTCCGATAGAATCTATGCATGGTCTAGTTCAGAGAGGAAAGATAGCCTACATTTAAACAACTTTTATAGCATAAGTATAGATGGCGTACCATAAAACATTAGTTAATAAGAATGTGGTCTTGGACATGTTACTTGACCTCACCAAGCCCCAGTTTTCTCACCTGAAGGAGAGTAGTAATCAGGATATTATGAGGAAACAAAAGGGCTATAAGGAATAAATCATGTAATAGAATATAAGGCAAATAGTTGGTGTTTAGCAAGTTCATTCCTTAAGTCAACAAATATTTGTTGAATGCCACTATGTTCCAGGCACTAGAAATACAACAGTGAATAAAATGTACAAAAATGCTTGTTTTCTTGTGGACTCTTTTCGGAATGAGTAGGGGAAGGAGAATAGATAAGAAATTAGCAAAATATTAGATTTGGTCATAAGAAATAGCCGTTTCTGTAGGTAAGAATTTCATATGGTGCAACTTAGTCTTATTATAAAGTATTAATAACTATTAATCATCACTAGTCATCATGACAATTTCTATTATAAGATTGATACAAGCTCCTCTGGGTTGCTACACCATCCTAGGATTATTGCCCAGGACATCTGGTCAGAGGACAGCATATCATCTGTATGGGTCTTAACTCTTCTCACCCCTGTTTATGTCAAGACAGTGGGAAACAGTAAGCCCTAACCCTCCAAAAGTTGCTTGCTTCCTAAGGCAGCACATATGTCTCATCAGACACTATGCTGACCCCTGCAGGAGTGATCAGGAGAAACACACAAGCCTTGCTCTTCAGCAGTTGACCCTCTAGAATCAGTGAGGATAAAAGAATTTGCATCTAGAAAACCTACATGCAAAAGTAGATTAAATAACAAGAAAACACTATGTTGCACGTGTTCAAAAATGGAAGGAAAACCATCTCATTCGGGGATTAGGGAAGGTTTCTTAGAATGTGACCTTTAAGGTAAACCTCTGAAGACGAGAATGCAGTTGAACGGTGAGGTTGGCGTAAATAGAAAGTTTACCAGCTAAATCAGTGTGGATTATGGAATAGTGAGTAAGGGTTGGGTTTTTGTAGAGCAACGGTGGCCGATACAATTTGAACAGTAGAATCACAGAACTGAAGGAACTGTATGCTGTGAATTATAGATGAATTTATTCATCCTTAGTGCTCAGTGTTCAATCAGTGTCTCAGTAGCTGCTTATATTCATGTAGACACAAGGTGCTACCTATGAGAAACTGTACTTCAGAGAGCTATTAAATTATTTCTTTAAGATTACCTGTTTTCAGAGCTAAGACCAAGCCATGGGTCAACACATTCCAGTACTGTTTCCACTGTTCAGTTATGGTTGGCTTTGGTCCATATCTCAGTGGTCCCCAGACTTACAGCCAAGGAGTTTATAATAACTTCAGTAGGTATTGGCTTTCTCTAAAATATTTTTAAAGGGAGAATAACTTGTTTTTAGACAACTGATCAGATGATGGTTTGTGAAACAGATTCCACTTGTGAGAGACTGGAGGCAGGAAAGTGTCTGGAATCTATTTCAGAAGTCTAGGTGAGAGCCTGTTAAGACTGTTTTTTAAGCCCTTTGAAAGGAACTTTTCAAAAGCTATCTGCCTAGAGCTTTGTGATTTGCAAATCAAAGTGTCATCTATTATCTCATTTGCTTAATTTTTTAATATCTAAATTTTTTTCTAAAATGATATTTAGTTTGTTCGTGGTCTTATTCAATTTTATCCCCAAAATAAGCCTATGTAAAAAAAAAAAAAAAAAAAGTAGGGCAGGAATTATTTACCCCAGACTTACAGATGAGACTGTAATCTGCTTAGTGAAAGATCACAGAACTGAAAATTGGAAGAGCTAGGGCTCATCCTGAAGGTTCCTTGACCCCCTGGCATTGGACATAGAGGGTCATGAATCCCTAAAGTGATTATTTTAATCTTTTGGATATCAACCTATGTTTTTTATCATGTTGAGAATATCTGTGTTAATATATTATACTCTTTTGAGGCCATATAACTAAATTATCAAGAGTACAAACACTGGAACTAGGCTACTGGGATTCAAGTCTTGATTCTACCATTTATGAGCAATATAACATTAGGCACTTAACCTTTCTGTGCCTCAGTTTCTGCATCTATAAAATGGGAGAAAGAAACCACAGTTGTGAGAATTGAGGAGGTACCAGCTATAAGGTGCTATGCAGAACCATGCCAGAGTATGCTGGGATCTCTGTGCAGCGGTGACTTGGTGTCAATGATGATGCTGTTATTTATTTTTAATTTTTTTAATGTTTATTTTTTTAAATATGAAATTTATTGTCGGATTGGTTTCCATACAACACCCAGTGCTCATCCCAACAGGTACCCTCCTCAGTATCCCTCACCCACCCTCCCCTCCCTGCCACCCCCCCCCATCAACCCTCAGTTTGTTCTCAGTTTTTAAGAGTCTCTTATGTTTTGGCTCCCTCCCAATGTTTAGTTATTTTTTGAGAGCGAGACAGAGGGTGAGTAAGGGAGGGGCAGAGAAAGAGGGAGACACAGAATCCAAAGCAGGCTCCAGGCTCTGAGCTGTCAGCACAGAGCCCATCACGGGGCTCGAACTCACAAGCCGTAAGATCGTGACCTGAGACGAAGTTGGATGCTCAACCAACTGAGCCACCCAGGCGCGCCCCATTGCTGTTATTCTGATTAAAACATTTTGGGGCGCCCGGGTAGGTCAGTCGGTTGAACGTCCGACTTCCACTCAAATGATCTCGCAGTTCATGAGTTCAAGCTCCACGTCTGGCTCTGTGCTGACAGCTCAGAGCCTGGAGCCTGCTTTGGATTCTGTGTCTCCCTGTCTCTCTGCCCCTCCCCCGTACATGCTCTTGTCTCACTCTCTCTCAAAAGTAAACATTTAAAAAATTAAAATAAAATAAAATAAAACATTTAGGGCTAGCCACATAAGGAGTAACTGTTGTAAGTTAAAGCATCAAGGTGTAACTTAGAAAACTGAATTTTTCAACCTGAAAAATACAAATTGTAATCATAACAGTATTTATTGAAAGCCTATGTGCTAGACATTATTCTAAGCCCAATTACATTAACAGTCCTATGAGGTTAGTGCTAGTATTTTCCCCATATAAGAGATGAGGAAACTGAGGCACGGAAACATTAAATAATCACCCAGTGAAGCCTGGATCCAGGGCCATGCACTGTAAGGCTGGAAGCTAGTCTGTAAACCACTGTGCACTACCACCTTTGAGAGAGATACAGACGTAGAACAATACTGAAGTCAAGGGACAGCAAGAAAGTTACATTGGGATCTGAACTTTGTAATTTTGTCTAAATCTTAAACTTCAACGTTGAGAGTATGAAAGGCCTTGGTTGCCAGAACTGGTGAGACGGAAACCAAACTGGAGCCAGACCGTGTTAATGAGGTGATCTCTTCGCCGAAAGCAATGGGGGGCCATGCAGGGCTTTAGAAGGTGACTCTGAACTGTAGCTGTGATGTGGTGACTAGGTTGGACAGGGACCAGAATCGATGCTGACTGGCTCGCTGGAGGTTCATTATAACAGTGGCCATCCATGAGAGGCGGCGACGACTATGTGTTCTTATACTCTTGTCTATGCAAAGACCTTAATACACAGCAATATGTGTGTTTACCAAGTTCCACAGGAAGTTGCCAGTAAAAGAATTTACCTTTCTTGCCCTCAGTATGCAAACCTCCTGCTGTATGTGTTCTTTAAAACTTTCCTCTGAAGGCAGGTTTAGAGCTATTTAAATGGCAATTGTTGCACCATCTGGGTCTTGAGAACAAGCATCCTCCTAGGACTTGGCCAGCAGCCCACGATAAACCTGCTAGGAAATGCCCCCAACAGATGTGCTCCGCGTTCTTTCCCAATTTATGAAACTGCTTAGCAACAATACAGTCTATGTGTCTCTGTGTCAAATGATCCTTGTCGTCACAGATCTGATACAGCAGCCTTGATATCATCTTAGATTTTTCAAAATTTTTCAAAATGTTTAGATTTTTCCAACTGTCTGCAATGGTTTTTACTGTTGTCTTTCATTGTGAAATATTTCTGATCCTCTGGGCAAGAATAGAAAAATGAGAGCATTTCAGTCAGCTCAAGGTGGCATTCTACCTCTGGCTTCTTTGTGGAGATTTTGGAATTTATGGGGTAGCAAGATGCCTGGGGAAACATGAGTTGTTTCTGAATTACCTATCACTAACCTAAATGAGCTGTGACATGGAAATTCACACTGTAACAGGCAGCGCATTTTACCATTTGAGTCCACACCAGCTGCAATAGCAACATTTTAGGAGAACTGTTTACTCTCTACTAGATATGCTTGATCCATATAAAGTTTTCAAACCTACCTATTGAAAAATCAGTGTTGAGTGTTACAGATACTATCCAAATGGCCTGATAGTACTTGCTTTTTCAGATGAAAAAAGCTATCAGATATAAATTGTGGGCTCTGAAGTCTGAACAGACTTAGATTTTGCCTCTGCTATTCACTAGGAAAAGTGACTTGTCCTATCTGCAGTCTTCATCCAAAAATGGAGGAGGATGTCCACCTGTCTGTTGTGAGGACTGAAACACTCAACACAGTGCTTGGCATGCAGGAAGGGCTCCGTAATATAGCTGTTGTTAACACCAGATACTGCCTATATAAAATCTACGTGTGCTAGGACTCTCTTTATTCAGTGCATATTTCCGGAGAACCTGTGATGTGTCAAGCTCTGGAAATGTAAAGATAAATAAGACCTCTTTCGGAGCATCTGGGTGGCTCAGTTGGTTACAACTGACTCAGTTGCAGCTCAGGTCATGACATCATGGTTTGTGAGTTTGAGCCCCGAGTCGACTCTGTGCTGACTGCTTAGAGCCGGTTTCTTGGGATCTCTCTCTCTCTCTCTCTCTGCACCTCCCCTGCTTGCTCGCTCTCTCAAAATAAATAAATAAATAAATAAATAAATAAATAAATAAATAAGCAAGCGTTTAAAAAAAGAAACCCAGGGTGCCCTGTTCCTTTAATAAATAAATACATAAGACCTCTTTTATTCACATAATAATTCACATAACGTACACCACATTAGGTCTGACAATTCAGATAATGTACACCACATTAAGTCTGATGCAGAGGTCACAAACTGGCTCTCAGAGTTGGATCCAGATCTCATTTCACCTCTATGATGTGCTCTTAAGACGTTTGAGCTAGGGTTGCCTGCGTGGCTCAGTCGGTTAAACTTCCAGCTTTGGCTCAGGTCATCAACTCATGGTTCACGAGTTTGAGCACTGAGCTGGGTTCTCTGGTGTCAGTGCAGAGCCCGCTTCAGATCCTGTCCTCCTCTCTCTCTGCCCCTCCTCCAATCATTCTCTCTCAAAAAAAAAAATTTTTTTTTAAAAAGATGTTTGAGCTAATTTTTATAAATCAGATTTTCACATAAAAATCCTGGTTTTTCTTTTCCCTTAAAAACAGACCAGCTTTCTAAGCTGCCCCATGAATCAATTATGCAGTTGCAGTTTATTTCTGTCCCTACTTTTTTTTTTTAAGTTCATTTATATATTTTGAGAGAGAGCAAGCAGGGGAGGAGCAGAGAGAGAGAAAGGGAGCTAGAATCCCAAGCAGGCTCCATGCTGTCAGCACACAGCCTGACGAGGGGCTCGATCCCAGGGACCTTGTGAGATTGTGACCTGAGCCCGAAACCAAGAGTCGGAGGCTTAACCGACTGAGCCACCCAGGCCCCCCTTCTGTCCCTACTTTAACACCATTTCCCCACCCCAGCCTGCTTCCCATATCCCCATACCTGTAAACACCTGAGTCTGCGTCCCTGGTCTAATACTGGAGACGGAGCTGTGGCTGTGCAGGTGGAGTGGTGGGAGGTGAAAGCCAAGAAGTGGACAGGGGTGAATGGTGGAAGGCCTTGTGGACCAAGGGAAGCCTTTGGAGTGGTTTTAACTGGGGATGATGATGAGAGTAGCCATTTGAAAAGATTCTTCTGAATGCCCTGAAAAGAATCCTTTAGAAAAAGCCAAAACTGAAGGCAGGGAGAGAGTTAAAAAGTTGTTAGAATAACAATGATGAAAGTTGTTGGAGGAAGAGGAGGGCTAGGACTGACTCTAACATGCATCAGTGCAAGCTGACTGGCTGGGTGCCAGCTGGGTGCTGTTACTGAGGAAAGGAACCAAGGAGGAAGGTTCCCCACATTTGTGGGGAAGGATGAATGAACTGGGCTGGGTATAAGACAGCAAAGTAGAGAGAGCTGCTCAGCCTAAAGGTACTCATATTCAAAAGTATTCAAATTCAGTGATTTTTAGAACATGCCTGTCAGACACACAACCAACACAAATCATCTATTGCTGATCTGGGTCCTTGGACTCCCACCTTGTAGCCTGTGGATACACTAGAAAAGGACAGCCTTTGCCTGAGTCAGTCCCTCCTCCCTCTTCCCTCCTCCGACCACCGGGATTAGCTGAACTCACACCAGCAAGAGCTCCATGGCCCTTCACCTGCTCTTCTGCAGTACTCCTCAACGCTAAGAACTACTTTTTAAGTTTATTTATTTATTCTGAGAGACGGAGACAGTGAGCAGGGGAGGGGCAGAGAGAGAGGGAGAGAGTTCCAAGCAGGCTCTGCACTGTTAGTGCAGGCCCAGTGCAGAGCTCGAATTCACCAACTGTGAGATCATGACCTGAGCTGAAACCAGGAGTCAG
>NW_024412388.1:51199149-51227260 GCF_014898765.1 Herpailurus yagouaroundi
CTGACTCCTGGTTTCAGCTCAGGTCATGATCTCACAGTTGGTGAATTCGAGCTCTGCACTGGGCCTGCACTAACAGTGCAGAGCCTGCTTGGAACTCTCTCCCTCTCTCTCTGCCCCTCCCCTGCTCACTGTCTCCGTCTCTCAGAATAAATAAATAAACTTAAAAAGTAGTTCTTAGCGTTGAGGAGTACTGCAGAAGAGCAGGTGAAGGGCCATGGAGCTCTTGCTGGTGTGAGTTCAGCTAATCCCGGTGGTCGGAGGAGGGAAGAGGGAGGAGGGACTGACTCAGGCAAAGGCTGTCCTTTTCTAGTGTATCCACAGGCTACAAGGTGGGAGTCCAAGGATCCAGATCAGCAATAGATGATTTGTGTTGGTTGTGTGTCCGACAGGCATGTTCTAAAAATCACTGAATTTGAATACTTTTGAATGTGACTACCTTTAGGCTGAGCAGCTCTCTCTGGTCTGCTGTCTTGTACCCAGGTCACTTCCTTCATCTCCATTTTAACTACCCTCTGGCTTCAGCCCTATGAGTTTGTTATCCTGATAGATCTTTTCTGGGCTCCACCTCATTTTAATCAGTAGTCTCTTGATTGCAAGTGATAAAACCTCAGCTTGACCTGTAGACAAAGGGAAATTTACTGATAGGTGACAGGTCCTTTTTACATAACTACAGGAAAGGTAGGGTTGACAGCCTCAGGGCTAGTTGGAACCTGAGACCTGGACCTGCCAGAGATACCTACAGTCTCTGACTCTCTTCCACTACAGACTTGTTGCCTCAGCATAGTGGGAGCATGGCCACCAAAAGCTCCTAAGCCTCACTGCCAGAAAGGGGCTCTTCCCTTGGATCCACTTTAGAAAATTTATAGGATGTTCTTGTGTAGTCCAGATGTCTGCCCTTGGACCACTTACTTTGGCTGGACAGACAGGGCTTGTTGGGCTTGTTTACCAGCTGTGGGACAGAAGTCAACCAGCTTTGGTGACTATAAGCTGGACATCCCATTATTATCTATTATATAGAATATTCGCAGTGTTGCTTTTTATGTCCACCACTTGGAAGTTCCTTCTCTTGATCAGAGTAATTTGCTTGGCGCACAAAGAATTTTCTTTCAGGAGCTTTTAGTACTGCGCTGAGAATTATAACCTAATGTACACAGAATGTGTTCTATCAGTTTGCTTCATGAAATGAGATGGTCTTTCCCCGCGCCTTCTCACCCTTCTTATTTAGGGGTCCCCTATGCAAAGTCAATAGCTTAGAATAGCCCAGAACCTCAGCTTTGAAGGCACTAAAAACTCCCTCAGTGCAATAGTTGGGAGATTAGCAAGTTCAAAATTTATGGTTGTTTTTTTTTAACGTTTATTTATTTTTGAGACAGAGAGAGATAGAGCATGAACGGGGGAGGGTCAGAGAGAGGGAGACACAGAATCTGAAACAGGCTCCAGGCTCTGAGCCGTCAGCACAGACCCCGACGTGGGGCTTGAACTCACGGACCGCCAGATCATGACCTGAGTCAAAGTCGGCCGCTTAACCGACTGAGCCACCCAGGAGCCCCTTGAAATTTATGTTTATACACAAAACACAGAAAAAAGTGACTCACCATAGGTCACCGCGGTGGCTGGTGCCGTGAATTTTTTTTTTTTTTTTTTTTTTGCCTGCCCAAGCTCAAAATAAGCTGGCATGACTCGTTCTGACTTTATGTTGAATCTAAAAATGGAATCACCATGTTCAGGCTGCCCCTCAGCAGCTCATGTGCGTCGTTGGGAAGGTGAGCAGCACTCCGCCTCTCCCTTGTGTTTTATCCTCGGTGAAGAGCAGAAGCTCTGCGGCACGATGCGTCTGGATTAAGTTTTGGTTCAGCACATACTTTAGGCTCTCATGCCCGAGCTAACTCTGAAATGAGGGTGATAATAATACTTATCCCACGGGTCTGTTGTGTACATTCACATCTGACACATGAACTGTATCTAGCTCAGTGACTGGTACAGTCAGTGCTCAGCGGGTTTGATCTGTCACTGTTGTTATCATCGCCATGCACTGGCCCCATCCCGTGGCCCAGAGGTTTAAGGGCAATCAGTGTAAGAAATGGGACCGGGAGTTGGACCGGATGCTTTTCAGAGCTCTGATTTCCTCATCTCATCCTTCTACATTTTCAGGACAAGAGAAAGGGAAGGAAACCCTCTTCTCAGGCACCTGCTATCTGCCACACGTCTTCATACAGATATTTAGTTGTTCAAAGTTTCCACGGCTTTTTGTCTGATATCTGTCTCACCAGATCTGTAAATGTCATCAGTGCAAGACTCCTTTGGTCTTTTTTAGTGCTGGCATAGAGTAGATCCTCCTTAAGCATGTGTTGAATCCAACTTTGCTGGCAACCCCTTACTGAGGTAGATGTTGTTAGTGTATTTTCACTGTTGCTAAAAATGAAGGTTCCCAAGCATTACTGCTGCTAAGTAGTGGAACCAAGCTGAACCCAGATTTTTCTGGCTGCTGCTCCAGTGCCCTTTTTTATTTACAAGTGCGAATGTGGATGAATTCAACCAATTAGGAGCACCTCTCTGTGATATGCAAATTGGGTTCTTAAGTCTAGCTGGGGAAGTCAGCTCCTTTGTCCCACTGCTAGTTAATCTGCGCTTAAATAAAGGTGGAATTGCAGACCTGAAGTATCATTTTTCAAACGGAGGCTCTTCCGAAGGCCATTTGATCTGCATTGGAAGGAATAATACCAATGGTTTCCATTTTTAAGGCTGTTTAGAAGTTTTCTTCTAAAAATTCCCATGAGCACCATTTATTGACCTTTATATGTCTTTCTTCTCTCTTTTCAACTGTGATCCTTTAAAGTGGAAGCCACAGGATCACCTTCACTGTGCATCCTTTCTTTCATGGCTGGCTCTGAAATCCAACCAGATGCATTTAAGATTTGAGTTCCTGAACTTTGATTCATTCAGCACGGGCCCTTTTTCAAGCTCACAGTCTATTCTGCCGTATGTTGAAGAAACAAATAAGACAAAAAGTCAATCATGCTAATGTATGGGAGACAGACACATAAAAAGATACCACTCAATATTGCAAAAATTGTGGTAAAATAAATTGGTCATGCTATGGAAGGGGCACTGCCCAGAGGCTCAGGGAATTATGGCATGAAGTAACTTTTGAATTCATGTCATATAATCTGTTTAAGAGCAGAATTTGGCAGGGGAGGAATTCTAAAGTCTTTCTCCCATATGGGTGAAATTTAGAGAGAATTTATATCTAAATGAGAAAGAGTTGTGGTCCTAAAAAATAAGTGGACAGATAAAGGTAGTCACAATTATCCAGAAGACCTAGGCTGCAGTCTCATGGTATTATGTGGTGGGGTTAAATTTCTCAGGTTGTAAACCAATAGGGAATTGATGGGACAGGATGAGATTGTAACCGAATCTAGTAATAATGAATACCTGGGCATGACCTGATCATTATCTCTTGTATTGTTACATATCTGATGGGGGGAGCCTATTGAATTAAGGGTATGTCAATATGTTCAAAAAAGAAATTGAGGTGGAAGTAGGGGTAGGAGGTATCAGGTACTATCCCAGCATTCCCCAAAGGAGAAAATGTCCTTTCCATGTAATTATTTTCACCGGCCCTATAGTAAAGTTAGGAATATGAATTTGTCAGAGCTTGATTCCATTGACTCCCATGATTAGCATCTTTATTACATATTTGGTTTTTGCCACCTACCCTGCTAAGTGCTTTTCATGAATTGCTTCGTTTAATCCTTTCAACATCCCTATAGTGTAACAACCTTTATTTCTTCCCATTTTCTAAATGAGGAGACTGAGGCTTGGAGAGGTCAGAAAATTTGCTCAGGGTTGCAAAACTCTTAAGTCAAGGAACTAGGCTCACAAACTCCTACCACTTTGCTATATGCCTCTCTTATCATCTCCAGATAGCTTCCCTGCCTACAGTCTGTATGTTATATGTGCCACCTGAGTGTCTTTCAGACATTTACCAGGGGCTAGAGTAAGCCAGCCTTTGCTCCTATCCAAAACAGTCACACTCCATGTTCCCTGCCTTGGCCAAGTCCCAATGCAGGAGTTCATGCCTGACAGTAAACCATCTCATGATAATTTCCCCTATAAATTTGCCTATAAAGAAGGATGGGATATGGTGGGAAGCAGACATAAGCATTCTGGTCAATTTGTCGGTGTCGATAAGTTGCCCTTTAGGTATGCAGTGGTTTCCTATGTGTTTTGGTAGTTTCTTGCTCTCCTAAGTCTGGACTCTGCACTTTTCCATGGGGTTTAGGACTAACTTTGTACCCCCCAGTGTCTTTAGTGAATATATTTTGCCTCTAATTGAATATCTTGGGCAGAAAGATGTTCTAATATCAGAGCTTGAACTATGAAAGAACTAAATATTCAGTGTAAATACAGATGTAGAAATTACTAGTATGGCAAAAGAAGAAAAAAACACGCCTGAAGGGACCATCAGGGGATATCTGATGGGTTTAAAGCCTGATAGATCTGAAAGTCCCCAAAAGAAGCATTTGGAAGTGACAAGCCTATGTTTATTTCTGAGAGTTAGTTGAGCTGGATGAAGAGAAATTTTGACTGGTGCTTTGTGGTCATTTTTGTAGTAGAACCAAAGCTCCATGGTGTTTGCTAAAGTTGGAGAGTGCAAGTGAGCCCTAAAATACTGTTAACCACTTGTATCTTTTCCCTTTTAGGAAGACATCTCCCAGATCGTTGATCAAGGTGTGGTGGCAGGTCAACAGAAGGCACTGGAATGCCCAACTGACAGTGTACGTAATTTCCACTTTAGGTTTCACTCTAGTGGGATGGTGTGCATTATAAGTGGGTTCCAGAAAAAAGGAGGTGATTACAATGAAATCAAATCCTTTGTGACTTGCCAGGAGGTTATGGTATGTCTTGCAACTTGAAGTCAACCCACAGCCGTATAACTGATTCTGTGTAAGGTGTTTGGAAATATTCTCTGTGCGTCTTCCTGGACCAATACCCTGAACAGGTGTTTAAAAGTGGGCCATCCCTGCAAACACACCTGCACTTAAATTCTGAGAGTGCCATGTCTTAATGTCATAAATAAAAATTTTAAGTGGGAGAATGCATAGTTCTATAAAAACATAAATACAATAATGTTGTATTGCTCCTTGCATTTTAAGTTTCACTTCACTTAAAAAAACAAAACTATACATTTCTGTCAAATTTTTGTACTTTTGTTGCTGTCAAGTTGTTTTTTTAATCTTGATTCTCATTTCTATAGTCTAGTTTGTATTTTCATGCTGCTAAAATTTACATTATTACTGTACTATTCTTATGTTTAAGGAACTAGAACTTACAAGAAATGCATAATATTTCAAACATTGCCAAAGGAAACTCCTTTGAAAAGTCTCCAAAATTATATGCTAAAAACCTAAATAAAAATGAGTAGGTGTAGGGGTGCCTGGCTGTCTCAGTCGGTAGAACATGAGACTCTCGATCTCAGGGTTTTGAATTTGAGCCCCATGTTGGATGTAGAGATTACTTAAAAATATAAAATCTTTTTTAAAAATGAGTAGGTGTAGGAAGAACCTTAAAAATAACCAAATTCGGTTCAACTGAAAACGTATAAGCAATTTTTAATTTAAGGACACATTTTTTACTTTATGTAATGCATTCGTAAATACTATTAATGTGTTAATACATTATATGCTGCCACTTACCACAAGGCACATATCAGCCATCTCGAAAATGTTTTTTTAGAATAACATTTTATTCATCATCTGCCCTTTCTTTTCCCTGTTGGAAAATGAGCGCTTAAATATCGAAAGCATTTTCCTTCGGGAAAGCGATTGTAACCCTTTTCCGTGGCTACAGAAGAGAAAGGGCCCACAGGTCAGTGAGCAGCACGTGCACCGAGGCTGTGTCAGCTCATTATGAAGAACTTCCCAACCACTTGAGCTGTTCCAAACCAGCCCTGACGGTTTTCAGTCAGGAGCTGGCTGGTCATTTATTATCAAAGGACATAAAAACATTAATAGCTGTTATCAGTTGAACTCTTAAACTGTTCCTGGCACAGTGATAGGTTTATTTATATACTTTTCTCTTTGATCTTTACAGCAGGTTTGCAAGGTTTAGAGATAAGGCCACCAATTTACAGATGAGGAAGTTAAGTACAAGGAGGTTAAGTGACTTGCCTGTGGCCACACAGCTATCAGTAGTAGTAGCAAACTCAACAATTCCTATCTTGTTTTGAATGGTGATTTTTTTTTTCCCCATCATAAAGACCTGATGAACTGTAGATCCTTTTCTCCAGAAAAACACTGATAAACATAATTTTCATACAACACAGGATTTTTATAATTCCCAAAATGCCTTCTGTGGATCTCTTAGATACCCATTTACCCCACGTTAAGAATCCATAGTTTAACTTTAAGCAATAATTCTTAAAACACAAAATGTGCCAATTTACTTGGTTTAGAAGGGGGGTTCCGGCATCCATAAATTTTAAAAGCTCCCTAGCAATTTCTGTTATAAAGACAGGGTCTGAGAATCACTGCTTTAGTTAGGTTAGATGGCCTATAACATCCATTCCAACTCTCAGGTTTGAATAGAAGACATTCAACCGAAAATCCAATCTTTCTTATCTTTCATTCTTGTTAGTTTGGTCTTGTGCCAATGGATGAGTCACAGGGAGCACACATTCCATCCTTCACCATACCTACCAACAAGAAGTCTGCCTCTAAAAGTATATGTTGGACTTCTCACTTGGTTCCTGTGGACTTTTTCCTTCCTGTTGTTGTTGTTTTTAACGTTTATTTATTTTTGAAACAGAGAGAGACAGAGCATGAGCAGGGGAGGGGCAGAGAGAGAGGGAGACACAGAATCCAAACCAGGCTCCAGGCTCCGAGCTGTCAGCACAGAGCCCGACGCGGGGCTCGAACTCACAGGCCGTGAGATCATGACCTGAGCCAAAGTCAGATGCTTAACCGACTGAGCCACCCAGGGGCCCCTATTTCCTTGTTTTTTAATTGAGTTCAATACTATCAATATCTGTTGGAAAGCTATTATACACAATGAAATGGAATGCTACCTGGAGCTGAGATGTAATGATGCAAACATTCCCTGCTATTATAAAAGTGATAATGTCATGATTGTGTTCTCTTGTACTTTCCTGTTTTAAAAATCACATCATTTTTTCGTTAAAAAAAATTCTTTAGCTTCCATTTTGCTTTGTTATTGATATTCTTTTTAAAGATGATACACAACAAAAGTGGAATTTAAGTACTGTATGAGTTAAGATTAGGCTCAATCTCTACAGGAAGTACCTCTTCTATATAAAGTATGGGTATGGTCAGTCTTAGAATGATTATCATTCTTATTTGATTACCATCCTCAAAAAATGCATCCATTTTTTGGTCCAAGATGGCTTCTCCAGTTATTATCACCCCATCTGCATGCCAGTTAGGGAGAAGAGGAAGGCAGGTTTCTAATCCTTAAGAGAATGACCTGAAAATTGTACAGTTCGTATCTGTTTACATCCTACTGGATAAGAGTCTGCAGATGTATCTGGCTGCAAGCAGGCTAGAAAATCTGGTCCTTAGAGTAATTGATATTTAGGTGGCTCCATTGTTCAGTTTTCTGATAATAAACCTGTATTTGTCATTTTTCCACTGCCCTCGTTTTTGAAATCACTGAAAATATGTCTTTGAATAAATCTTTTTAAGAAAGTATATGGTCGTTACTAAATGTTGGTGATAGAAAAACTGCAGAAAAGAACGTTCATAGACTCATTGCCAAGCGGCTGTTTGATAAACATTTTAAACTTGTTGCATTCTGGGGTGCTTGGTGGCTCAGATAGTACAGCATGCAATTCTTTTTATTTTATTTATTTTTGTGTGTGTGTGTGAGAGAAAGAGTGTGTGCATGCATGCAGAGAGGGAGTGAGAGAATTCCAAGCAGGCTCTGCACTGTCAGTGTGGAGCCCAAGGCAGGGCTTGATGCAGGGCTTGATCCCATGAACTGTGAGAACATGACCAGAGCCAAAATCAAGAATTGGAGGCTCAACCAGCTGAGCTACCCACGCACCCCAAGCATGCCACTCTTGATCTCAGAGTTGTAAGTTCGATCCCCATGATGGTGATAGAGATTACCTGAAAATAAAATCTTCTAAAAATAAAAATACAATAATTTGTAGCATTGTTTAGCTACTGACTTTTAATCCAACCTCTTCCTCTCATTAGTTTGTGATTTCAGATATGTCGTCTGACAATGACTTCTGTATCTGGAAAAGAGAGTAATAGTGTCTAACCCTCCAGGTTCTTCTTATAAATGAATGAATTCAACAATACACAATGGGTGGTATTGTTTTAGTTTTTATATACTGTACAGCACCTTGTATTGAGGCACAGCCTTCCACTGACAGAATCTTGAGGTATCATTATTCTGGAGCAGTTACCTTGATCCTATTTCTAGACTCCAGGGACAGCCTGGTGCTTCACTGCCTCCACCAGAATCTTCCAGCTGGGGATGGGTTCCCTGGCTAACTACAGATCAAGAAGGCAGGTCAGGTCACTACGTATATTTCTTAACTGCCTGTGAAGCAAGCATGGAATCCTTTTGGTTTTTCTTGGTTTTCTAATACTAATATTCATTGGAGGTCTTATCAACCCAAATCCAGAATGACAAGTTAATTTTCTGAAGCTCACGTAGCAAAGATCTCCATACCTTCACTGAATTACAAATTCATTTTCGACTGTGAATTTCCATGTCTTCAATTTTGCTCTTGTATATCCATTCATTGACTCATTCATTCATTCATCAAACATTTATTGAGGCTCTACTATGTTCCAGGCACTGGGAGTCAATGGTGAATAAGGTACAGGTCTTTGAGGTGAATTAAAATGTAATTGGTGTACCTGGCACTTAGTAAGCTTTCAGTGGATGCTTATTTCCTCTTCCTGACCCTCATGTTGCTCAGTTAAGCTGCCTAATGCATTTGACTATTGTGGATGTGTCCAGAAGAGATGGACAGTGTTGTATGCTCAGAACATCTGCAGCATAGATTGCTTTTCACCGGGCACAGCATAGGTATGTGCACTTCACATTGATTTCATCAGTAAGTAGAAATTGTAAAAATTTTTGTTCTGCTTACCAGCCCCAGCATCATATACAGACCACAACGATAAGTATTGTCAGCTTTTATCCTTCTTCCCTTCCTTGATCCATCCTTCATTGAAGCATTTTAGATGTAAGATTAAAATAGGGAGGCATGGGGGATGGGACACAAATCATCCTAACTCCCTCCTGCTACCTCTTCCACTCTAAATTCTCAGAAGACATTATTGGAGTGCTGCCATTGTTTTGGTAACAACACACCAGTTTTAAAGTCTTGTCCTTTTGTTATCTTTCTCCTCTTTGACATGCATCTAATTTTTCTTTCTTTTGTAGGCTGTCAGCCAAATGAAACAGCAAAAATATTCGACGAAAGTTTCCTTCAGTTCACAAGAGATACCTTTAGCACCAGCTCCGTCATACCATTCAACAGATGCAGACTTCCCAGGCTATGGTATGATTCTTTCTCTGAGAAAAATTGAATTGACTCATCAGACATGAGAAAAGAGAAGGGATTGTGATGTCCTGAAAAGAGCACTGGACCAGGAGTCAGGAAGCCTGGCTTTGCACCCCTCCTGTACTTTCTTAGCTTTGGGACTTGGACAGGTCACCATTTTCCTCATCTCTGTTTTTGGGATTGCCTAGTGCTTATTGAATATAAAAGTACTAGAACAAAAAACGCCCTCAGTAAATACTGTTTGAATATGAGGCTTACAAATAAATTATTCTGTACTCTCTCCAAAAGAGTGTATTTAGTTCATGAGTAATACCTCTTAAAAATCATACTCAGTCAAATTGTTAGCCTTGCATATGTTGATATAAGTTATTTGAAGACTGTTAATTTTCAGTGCTTAAAGACAAGAGTATTCACTTTCTATCTTTGAATTCCTGGCATGAATTATGCTGACTGGCAGTTGAAAATAGAATTTCAAAATGAATAATGAGTATTTCTACTTTGTTTTTATATTATATAAGTCAGTTTTTAAAAAGCCTATTTAAAACATTATGCTTACCAGTGGCAAAACACAACCCTGAATGAATTTAGCAAGCCTGACACCTTTATGGTATTAGTCTTTTACATGTTTTTCATAAACATTAACTCAATAAAAAATTTAGGAAGCCAGTATTATTCTGAAGTACTGGATTTTTACTAAAATTCTTGATGAATGTGGTCAGCAAACTATGACCCGTGGGTCAAATTTGGCCCACCATCTGTTTTTGCATGGTCTCCAAAAATGGTTTTCATATTTTTAAAAGGTTGGAAAAGTCAAAAGACTATTTCATGAAAATCATCTGAAACCCAGACTTCAGTGTCCATAAATAAAATTTAAAATACTATGCTCATTTGTTTATCTGTTGTCTAAGGCTGCTTTCACACATTAAGGATAGAATTGAGTAGTTGCCACAGAGAACGCATGGCCTGTAAAGCTCAAAATACTTACTACATGGCCTTTTACTGAGAAAGTAACCATAATTTACCAATTGAGTTTTTATTTTATTTTATTTTTTATTTTTTAAAATTTACATCCAAATTAGTTAGCATATAGTGAAACAATGATTTCAGGAGTATATTCCTTAGTGTCCCTTACCCATTTAGCCCATCCCCCTTCCCACAACCCCTCCTGTTACCCTCAGTTTGTTCTCCATATTTATGAGTCTCTTCTCTTTTGCCCCCCTCCCTGTCTTTATATTATTTTTGTTTCCCTTCTCTTATGTTCATCTGTTTTGTCTCTTAAAGTCCTCATATGAGTGAAGTCATATGATTTTTGTCTTTCTCTGACTAATTTCACTTAGCATAATACCCTCCAGTTCCATCCACGTAGTTGCAAATGGCAAGATTTCATTCTTTTTGATTGCCGAGTAATACTCCATTGTATATATATACCACATCTTCTTTATCCATTCATCCATTGATGGACATTTGGGCTTTTTCCATACTTTGGCCATTGTTGAAGTGCTGCTATAAGCATGGGGGTGCATGTGCCTCTTCGAAACGGCACACCTGTATCCCGTGGATAAATGCCTAGTAGTGCAATTGCTGGCTCGTAGGGTAGTTCTATTTTTAGTTTTTTGAGGAAGCTTCATACTGTTTTCCAGAGTGGCTACACCAGCTTGCATTCCCAACCAATTGAGTTTTGATAATGATGTATCACATATTTATATCTCAATAACAGAAATTAATCATCCTATAATTTAATCTTTGGAAATTCTACTCGTTCAGTCATTTCCTTACCAAACATTTATTGGGGGCCTGGTGTGTCAGGCTTTGGGCCGGATTGTATGGGAGAAATACATACCAAGACTGACTCAGGACCAGCTAGAATGAGGCAAAAATGGAGGAAAAGAAATGCCATCGCCAGCATCTCTGACTATGTATTCTCTCTCTTCTCATCCAAGAGGCTAAACTAGTCATTTACATAAGGACAAGAAACTTTGTAAAGCATTCATGAAATTATGCCACTATATTGTACATGGTTTTTATTGTAAATGAATGGAAAATGCAGTGTGAATTACATATGCTGCAAAAAGATCTGGAGTGAAATTAGGTTTATAATTTAATATTCTTCTAATAAGGCATTTGTTATTGAGGCTGCGTCACTAAATTTCTCACTCTTAACCAAGAGACCATTAGATTAACAAATTCCATGTGGTCAGAAAGAGTGACTATATGAATGCTACATTATGCCAGCTGCTGGACTGGGCACCTTACACACATTGTTCATTTAATTCCTATTAGAAAGTGGCTCGTTACATGCATCTTTTCAGATGAGGAATGAGCCTCAGTTTCACCCACCTATTAATTTCCTTCCTGGGAACTTAAATCCGTGTCGCCACCACTCCAAAACCTGCTTTATTATTATTATTGCTTACAGCAGAACCCTCCACAGACTTACCTACAGCCTGTTCCCTTTTGTTTAATATCAGAGATTGGCAAACTTTTTCTGTAAGGAGCCAGATAGTAAATATTTAAGGCTTGTGGACCATATGGACTCTGTTGCAGCTACTCAACTCTGTTGTCATAGGGTGATAACAGCCATAGACTGCAAGTAAATGAACAGGGCTATGTTCCAATATAACTTCATTTATGGACATTGAAATTTGAATTTCATGTAATTTTGACATGTCTTCAAAAAAATTTTTTTTTTCATTTTTTTTTCAACCTTTTGAAAATGTAAAAATCATTCTTAGCCCGCAGACCCTTGCTTGTACAGATGTTTAATGAGCTTTCTGGATCCCAAGTTGGTCCCTGTGCATTAGCTGCAGCTGACCAGCAGGTGGGGCTCGTTATTATCAGCCCTTAACTAAATTCTACCACGTTGTAAGAATCAGTACTTGTGATGATTAAGCTTAGTTGTCAGAAAAGATGACATTCTCTGGAGGCTGTTATTTGTATAAGAATCTCTTGAAATTAACCTTTTGAATATTTTGATTTTTCAATTAGTTAGGATCAGTCATCTGGAAAATGCACATATGTAGAAGTTATGCCAGAGAAAGTGGTTGTATTAAACATCTTTTCCTAGCCAGTAAATATTTTTTTTCTCTCAGTTTTTAGAGAAACTCAATCTATTTTTTTTCTTTTTTTTTTTAACTTTAAATTTTTTTTTAACGTTTTATTTATTTTTGAGACAGGGAGAGACAGAGCATGAACAGGGGAGGGTCAGAGAGAGGGAGACACAGAATCTGAAACAGGCTCCAGGCTCTGAGCTGTCAGCACAGAGCCCGACGCAGGGCTCGAACTCACGGACTGCAGGATCATGACCTGAGCCGAAGTTGGCTGCTTAACCGACTGAGCCACCCAGGTGCCCTGAGAATCTCAATCTAAAAGCAAGGATTTAAAAAAGTAAATGTTGGGGTGCCTGGCTGGCTCAGTTGGTAGAGCATGAGACTCTTGATCTCAGGGTTGTGAGTTCTATCCCACATTGGGAATAGATGTTACATTAAAAAGTTAAAAATGAAATCTTTAAAGAAAATTAAAAGTAGATCTTTATAAAATAGAAATAACTCTTGTAACAAGTTTTTCAGTCATGGACCCAGTAATTAGTTCTTTTTTTTTTTTTTAAGTTTATTTATTTTTGAGAGAGAGACAGACAGAGACAGACAGAGAGAGACAGAGCCTGAGCAGGGGAGAGGCAGAGAGAGAGGGAGACACAGAATCTGAAACAGGCTCCAGGCTCCAAGCTGTCAGCACAGAGCCCGACAGGGGGGCTTGAACTCACAAACTGTGGGATCATGACCTGAGCCGAAGTTGGGCACCGAACTGACTGAGCCACCCAGGCGCCCCATCCCAGTAATTAATTCTTAAATGTGTTTGTGACACATTATTATTATTTTTTTTTTACTATGTATGTATTTGGGGATCATTGTTCGGTAATTATTATTTTCAGCTAAATCATATTTTATTGATTAAATCCTTTATACATCTTAATTGGTGTGCTATGCTTTAATTGAAAGTAAGCATGAACTCTTAGTGTCTTAGAACTGTAACTCAGAATCTTCTATCATTCTAGTCTTTATTTTCATTATAACTTATGCCTATATGTACTTAATCATTTCGTCATTTTTCCATACCAGTTTTCATGGTATATGTTAAGATTTTAAAAACTTCAAGTATAGTTAAAATAAATGATTGAGTAGGGGGTGGTTGTTGTTTTAATCTCAGAAGCGTCAGGTTTCATCCCTTCCTGAATGGGCGTTAAGGACCCAGCGTTTCCTTCATGGTGCTTAGCAGGAAAATAGCGAAATGACGAACACATGCAAACCCCGCGCTCCCCAAGTAACGAGTGTGCACGCCGGACTACATCTCCTACTAGCCGGTCATTCTGTGTTCAATCCTCCAGGTGGTTTCCAGGCTCCCCTGTCAGTGGACCCTGCCACGTGTCCCATTGTTCCTGGCCAGGAAATGATTATAGAAATATCCAAGGGACGTTCAGGTCTTGGTCTCAGCATTGTGGGAGGAAAAGACACACCTTTGGTAAGTTCCTAGAAGTAAAGTGTATCTATACCGTTACAGAGTTAGTTGTGGAACCTTATTACGGCCTTTATCACTTCTATGGAAGACTTGGCTTTTTCATGGAATGAGAAGAAGCATAATTATAAATAGATATGCATGCATATTCTGGCCAGCCTTAAGTTTTTCTCAGTGTTTAATTTTCATCAGGATTTTCTCTGTCTAGGACATGGAGTATTTTTTTTTTTTTTTAAGTTTTATTTATTTTTGAGACAGCACAAGCAGGGGAGGGGCAGAGAGAAAGGGAATCACAGAATCGGAAGCAGGCTCCAGGCTCTGAGCTGTCAGCACAGGGCCCAGTGCGGGGCTTGAACCCATGAACAGTGAGATCATGACCTGAGCAGAAGTCGGGCGTTTAACCAACTGAACCACCCAGGTGCCCCTGGAGCATTTTTTTGTAAATGCTTACTAGACCAACAGCATTATAGCAGCATTTAGACATATTGTAACAAGATTATAACTGGGAACACCTGGAGTTAACTAGCTCAGCAGCCAGTTTTAGCTCTCTGCCTTTTCATGGAGTAAGATTTAAATACAGTTTAAAAATACAGCCTAGGGGGGGGCACCTGGGTGGTTTGCTTCGGCCCAGATCTTGTGTTCTGTGGGTTTGAGCTCTGCATTGGGCTCTGTGCTGACAGCTCAGGGCCTGGAGCCTGCTTCAGATTCTGTGTTTCCCTCTCTCCCTCTCTCCCTCTCCCTCTCTGCCCCTCCCCTGCTCGCATCTGTCTTTTTCTCACAAATAAATAGACACTAAAAAAAAAAAAAATACAGCCTGGGGCCACCTGGGTGGCTCAGTCTTAGGTTAAGCTTAAGCGTCTGACTCTTGATTTCAGCTCAGGTCATGATCTCAGGGTTTGTGGCTTTGAGCCCTGCGTTGGGGTCTGCACTGACATCCCAGAGCCTGCTTGGGATTCTCTCTCTCTTCCCCTCTTTCTGCCCCTCCCCTCCTCAAACTAAATAAATAAAACTTAAAAAAAAAACTGGGGCGCCTGGGTGGCTCAGTCAGTTAAGCGTCTGACTTCAGCTCAGGTCACGATCTCGCGGTCCACGAGTTCGAGCCCCGCGTCGGGCTCTGGGCTGACGGCTCAGAGCCTGGAGCCTGCTTCCGATTCTGTGTCTCCCTCTCTCACTGCCCCTCCCCCGTTCATGCTCTGTCTCTCTCTGTCTCAAAAATAAATAAACGTTAAAAAAAATTTTTTTAAAAACTTAAAAAAAAAAAACAACAAAAAAAACCCTTTAAAAATATAGCCTGAAAGTGCAACGTGGATGGAACTGGAAGGTACTATGCTAAGTGAAATAAGTCAGTCAGAGAAAGACAGATACCATATGTTTTCACTCATATGTGGATCTTGGGAAACTTAACAGAAGACCATTGGGGAGGGAAAGGAGGAAAAGAAAAAGTTACAGAGAGGGAGGGAGGCAAACCATAAGAGACTCTTGGATACTGAGAACAAACAGGGTTATGGGAGGTGGGGGAGAGGGGAAAGTGGGTGATGGGCACTGAGGAGGGCACTTGTTGGGATGAGCACTGGGTGTTATATGGAAACCAATTTGTCAATAAATTATATTTTAAAAATAATAATAAATAAAAACCAGACTTGAAAATAATAATAATAATAATACATAAATAAAAGAACACTTATATCACTTCAAATTAATTAATTAATTAATTAATTAAAATATAGCCTGGACCAAACCACTTGAATGGAAACTTATAAAGAAAAGGTTGCCGCTTTCCTCAATGACAAAAGCTGAACAGACAGCATTCCAAGCCATACAATTAGAAATGTAGGAAAGTTCTGGGGTCTTAATATACTAAAGACATTGGAGTAGTATGCAGAAACTACTGGTCAACCTTGAAGATTGGCTGTTTCTCCCCCAGGGCCTGTTTCCTCATTTATCCAAAGAGATATTCGCAAATATTAAATAAGCCGAATTTGTATAAATCTGTATTTAAAACGAACGAGGGAAATCATATTTTAAGGAAATTTTGTAGTGAATCCTTTCATGAAGAAGTAACTCTCTGATTTGAGTTTTGTAGATATAAGTCTATACTGCTTAAAATAAGGCAGAACTAGATTTTCCATAGGAAATCACAAGACTTACTTTAAATCGGCATGTTTTGCCCAGCTAAATGAGTTTGTTAACTGATTTTTTCTGGTTTTTGTTTTTGTTTTTGTTTTTTGCTTTGGGTGGGTTGGTTAGAAAACCTGAGTAAGATGTGCCCATGCTGCACTTGGGACTTTACTATTGCGTATATTTGTGCTGTTGGCTGCTAGTTTGGAGGCTTCCAGTGCTCCTTTTCACCTGCTGCTTCTTGGATGTGAGGCTATTTGCTAAATACTACGTTCTGCTTCTCTTTGCCACCACAAGGCAGCCAAAAAAAAAAAAAAAAATCTTTAACAGCATTCTAAAGTTCATAATATATAGTTCTGCCTTTTGAGACTGTAAATCCCATTGTCCTTGGAAGGATTAGCACCACTTTAAAAATGAGAAATGGGGTGCAGCTTTTATTTTTCAACCTCAGGTACCTCATCCAAAGCTGTAAGTTAGACTCACTAGTTAATATATAGCCATGTCCGTTTTTGGTGAAGCTGAACAGCTGGGGGGTGGAAGGTGCTTTAACAAATAAAACCACTGTTTACCACAATGAAGATCTTTTGTTTCCTTCTAAATTTTGACATGGAATACACAGCCTAATTAACATGCCAGGTCATATTATCCAGTCAGGTCATGAGATTGCATCCAGCCAGCAGGAAGTTAGCAAATAAAGATGAGAGCATATGAAAGGGAATTGCGGACAGTTTGACCCACTGTCAAAGTACGTTTGCACTTGCCTTTGCACATGTGATTATGTGATGCCTCCTTGAGCTCTGATGCAGGGAAAGAGCATGTTTTGAGTGCTGGTGACCCTTCTTAAGCATTTGCTCCAACCATCTCAGTTAGGGTTTCTGTGCTGTCTCTGTTGTGTGTCCAACAGATACTTTTACTGTCTTTGGAGGAATTAAGCCTCTGGGACTTGGTCTTGACAACACACCAGTCCTATCTGCTGTAAATAATTGCTTCAGAACCAAGACAGATGGTTTCTGAGATCAGAGAGGGAGATCTCACTTGACACCCCAATGTGTTTGCAGCCCGTCCTCTAAAATAGGCCTTTTAAAACACCAAGACAATGGTGAGGGTGAGCCTCTTGGGAAGGTTTATGAGCACACCTGCACCCACTCCTCAATGACAAACTTCTGCCTCTGTTGTTTCAATCTTATGACGTGCTCCCAGGTCTGCTTTTGGTGAATGTGGCTCTTGTATGATAGCCTGCATATGTTTGCTTAAAGGCTACCCTCTTCTTAATGCCGAGGACATGAAGTTGAATGACATAACCCTGCCCTTATACATTTGTTCAAGTTGATCCTACTACCATCAGTGTTTATGGTCTAATATAAGGGACCAACCAGTGAAAAATCTTAATAAGGACCATTAAAATAGCTACTTTCTCTGGAAAGCATAAAAAAGTAGAACTGTAGTACACATTGTCTAGATATACTTAATATGGATTAGTTTTTATATGTTTCTTATACGCCAGTATCTTAGTCTATTCAGGCTACTGTAATAAAATGCCACTGACTGATGGCTTATAAACAACAGAAATTTATTTTTCATAGTACTGGAGGCTGGAGGTGCAAGATCACAGAGTCAGACGAGAGCCCTCTTCTGGGTTGTAGACTTCTCGTATCCTCACATTGTGAAAGGAGCCTCTGGGGGAGCCTCTTTTAGAAGGGCACTAATTTCATCCATGAAGACTCTGCTCTTGTGACCTAATCAGCTCCAAAACGACTCACCTCCTAATGCCATCACACTGGTCATTAGGGTTTCTACATATGAGTTTAGAGGCGCACACAACAAGGAGATCAGATAAGGTATAAAGTAGTATATTTACTTATATTTTTTATCTCCTTCCATCCATCCGTCCACCCATGCTTTCATCCTATGTCTTCCCCCACTGCCACCACTTATTTTGGTCTTGGAGTACTAGTTTTCATGAAATCTTGCAACTCAGAAGACACAGCATATTCTGCCAAATGAAAGACTGAGGTATGATGCTTGCCACATATGTTTTAAGCATCTCCCTAAATCTTTCAGTTCCCCCTTCTCTGAAATGTTTGCTTGCTGATGAGAAGTTTTACCTCTAGTGTCCCCAGAAGAAGTAAAATATAGTTTTCCAATGTCATTTTATTGGTGGTTATTCTATTATATCAGCCTTGGGAATTCTAGAGAAGAGAAAGAAAAACTTAAGAAACAAGTATTTTATCTCAGAGTATTGGCCAAGTTGAACCATTCTTGGGATTAAACAAATGAAGTGGAGAAAGAATGAGGAAAGCTTCCCCAGGACCCCTCACTCTGTGCATTTTCCTTTCTCTGGCTACCATTGCCAACGGTCCCACACTGTAGACAATGTGTTATATCAAATCTAATAGTCTGAGAAATGATGCTGATTCTATGGCACCAGAATCCCAGATCTTTTCACTGCAGGGTCTTGGACAAGTGACTTAAACCGTTCTAGATTAAATCTGCTTCTCCATTTGTGTGAAAGTGGTGACAACAAAATCTACCTCTTAGATTTGATATGTGGATTAAGAAGAATATAAGATGAAGAATATAATTAATTATAATATATATAGAGAATATAAGAATATATATTAAGAGAATATATTACAGAATATAAGAATATATATTAATTATAATATAATTAAGATGAAGAATATAAGATGAAGAATATAATTAATTAATATGTGTTGATATGTGGATTAATTAAGATGAAGAATATAAGGCACTTTTCCCAGTACCTGTCTATACTGAGTTCAGTTATTAGTGATTATTATTAAACATTCATATTAAAGTATATCCTTAGTTCCCTTCATCTGTATGTCTTTGATATATTAGCTGCACACTGAGAAACATGACTTTGTTTCTGCATACTTAGATATTTATTTTTCAGCACCAAATTCTTAAAAAGTGGTTTGGCACTGTTCTTAATATGTAATTAATGTGTATCCTCTTATTTAATTCTCCCAACAACCCTATAGATGTAGTGGTATTATCCCCATTTTACAGATGAGGAAACTGAAACTCAGATAAGTTAGGTAACTTCTCCAAGAACATAATGCAGCAGGATTCTCACACAGAGAATCATGACCCCAAGGCTTTTCTTTCCAGGAAGCAACTTTATTCCTGCCAGCACTGCTCAGTTGGGCTTGTACCTGAAGAATTGAGCCCTGAACACCACGTGGAGTAGTTTTTTATGTATTTTCTACTTCCTTGTCTCCCATATATGGTAACACACACAAACATGTAGTCTGATTAAGTGGTCTCATGTTACAAGGTCATGAGGGATGTTGCATGTATGCGCATAGCCAGGTTACCTTGAGGTTTTTTTGTTTTTGTTTTTTGTTTTTGTTTTTTTCCTTAGGGAGGGGACCCTACCACAATAATGCTAGCAGTTGGTCCAGTTGGAGTTTCATCAAGCTATCTGACTGCAAAGCCACACCACTGGGCTCCTTTTCTAGTGCTACCTCTATGTGTCATCGATTTTCACCTGTAAAAGGGGGTTGTTCATCTCACCCACCAGACCCTGAGTATCTTGAGAACAGACCTGTTTTATTGTATTTTGTACCTTTAGTACCACCATATAGAGCCTTGCACACTTAAAAATATGACTGTCTAGCCTCTGAGCCACTCCGAACTCCAGCCATGCTGGCCTCCTTCAGTTCCGTTCAAGGCATTTGCACATGCTGTTAGATCTGTCTGGAGTGCTTCTCTGATCAGTTTTAGCTGTAGCTGGAGTATCCTGTTCATTTCTGGGTGTGATTATATCACAGTTGACAAGGACATTATTGAAACCACATCACTGTGAGGAAGAATTGAATCAAATGGAAAAGGGAAGATCAGAAGGGACAGTGACATGCAAACACGTAAGGTTATCTTTGTGTGGATGAAGGGTAGGAACAGTTCAAGTGCTTCCAAGCGGCTCAGTGAAAAACAGATTTCACATTTTCATAAGGAAGAACTTTCTAGACCTCAGCTGGCCAAAGTTGGAGTGAACTACGTAGTGAGTGCCAAATCTAGGGAAATATTTTGACAAATGCAGGCAGCCACTTTGCAAGGACATTAGTGTTATTAGGCTTTCTCTTTTAATCACACAGGAACGTGTTACATTGAGAAGTCTCTTTCTCAAGGGTATGGTAGGATAAGGAAATTCATTCTCTTTTCATTCCCATCTCACAGGTTTCTTAAAACTTCAGTCTTAAGTTTTTTTAACTAGAGAATAAAGCTTAATTACTGTTGAGTTTTGGTTTATGGAAACTAGTCATTATTACCACTTTTAGAAAGGTTAAGTTTATGAACATAAGCCCTAGTTGCTATACTTGTATGTTCCTCTGCATCTGGAGATAAGCTTGTCTCCTTACAAGAGGAAAACAATTAGCCTCGGGCATTTGGTTCCTCTTGATATTCCTGGTACCATCCCGTTGTAAATGAGGTCAGCGGATGCCCAGGATAGATTGTAAAATTGAGATGCTCTATTAATATTTAAAAGGCCTGGGAATATCAGATTCAAAATCTTATTTCTCTCCAAGTTTCAAATGTGTATTTTTTTTTCACCACCTGATTGGGTATCAATTTAAGTCAGTCTTATTAAATAGAAGTTCCATAGATAGAAGAGGTACATTAGCAATAAGCATCAAGGTAGAAGGACTGTCACATTTGGATACTGTGTGGTAAAGTCATCCATCTAGAAATTAAAGCGAAAAATATTTTTTAGCTATCACCATATGTCTGGCTCTGCAGTGACCTCATTTAACCCTGATTCACCATATTGCCTGCTATTGTTTAGCTGTTACTGCTTTTGACCATTTAAACTTAGGACTGTAGCAATTTAAACCACTATATATATTTTTTTAAGTAAGCAGAATAGAAAACTATTTTACATTTGATTAAGTGTTTTATTTTGCTATTCCCCTTTGAATGAACTTTGCACAGCCTGTTTCACGAGGAGTGTGGTTTGCTTTGGCGTGTAATCACCCAAAGCCAGGCTCCTTTTATCATTATTGCTTAAGTCATATATTTTTACACAAAACATCTTATTACCTTAGTTTTATTTTAAAATCAAAGCAGAGTTTGCAGAAAGTCTATGAATCACACTGAAAGAATGTTAACGAATAGTACCTCTGAATTTCCAGATTTGGGCATTTCTGATCTTAAAGAATATGACTGTAAGCAAAAATATTATGCAAGCTGAGTAAAGTTTAGGTAAATAAGGACCAGATGGAACTATAGGGACTTATAAAATATAATGCAAATATTATCCCATTTCCTTAAAATAAATCTGTAGTTCAGTATGAAAAATTATATTCATATTGATGAATATCAACCTTTTGCAAAATCATTCTTGGCAAGGGAATTCCATTTCAAGTAAATATAAAACAGTTTCTTTTCTGAGTTTGAGAAGGGAAAGCTTTGCAGTCTTAAAATGTGAAACTTTTTATATATTCATTGCAATTCTTATATTAGCTGTTTTATTGCTGTGATTTTCATTCCACATTTTAGTTACCTATAGTGTGGAAGAGTTTGCAATCCCTGAGCTTGACTTTTAGCTTAAATAGTCCATTCCTTTAACACACACACACACACAGATTGGTGTTACTGCTTCCTGTATAACTGATCACTTAATCCATACTTTTAGTCAAAAGAGCCACTGGTATTGCTGATTTAATGCTTATTTATGTTGTCTATAGTTATCACCCAAGAATATTTCACTATTCCAAAACAGTAGGTACTAAATGTTGTGATCCATTTTCTTTCTCTTAAAGTGTTTGGTAGGTACAAATCTTTACACCCTGCCCCATACCTATTAGAATAGATGAATAAATTAAGATTAGGATATAAGGACTGGCTCTTGGTTCCTTTTGTAACAGAGTCTTATGGGGTTTGATTGGTGACTGTGTTCTGAGATTCTTAGAAAATCTAGGAGCACCTGGGTGTCTCAGTCCATTAATGCCTGACTGTTGGTTTCAGCTGGGGTCACAATCTCGCGGTTCAGGGATTCATGATTCATGGATTCATGTGTTGGGCTCTATGCTGGCAGCTCAAAGCCTACTTGGGATTCTCTCTCACCCTCTCTCTGCTCAAAATAAATAAACACTTTTTTTAAAAAAAGAAAATCTGGAGCACCTGAGTGGCTCAGTCGGTTGAGCGTCCGACTTCAGCTCAGGTCACGATCTCGCGGTCCGTGAGTTCGAGCCCCGCGTCAGGCTCTGGGCTGATGGCTCAGAGCCTGGAGCCTGCTTCCGATTCTGTGTCTCCCTCTCTCTCTGCCCCTTCCCCGTTCATGCTCTGTTTCTCTCTGTCTCAAAAATAAATAAATGTTAAAAAAAATTTTTTTTTTTAAATAAAAAAAAAATCTATGTAGCAAACTCTAATTTATTAGTGAGAGTATCCAGATTTTTAAAAGTGTAAGTTCTTTTGACTCTTACTGACTTCCCTTTTATAGCTATGGCTTCTTCAGGTTTTCTGAACAGAAACATTTATAATCAACCTATGAAGTTGGCAAACAAAACTATATCAGTTTGACAAATACTGTACTTCTTCTAAAGTAATCATCTTTTATTGTATCCACAGTGGGAAAGTAGTATATTGAATGTACACTTGACTCTGAGATTCATCCAAATTATAAAATCAAAAAGTCATCTTCAAGTAAAGAAAATACAATATTTGTTGACTACATTCTGCTTCAAGTCCTCTATGTTCTTATGAGATACTGAAAATAACCTCTTAACTTTTTGCTTCTCATGCATGAATCAATAAGGGTCTGCCAGATACCTTTTGCATCAAAGCACTGGGTTTGAAGGTGGGGAAGATGAGCATCTTTGCAACTTGTCTTGAATCATCTTTGCCTTCTACCTTTGTAATTGGTTCAAAAATATATAAAGATCTACAAAACACATGGAATGTAAGCATAATAACACATGCCCCAGCAAGACAAATGCATTAAGTTGTCCATCCTTGGGTTAAACAACGTACTGCCCCACTGTAACAAGGAAAGTAGAGAGCTGCCTTTGTTGACATGAGTCCTGCCATTCCTATTAAAGATAGCACATGTTTGCATTTCTACTTTTATCACCTTTTACATTAGGTTTCCCAGCATAATCTTTCTTGAAAAGAAGCAGTCAGGGAGCCCCTGGCTTGTTCAGTCAATAGAGCATGCGACTCTTGATCCTGGTGTTATGAGTTCAAATGTCTCGTTGGGTATAGAGATTACTTAAAAATAAAATCATCAGGGGGCCCCCTGGGTGGCTCAGCTGGTTAAGCGTCTAACTTAGGCTCAGTTTATGATCTCATGGTTCATGGGTTTGAGCCCTGCGTTGGGCTATTGCACTGACAGCTCAGAGCCTGGAGCCCGCTGCCGATTCTGTGTCTCCCTCTTTCTGCCCCTCCCCCACTCACTCTCTGTCTCTCTCTCTCTCTCTCAAAAATAAATAAAACATTTAAAAAAATAAAATTATTAGGGGCACGTGGGTGGCTCAGTTGGTTGAGTATCCGACCCTTGATCTTGGCTCAGGTCATAATCTCACAGTTTGTGAACTCGAGCCCCAAGCTGGGGTCTGTGCTAACAGCACAGAGCTTAGAATTCTGTCTTTCCCTCTCTCTTCCCTTCCCACTTGCTCTCTTACTCTCTCTCAAAATAAACTTAAAAAAAAAAAAAAAGCAATCACTTATATTCTCAGTTCACCATAATAATAGGAAAAATAGAAATTAAAAAATGGACTGAAATTGGTGTCATTCCTACTTAGAGTCATGAATTTTGACCACTGATCTATATTCCTTCCTTTATGTCCCAGATAGGCCCCCTTCAACCTTAGATATATATGTGTTGGGAACCTTCATTGGCGATTATTCAACATCTATTTGGCTGACAGTTTGCTTGACATTATATACATAATCTCATTTTGTCCTCAAACCCTAAAAGGAAGAATTTATTAGTTCCATTTTACAGAGACAGGAACACTAGCCCAGTGAGGCTAAATATCTTAATAGAAGTATCACAAAGCTATGATAAGTGGCAGAGCTAAACTCTGAACACAGGTTTATGTGGCCATAGCCAGTATTCTTCCCACCATACGTTGCTGCCTTCCATTGTTTACAGGCTGGAAAATTCCTCTGGCAGACTTGATAGAGGCTGTAGGAGATTAAAATTGATCATAAATTTTGTGCAGTTCCTTCCACTTTCCTTGAATTCGAGCTGGCCCATTGACTTGCTTTGATCAATAGTAGTGAAAGTGGCGTTGAGTAACTTCCAAGCCTTTAGCCTCAAGGTCTTGCAGCTTAGCTCTTGTTCTCCTGAAAGACTGCCACTTTGCAGACAAGCCTAGATCAGCCTCCTGGAGGATGGCACCCCATATGAAAGAGCACATGGGGGGCAGAGGAGCCCAGTTATCTCGGCTGAGGCCCCAGCCAACCTGACTGCAAACTCTTGCGAGCCAAGCTGAGATAGCGTGGAGCAGAACTACCCCCTGAACCCAGCCCACACTGCCAGCCCACAGAATCATGAACAAACAAATGATTCATTTTTGTTTTAAGCCACTAAGGTTTTTTTGTTAAATTTTTTTAATGTTTTATTTTATTTTATTTTATTTTTGAGACAGAGACAGAGTGTGAGCAGGGAAGGGGCAGAGAGAGAGGGAGACACAGAATCCAAAGCAGGCTCCAGGCTTCTAGCTGTCAGCACAGTGCCCAACACAGGGCTCGAACTCATGAACCTCATGACCTGAGCCAAAGTTGGGCACTTAACTGACTGAGCCACCCAGGCACCCCTAAGCCACTAAATTTTGCAGTAAAAGAAAACTAATACAGAGCCCAAGCCAAACCCTTATGTTTCTGATCTCTCACAGACTGTGAAAGTTGGGATTCTTGTGGTCTGCCATTTAGAAGGAGGTCCTACTATTCCTAGGCAGGACTTAAGTATCTGCATAAAACAGTGGCTTTCTCTGCTTTACTTTGTGCTGTATGAGTTCACAGAGGTCTAAAATTATAGAGGTGGAATGACTCTAGAAACCATGTATTTTGACTCTGTGCTTTACTGATAAGTGTCCTGAACAAAGCAGTGCATGGAGAACCACTTGCAAAATTGGCCACCTGCAGAGCTGTGAGAAAAACTAACTCCTCTCGTTCCCAGTTCTGGGTCCTTCTTCTACACTTTCCTGCCCTCTTTTTTCAAAATCATGTTCTTTTTTTTTTTTTTAAATGTTTATTTATTTTTGAAAGAGACAGAGTGTGACCGGGGGAGGGGCAGAGAGAAAGGGAGACAGAATCCGGAGCAGGTTCCAGGCTCTGAGCTGTCAGCACAGAGCGTGACGCAAGGCTCAAATTCACACACTGCGAGATCATGACCTGAGCGAAAGTCAAACGCTTAACCAACTGAGCCACCCAGGTGCCCCTCAAAATCACATTCTAATTGAAATATAATAAGGAAGCTTGGTTTTTGAGGGTTTTGGTTTTTTTCCCAAAGAATTTGGCCACAAAGGATTTGGTACAGAAAAGCATCATGTTCTAAGACACTGATCCCTTTACTTATATAAGTACAGTCTGGAGCCTATCAACTTTGTTCAAAGTGACATATTTTTTCACAGTTATATCCCAACAGTTTTCTTTTTAACTCTCTAACTGCAATAGACATCACAAATCAGTAACTTAATACATCTACATCTGTTTCAAGGTAGAAGTGAACATAGTTTTGATTTGCACAGCATTGGACTGAGCATTTTACTACTCCCACTATATTATCACCCTTCATTGATTTGGCCTTCCTGCTGAGAAAGTCGTCTACTATATGGAAAGACAGGACTGTATGATTTCTGAACCGTGACAACCATAGAGGGGAACTCTATTAAATGATGTTTAAAAGGAGCATTATTCCTCTAAGACCATAGATCTGAACAATGGCTTCTTCCAGACAAAAACAATGCCCATTTTCTATATAATCTTTTTAATCCTTATTTTGGTCCTCATGGGTCGTTCTTATTAGCAGGGATTTTTCCCATAAAGCAAGGAAATAAGACATGACACTCTTTGGGGATCACTGGTAATATGTTTTCCACCTAAGTGTGTAATTTAATGTGAAATTTTTCTGTAGCTAAAATGCCACCTAGGATTATTTTGAGGGCAGTGGGAACAGAGGTTTTATGAGTATAACAAAGATTGGGTTTAATTCTAGAGTGATCCAAATTAAGTATATCACACCTACAAATAGTAAAATTGAGCCATATATATATATATATATATATATATATATAGTCCTTTATAGTAATATCTACCACATAATTCTTTATCAAAGTTTTATTCTAAAATGCTTATTAGAACAATCCACTGAACATTTAGAAATGTAATCTATAAAATCTCATTCTGTGGAAATAGTTCACCCACACAAGGGTGCTTATTGATATTGTTCAGTGCACAGGAGACCCTTAGTTAATTTTTCTAACACACGGCTTCTTTAAGTGTTATGAGCCTACTGTGGCAATGATAAAATTGCCTTTTGCTGAACGATTGGTATGTTTATGAGTTACTTTATCTACTTGTTGGTAGCCCGAACAGTAAAGAATATGGTAATGGATGGGCTGAAATGTCTGATGACTTTGACTCTACGGATACATTAGTACGTGTTATGAAATTCTTTTCCAGCAATGCAGTGTTTAAATCCCCCTGGAGGAGTTTGTGATTTTTGTGGGGCTCAATGACAATTAAGTCCCGTGTACTTGGCTCCTTTAAATTGCTCTTTGAACTAAAGTAAATCCTTTAGAAATTCACATGGATTTAATATCCATTTGTGATGGGTACGTGGGTTGTGTGTCACTAATATTTTGCCATCAGAAGCTTGGGTGGGATTTTTAAAAAAGGAAGAATGAAGCTTGATTGGGTAGGTAAGATTATGACATACCCTACCAGCCTCTTTCTGGGTCATTTTGATGTATCTTTCTATCTCCAACCAATTTCTTGGTAATCATTTAGCAAACATGTACTCAGTGCCTACCCTGGGCTCAGCACCAGGATACAAAGAAGAGTTGGAAGCAGCCCCCAGTCTGGAAGAGTTCCACCAAGACTAGGAGGTAATATAGGACCTAGATCTATGAAAAAGCTATTGTGATACTAATAAGTTCAATAATAAAAGGGGTTAGAGCAGTGACCCACAGGAAGGTTGATCAACCTTGTTAGGGGAAAAGAGTCAGAGAAAGTTTCATAGAAGAGGTGGCATTTGGCTGGCTCAAGTAGAATTTCATGAGAAAAGGGGGCAGCAGATAAAAGAGACCATGACCTTCAAGCCTTTGGTGCCTTTGTACTTTCCAAATATAGATATATAGACTCTCTATATCAACATACACAAGAAACTGAAGGTGCCTGGGTGGCTCAGTCAGTTAAGCATCTGACTCTTGATTTCAGCTCAGGTCATGATCTCATGGTCATGGGATCAAGCCCCACATCAGGCTCTGCACTGACAGCCTGGAGCCTGCTTGGGATTCTCTCCCTCCCTCTCTCTCTGCCCCTCCCCTGCTCGTGTTCTCTCTCTCTAAATAAACTTTTTTTTAAAAAAGCACAGGAAACTTAATAGTATTTGTCTCCAGTTAGGGATAGATGGTGGCTGAGGGACAGGTGCAGAGAGAAACTTTTCAATGTATATTATTTTGAGAGTAATACCATGTGTACATATTTTATCTGTATTTAAAAACAAATATGTATTCTTTGAAGAATGGAGATATTAAAACAGTGGTTCCTTAAACAGTATGTTAAATTTGCGAGCCAGCTACATCTTCCTGGGTGTCTGTTTTTTAATGTTATCCCTAATTAGTGGAATGAAGAAATTTTCCTCGAGTTAAATGTGTTTCAGACATAGACTGATGAGAGAAAAGCTTTTTCTTAATGTTTTATTTTTATTTTTATTTTTATTTTTATTTTTATTTTTATTTTTATTTT
>NW_024412388.1:51227270-51255694 GCF_014898765.1 Herpailurus yagouaroundi
ATTTTTATTTTTATTTTTATTTTTATTTTTATTTTTATTTTTATTTTCGAGAGAGAGAGAGTGAGCAAGTGGGGGGTGGGGGGCAGGAGAGAGGGAGACACAGAATCTGAAACAGGCTCCAGGCTCTAAGCTGTCAGCACAGAGCCCGATGCGGGGCTCAAACCCATGAACTGTGAGATCATGACCTGAAGTCAGACGCTTAACCGACTAAGTCACCCAGGTGCCTCAAGAGAGAAGTTTATAAGCAGAGGACTTTTCCTACATCTCCGAAATCCTGCCTAACCCTTCTGATTAAGGAAAACCCATATCTGAGAGATTCTTTAATTGATCAGATTCTTCCCTGGATCCAGAGTTGGCAAGTCAAATGAGTGATTTAGAGTGTCCAAAGGAAAATTGTTGGTCTTGTCTCAGGCAGTAAATAAGATGATGTTACTTAAATTTCTGTTGTCACTGTGAAAATCACAACTACCAAGAGGAAATTAGTTTTTGATTCTATGTCAGTCTTGGTCATCTGTAAATGGTTCTTAAGTCTGCCATTAATTAGGAGAAATTAATCTGGGTTGTTTTGGACTGAAAAGATTTTTATTGTTTTATTTTTGTTTAGTTTAGTTTAGTTTGGAGCATGAGAGGGGTAGAGGGAGAGAATCTTAAGCAGGCTCCACACCCAGTGTAGAGCCCTGATGCTGGGCTCAATCCCAAGACCCTGGGATCATGACTTGAGCCAAAATCAAGACTTGGATGCTCAACCTACTGAGCCATCCAGACACCCTGAACAACTTTATTTTAAACATGAATGCATCACTTGTATATAATTTTCTTTTATATCTGCTCCTGTAGAAAAAAAAAATCATTCATTGAATAATATGGGTGCATAGAAAGAAGATGGAAAAAATGAAGGAAAGAGACAAGAACAACAAATGGAATTAAGAGAGAGCTAGGGGCACCTGGGTGGCTCAGTCAGTTGAGGGTCCAACTTCCGCCCAGGTCATGATCTCGCAGTTGACATGTTCAAGCCCCGCATCAGGCTCTGTGCTGAGAGCTCAGAGCCTGGAACCTGCTTCAGATTCTGTGTCTCCCTTTCTCTCTCTGCCCCTCACTAGCTCGTGCTGTGTCTATCTCTCAAAAATAAATAAAAACATTAAAAAGAGAGAGAGGGGGCGCCTGGATGGCTCAGTCGGTTAAGCATCCGACTTCGGCTCAGGTCATGAGCTCATGGTCCGTGAGTTCAAGCCCCGCGTCGGGCTCTGTGCTGACCGCTCAGAGCCTGGAGCCTGTTTCGGATTCTGTGTCTCCCTCTCTCTCTGACCCTCCCCTGTTCATGCTCTGTCTCTCTCTGTCTCAAAAATAAATAAACGTTAAAAAAAATTAAAAAAAAAAAAAAAGAGAGAGAGACTGCATGTTGGGTTGGGGAGAACCCCATGTGGGATGGGAACACAAGTTCCATCGTGTTTTATATAGCACAAACCCCTAACTAGCAAGTGAGGTCCATAGATCATCACCCCACTTCATTAAGCGAGAGGCTTCAATTTTCACTTCCCCAGTTGTCTTTTTGTTCACTGTCTACAAAATGATCAGCCCATGCCCTTAAGGTTTTTGCTGTGGAGTTAAGGAGACAGTATTTCAACAGAATTGATGCCATATGGAAAATCCCAGGTTAGCTTCTATACAAGTGCAAAATAAAATATTCAAAACAGATGAGATGTTTGCAATGGCTGTAGGAACACAGGCTTTGGTGTTAAACAGTCCCAAGTTGGAATGTGATCTTTCCTACTTAGAAGATGCAAAGACCTGGTCAAGTCTGAATCCTTCTGAGCCTCCATATCCCCAACCGTAAATGAGACTAATAATACGGCACTTGCTTCGTCGTTATGAGGATTGAATGGCACGAATGGGAAACATGCAGCAACTCTGGCACAGAGGTGTTAAAATAAATGAGATGTTCCCACTTCCTTACTATGTGCTGGCATTGTACATAAAGCTTTATGTGCAAATAGTATTGTTAAAACCATATAAACATGAGGAAGCTAAGGCCTGGAGAGGTTAACAGTCTTCCCAGGCCCGTGGCCAGAAGTAGCAGGGCCAGGATTTGGACTAAGAAATCTGACTCCAGAGGCCTAGCTCATAATCATCTGTCTCTATAGCCTCTCCTCTGTGTGAGCCAGCAACCCACCCACAGGGAAATGATGAATAGAATGCTTCTGGAATAGATGAGTTTTAGAAGTCATTGGTATTGGTAGATGGAGTCACTGAGGTATCCTAGGGTGAAGGAATGTTACTTAAATATGCAGAGATAAGAGTGGAAGAGAAGGTACTCAGAACTGTGCCAACAAGCAGTTTTGCTTGAACAGCTCAAGAGCATTAAAATTTAAGAGGATATACAATGAGGAGATAAGAATCGTGTGTATAATCAACTCCAAATTTTTTCCTTAAAACAATAAATAGCAGTCTTTCATTAATGACCCGTTATTTCATCTAATCACAATTTTTTCAAAGTAAGAAGTAAAAATTTTTTGTTGCCTTGTCAAATAGATGCCTAAAATAGCTCAATACAGTATCTTTTTTTTTTTATTATTCTGTCCTACCTTATCAACTGTGTAAGTTGTAAAAAATAAATCTATTTTTCTTTTCAGTTCACCAGCCCACATTTCTAATTTACCTGTTGGCCCCCACCTCTCATGTCTAGCACCCCCTTTTAGTACAGCTGAGCAGAACCTTAACTTCACAATCCAGTGTCAACACATAGGGCACATGGTAAGAAATGTGGCCTTTTTCTATTGATAGGTTAGAGTGTCTACTGTTTTCTTGTATTTTCATTGGTAACTTTAAGAGAAATCACAACAGTAGTCAAGCAAAAGGGAAGAAATAATGGGGAGTGTTTCACACAGATTCCTGGACAAAACAGATTGACAGGGAGTTCAGCATTTGAGCAATAGTATATTTCTTTTATTTATAAGATTCATTATGGGGCACCTCAGTGGCTCAGTTGGTTAAGCGTCTAACTCTTGATTTCGCCTCCGGTGATGATTGCATGGTTCGTCAGTTTGAGCCCTGTGTTGGGCTCTGACAGCACGGAGCCTGCTTGGAATTCTCTGTCTCCCTCTCTCTCTCTTCCTCCCCTGCTTGCACACTGCACTCTCTCTCTCAAATAAATAAACTTTAAAAAAAGAGTTCATTGGGGCGCCTGGGTGGCTCAGTCGGTTAAGCACCAGACTTCAGCTTAGGTCGTGATCTCACAGTTTGTGGGTTCGAGCCCCACATCAGGCTCTGTGCTGACAGCTCAGAGCCTGGAGCCTGCTTTGAATTCTGTGTCTCCCTCTCTGTCTGCCCCTCCCCTGCTTGTGCTCGCTCGCTCTCTCTCTCTCAAAAATAAATAAACATTAAAAAAAAAAAAAAAGAGTTCATTGAACACCCAGAAAGTACTGAAGAGGTTTTAATTCAGGCAACTTTTTTTATTAGTGTGTGTTTATTTTTACTTACTTATTTATTTATTTATGTATTTATTGAGAGAGTGTGAGCAGAGGAAGAGCAAAAAGAGAGGGAGACACAGAATCCAAAGCAGGCTCCAGGCTCTGAGCTGTCAGTACAGAGCCCGACGTGGAGCTCAAACCCGCAAACTATGACCTGAGCCGAAGTCGGACACTCAACTGACTGAGCCACACAGGCGCCCTTGGGCTACTTTTATGGAATAAAAACTACAGTTGATATTTTTCTTCCATTTAAGTGTAAATGAAGAAATTTGCCATTTGACTTTTGTAATGTTGTAAAATTAAAGAAGGTTATGCTGGAAGTTGAGCTCTGTAAACACCATGTTAGTAGGAGTTCAGTCTGATTCTGTCAGTCCAATGAAGGGGGGCTGTTTGGCCTCCAAACTTGAAACACCAGCATGACACAAGTCATTACAAGGAACTTGCGTTAGTTTCTCCCTGCACTACTTTCATAAAACTGGCCCTTGGTGTCATCTTGGCAGTGTTGCTGGGATCTCCTGAAGCCACTGACCCAGCATATTTTCACAAAGCCATTCCCTTGAAGCAGTTCAGAGGAACCAACTCTTGGCAGTCTAGATGCTCCCTGCATCCGGAAATTTCATAAATCAGAGTTAAAACAAAGAATGGTCTAAAATCTGTTGCTGATACAAAATCTGTAATGTAAATTGTCTGGATAAGGGGACCTCTCCTGTCTCCTGGGAGCTGCCTTTATAAATGCTATAATAAAGAATGTTTTCAGAAGCATGTGATGATAAAATGAAAGTAGTGAGAAAGATATTTGGAATCCAGTGGAGTCATCTGGTTGTAGAACTTCTTAATATTTTCTTGTATTGCTTGCTTCTCTACTCCCAAATTCACATAAGAACCTTTTTATTTATTTTTTTAAGAAAGTAGTTTGGTTTGAATCTTTTTTTCTTGTTATACTTCTGCAAGAAATATTTCTTTATGTTTGACTTCACGTCAATTTAATTCTGATTCTGAGGTTCCATACTTCTGGGCCAAGGCAGAATCACCCTCAGTCATTTCGCAGGCTCCTCAAGCTCTCAGGGTTCTGGTCTCCTCACAAAACTCCCAGACATCATTGGTGGGCCCCTGGCCATTATCATCAGTCCCCCCAGTAGTCATCAAGCCCGTCTTACCCAAGCCTTCATGACCTCAAGTCTAGAAATCTTGTTGCGTCCAAGCCCCAGTGCTTGGGACACAGGACTTCTTCCAAAGTGGGACCCATTGTGCATGGCCTGTGGCCCCCTTGACCATTGCTTGCAGAGTCTTGTAAGCCAGTGCATGTGCTGGGGCTGGTGTGGCATGGGGGACCTGGGCAGTGCAGGGCTTCTGCACTTCTCATGGGACCCACAGATCTCTGTGTCTAGTCTCCACGCAGAAGCTCTCTTTCCCAGCAGCCCTCCAAGACAGCTGGCATAATCCTTCCAGCATCATATTTTTCAGGCCCTTCAGTCTGATAAACAGCAGAAAGAACCAATGGCTTCTGGCTGCTTTAGTTTTCAGCTCTATAAAAATCCTCTACTTGCTTAACATGAGGGGGGAAAGTTGTGTGAACATATTCAACTGAATATTTTAAAAGTAGTCTCACCAAAATATATGTACATAGGATAGAAATATTTGGGTGTAGAGATGTACATTGTCTGCAGGGATCCTTAGGAAACTGTTGATGGTGATTGTCTCTGGGGAGTGAGACTGAGGGGCAGACCAAGGAGGCAGTTTATTTCTGTGGTTTACTACATGCTGTGGTATTGCTTGAGTTCTTTACATTGGTATGTGTTATTTTTATGATGATTAAAATTTAAGGTTATTAATTTGAAAAGATAGGAATTTTTTGTTTTAATTCACTAACCATGAAATACTTTCCTCAGCCCGAGCTTACCTGCCTTAGGTATTATCCTGATTTTATGGCTCAGAATGCTGAGTTCAAGAATTAATTTGCCCAAGATTACACAATGGTGGGTCAGAATTGGAACCCACGGCTGTCTTACACTTACTTAGGGTCATGAACACCCTTCCCCCTCCTCCATGCTTCATCCTCCAGGGTCATTTCACTCCACTTAAGTTCTTTTCTTTCATTGCCCAAGTAATGGACCTGACAGACCCCCTGCATCAGACCACACATCTATGCCAAATCCTTGAATACTAATAAATACTTGAAACCATGTTTCAAAATATACCATAAAATGAAAATAAGAATGACGCACAGTTCACCTCAAGTTCATACACAGCAGCAATGTACAGGTTAACAGTAAAACACAGGGGGTAAGTTTACCTTGAAATATTAAGCAAAGCCAGTTCTAAAGGAATGAAATAAGAAACTTAGGAAAAATTAATTATACCTTGGAATATATGGTAACTGTGTATTTTATTTACCTTCAGGTCCCATAAAATATGACACTATTAGCAAATGGCAATTTATGGGTCGCTGCCTATGGTTTGGTTGTTTGTGTAAGGAAGCATTTATGGTTGTCGAAAATTAATAAGAATTTGTTTTTTCTAGGATGCTATAGTTATACACGAAGTCTACGAAGAAGGAGCAGCGGCCAGAGACGGAAGACTTTGGGCTGGTGACCAGATATTAGAGGTATAAGACCATGAGTTTCATTTAATACTAGCAAATACAGTTCCCTTACTGACCTTGATCCACAAAGTATTTATTCACAGTCTTGTACTCCATTTTATCCTCACTTATCTGTCTCCCATTTAGCAAAAGATGTACCTTACTCTTTTTTCTTTCTTTAATGTACATTGAATAACTATAATCAGAATCATGGCAGATCATCAATCTAAATCTGTGAAAACTTTTTTAAATTAAAGCAAAAGTACAACCTATAGTTCTATAATCTTAATATCAAATGAGAGTGCATAGTATTGCAACTTGACTTGTTTTGCCGCTTCACTAAACCTGTCTAAATTCTCCTAAAAACACAGACATATGCAAAAACATGGACAGCCGATGTTTTAAAGACTTCAGTGCTGTTTTAAGTATTGTTTTCTTACTCCTAATAAATCGTTAAGTAAAATGCTTTCCGCTTTTGTTTTCTAGTTGATGAAAATGTAGAATCTTCTCCCTTTAGGGAGAAATGAAATGTTTAGCTTGCCTCTTTCAAATGGGCTCTCAATTAGCAAAGGTGTTAAAGCCTTTTAAAAAATGCCAAAGCAGGCAGTGTCTGAACTAAGGAACGGATGAATGGCAGGTCAATGCCAGGCATTCTGGTAGGTGGAACGAAAAAGCTTTTTTGATGATGTGAGACCTTTAGGCAACATTTATTTCTTTCATTGGATGAATTTAATTGAATAGTTAACATTTTATGGTGGGCATGTGCATTTTTGCTTTGCAACTTTAATACAGCACATTATGAATGACATCATAGAATTTTATTTCCCCTTTGGTGGTTCAAGTTTGCCTCCCAAGATGAAACCACAGATATAATTAAGGGCAGAAAATATAGGCAAGAAAGAGTTAAAGGAGAGGCCGGGCTCGCTGCAAATTAAATTCAGGGTTTCTCTGCAGACCTTTACTGTGCTTCATCATTGGATTAGGACATATTCCCAGTACATTCATTAAGGTACAAGTAAGTGTATGAGGTTAGAAAAATAAGCGAGGCCTCTTTGGGATTTGGCTTGACTGCTTTTGCATATAACACCATTTTTTAGTGGTCAGGAGTTTCAAGGGTTTTTTTTTTTTTCTCCCTAGGTTTTCTAATTAACTGGTGTTATCATAATTGGCTTTATAAGATGAATAGATTGAATATTCAAAAGAGTACAGATGCATACATGCCTAGATACATGATTTGTAAGCCCATGGATTATTCTATAATGGTCACTTGAAACTAAATCTAATCTGTGCAGCATTTTCTTGATTATGGTGATGGTTGCATAGGTATAAATCACATAAATTAGCAATGTAAATTATATACTTTAAATATAGTTTATTTCATAACAGTTACACTTCAGTAAAAAAAAAAAATCCCTTTTTAAGACTATTTGTATGGGATATCTCAGCTGTAGCTGTTCTCTTTCATATTCATGTACAAGTGAATACTCAGGATAGGTTAACATGAAGAAGGCAATTAAGTGGAAGGAGAAATTGAAAACTCAAACCATTTCCTGGCATCCAACTGAATTATATTACCCAATATGGATGGATGGTCTATACTCCTCATTAAAGATGACCAGGACATGGGGCACTTGGTGGCTCAGTCAGTTGAGCGTCCAACTTTGGCTCAGGTCATGATCTCACAGTTCGTGAGTTAGCCCACGTCGGGCTCTTGCTGACAGCTCAGAACCTGGAGCCTGCTTCAGATTCTGTGACTCCCTCTCTCTGCCTCTTCCCTGCTCATGCTCTGTCTCTCTTTCTCTCTCAAAAATAAATAAACATTAAAGATGACCAGGATATAATATAACAGTGTGTGTCAACTAAAACAAACGGTTTTTTATTGATCAGGAAATTTTACCCCATGCAGTATCTAGTCCACAAAAGCATGTCATGTGTTTAGTTAAGAAGTAGCTGTATGGGGGCACCTGGGTGGCTCAGTCAGTTAAGCAACCAACTTCGGCCCAAATCGTGATCTCACAGTGTGTGGATTTGAGCCCTGCGTCGGACTCTATGCTGACAGCTAGGAGCCTGGAGCCTGCTTCGGATTCTGTGTATGTGTCTTTCTCTCTTCCCCTCCCCCGCTCACACTCTGTCTCTCTCCAAAATAAATAAACATTAAAAAAAAATTTTTTTTAAAGAAGTAGCTGTTTGGTCAAGTAATATCATGTTTCCTTTGTAAGCAGCTTTAGACCCCACATTTGGACTTGTGCTAGTTGTGGTTGATGTGTACAGATGCATAATTAGGCATCATCAGCCTTTGGCCTGCAGGTTTGCCTTGAGAAAACAGGCCAGCTTTGGCAGTACATTTCAAGACCGTGAAACAAGATAACTGTGTATCAGCACTTTCCACACAATGGCCTTTCTACTTATGAGAGTCCTCTACATTGTCAGTGGCCTTTCATAATTTTAATTCTATCCTCTTGTTAAAATCAGGACAAGCCATGGGCCGCCTGACTGGCTCAGTCAGAAGAAAATGCCACTCTTGATCTTGGAGCCGTGGGTGCGAGCCCCACATTGAGCGTAGAGATTACTTTTTTAAAAATTGGGACAAGCCAGATTTTGCTGACAAAGATCTAATCCAGCAATTTTTTAGCATGGCAAGATTTATGATTCTATAATTAGCATGAACTGTCTTCTTTCCGATTCTCCTTTTAGGCTCAGTCCCTCATCTTTCCCTAATTCTATGTCCATTATCTTCTTCTATTTTTGTGCAAGTGGGAGCAGAAAGAGTAAAGGGCTAATGCCTGGCTTTCCCTGTGGAATAATGTAGTGAGAAAGTGCTGCCTGGTTTGGTTATTCTTTCCCTCGAAAGCAGTGACTTCCCCACTTCCTCGTCCTACCCAAGAGATGTGATACACTCCCCTTGATGACTGGGGCCTCCTATGGCTCTTTGTCTCAAGTAGGGAGCTCTGCAATTACCACCCCTACCCTTCTACAATCAATGCTCTAAATAATGCATATAGTGCTTCTGTAAGGCACTTAAGGTAATACATCACTCCACAATATTTGAGCTGCACAGCGATATTTCTCTTATGATTACCGGTGCATTTAGTGGTGCCTCTTGATAAGCAAAGGAGGAAATGAAAACTGTGAACTTGGAGCAGATGTCTTGGATTTGGGCAGTCATCTTCATGCTGGAATTTAGTATAAATTGCTTTTATTATATTAGTTTCATGACAGTGCTTTTTATGGAAAGTATAATTGCTAGGGCCTCTCACAAGCTATTTCAGAGGCTTAAGAGAACTCACCTGGAGTCCAGGGAAGTAACTATTTTGCATTTGAGTAACAGAAGTGGTCTGGTGTGCCATCTATTGGAATACAGGGAAATAATCACTTCGGACCACATTTTCTAGAGACATTGTTTTCCCCTTTGTCCTACGGATTTACCTCACAAACAATGAGAGTGCACTCATGGGCCTAAAGTAACAGTGAATGCTGGCACTGACTGAAAACAGCCCTGACGGGTTACTTCAGCTTCTTATAAAATCCCAACTTCTAACTTACATTGCACTTAACTGTGTGCCAGGTCCTGTGCCGAATGCCTTAGAGGGTTTATTTCACTTAATCCTCACAACACTAAATAGATATTATCTCCAATTCATAAATGACCCAGTTGAAGCTTAGCTTGACCAGTATACATAAGGTTTCACAACGTAAGTTAAAATCCATGCTCAAACTGAAGGGCGTCTGTATCTAAAACCCATACTTAACCACTGTTTGGGTTGGGGTTTTTTTGTTTTTGTTTTTGTTTTTGTTTTCATTATTATTATTTTTTAAAGTAAGCTCTATGCCCAGGGATTTGAACTCATGACCCTGAGATCAAGAGTCGCATGCTTGGGGGCACCTGGCTGCCTCCGTTGGAGGGGCGTGCAAGTTTTGATCTCAGGGTCGTGAGTTTGAGCCCCACATTGGGTGTAAAGACTATTTAAATAAATAAAACTTTAAGAAAAAAAGAATCGCATGCTCTGCCAACTAGAGCCAGGTAGGCACCCCTTACCACTGGGTATAGTTAATGTAATTGAGAACACAAACACAAGATATACCAGAAAAGAAAAAGCATCATGAAAATTAGGCTTTTAAACATTTTTTTCTGGCTTATAGAATCAGCTTTAAATAATTGCTCAAAACCCACCTTCTCCAAGAAAGGCTCATTGCTCTCTTCTCCCTCTCTGTAACCAATCTTTATGCCACAAGTCACTAGTCTTTGGAATGTTAGAATTGGAAAAGCCTGAGACCAATCCCTTATTGTACAGATGAAGGAATGGAAGACCAGAGATAAGCTTGACTTGCCCAGGACACACAGGGATGGACTAGAACATGGAGTAGAACCAGCATCTTGAGGGAAGTCTTCTATTCTGCCACCCCACCCGCCACTCCATCGCCCACCCCACTACTGGCCATGACCTGTGCCTACTCTTCCCTTTGTGTCTTTCCTAGCTATGACCTTGAGGGAGTGACCTATGACTCCCTTCCTTTGAGTCCTTGGCCATTCTTCCCCTCAATTTCTCCTTTTTGTTAAATCCACTAATCCATAACAGTACTTGACTTTCTCTGTGGCAGGGGATCCAATAACTCATTCTAAGAGTACATTGAGGGGTGCCTGGGTGGCTCAGTTGGTTAAGCAACTGACTTCAGCTCAGGTCATGATCTCACGGTTCGTGAGTTTGAGCCCCACGTCGGGCTCTGTGCTGACAGCTCGGAGCCTGGAGCCTGCTTCACATTCTGTGTCTCCCCCTGTCTCTACACTTCCCCTGCTCGCGCTCTGTCTCTCTCTCTCAAAAAATAAATAAATGTTAAAAAAAAAATTTTTTTTTTCTTTAAATAAGAGTATGTTGAGGCAGAAGGGTATAGAGACTAAGGGTGGGAAGATAGTCTGGGTTCTATATATAGAACTATATATATAGTGACTAGCTATATAACCTGGTTCAAGTCTCTTTAGCCCCTCCGTGACTTACTTTCCTCATCTGTAAAATGGTAATGGTACCTATTTCAGAGAGTTAGTATAAGGATTAAATGAGTAAATATTTACAAAGGGCTAATACACAAGCACTACACAAACATTTCTTAAGTAAAACACAAGTAAGTCTGAAGAAATAAATAAGTAAACTGGCTATATGATCTCCATTTAGCAGACAAGGAAACAGAGGCTTATTGAGGGCCCACAACTTGTCCAAATTCACGTGATTTACCGGAAGCAGAGCCATGGCTTTACTCAGTGCCGTTTCCAGTACAGTTTGCTTCTAACTTATGGTCCTATTTGTGCTCTCTCAGATCCAGGTTCAGAAGGGTGTACTTCAAGGGGGTTTCGACACTGTCAGAAATACTGGTCTCTCATTTTTTTTCCAGCTTATTGTAAAGTAGTTGTGATGTTTGCAATTAAGAGTGAGGACGTCAAATTCAATAAGCAAACTGAGTCCTAAAATGCTGACCAACACTAATGTTCATTTCCCTTTTGACCTCAATTACACGAGGCCGTTAGACCCTTCCACCCCTCCTGCTCCCTTTCACCCTCCCCCCTCCCCAACCATGTTGATTCCATAGTAGAGCTCACAGCTTTGCAAAACAGCATTCCTGTGTGTACTAAGCACCCTCTATGCTTTTGGGGTAGGAGAGGATAAGGGCTACCTCCTTTATACATGAAGCAGCTACTACTGCCAATAGTTGCTACCTGCCTTGGGAACGGCTAGAAATTTCCAGAGGTTTGTCACTGGTTGGATTAAAGAGCTCCAGACAGAACCGGCATGGAGGTCTCTGCTGTCAGCAGCCCATCTCAGATGTCCATTGTTCCAGGTTAATGGGATTGACCTGAGGAGCGCCAGCCATGAAGAAGCCATCACAGCCCTGAGGCAGACCCCGCAGAAGGTGCGGCTGGTGGTGTATAGAGATGAGGCACACTACAGGGATGAGGAGAACTTGGAGATTTTCCCAGTGGATCTGCAGAAAAAGGCCGGCCGAGGACTGGGTCTGAGTATTGTTGGGAAACGGTAAGGAAATACTATGCAAGTTAGGACAGATTGGCCTTTCCCTTCAGAGCCCTAGGGAGCCTACAAACACTGAAAGGTAAAGTCTCGTGTAAACTAACAGTATGGCTTCTAAATTCAACCTATCTATAAATATTAGAATGACATTGGTAATATCTCTGAGCAAGATCTTACCAAAAAAAAAAAAAAAATGTGTCATATGAAGATGGAACCTGAAGCCTAGTCAACTGAGACTATATTTGTTCCCATATAGAATAAGAAGAGACTCGGGACGCCTGGGTGGCTCAGTCGGTTAAGCGGCCGACTTCGGCTCAGGTCATGATCTCGGGGTCCGTGAGTTCGAGCCCCGCGTCGGGCTCTGTGCTGACAGTTCAGAGCCTGGAGCCTGTTTCAGATTCTGTGTCTCCCTCTCTCTGACCCTCCCCTGTTCATGCTCTGTCTCTCCCTGTCTCAAAAATAAATAAAACGTTAAAAAAAAATTTTTTTTTAATAAATAAATAAATAAATAAGAGACTCAAAAGGGTTTTTATACCTTGGAGTCACTTAGATCTGAGGCTTTACCCAAGAAATAGCTAATATCAAGAGATAGGTTTATACAGAGTTGGGTTAAGAAAATTCCAGAGTACCTGGGTGGCTCAGTCGGTTAAGCATCTGGCTTTGGCTCAGGTCATGATCTCACGGTTCGTGGGTTCAAACCCCACATCGGGCTTTGCACTGACAGTGTAGAGCCTGCTTGGGATTCTCTCTCCCTCCCTCTCTCTGCCTCTCCCCTGCTTGTGCTCTCTCTCAGTGAATAAATAAACTTAAACAATTTTTAAAAAGAGAAAGAAAATTCCTCTGCCATGAGTACCATGTTAATCTTATGCTCTTAACTACATCTAGCTGGTGAGTTTCAAAAACTAGCTGAATAAGTGTAGTTGAGAGACAAATTCTTTATGACAGTAGTTTTCATTAAGAAAGATGTCCCCAAAAGGTAACTTGCACCAAAAATGTAGGTAGATCCTGATGGCTAGGCTTTTCATTTGAAGTCTGTGCCGCTTACCCATATGATAGGCATTATAGAATAATATCAGTAGATTAGAGAAGTCATATCTTGCAACTGCAATTCCAGCTTCCATGGTTTACTGGTTTTAGTTATTTGGTGTGTTTTTATCCCAGCAGGGCTGCAAGATTGTCAGGTGACGCCCCAATATGGCCTTAAATGGTTATCAACCATCATCTTAGGGAGCATTGAAATGGTTTTACATATATTACATCCTTTGCCTTCAAAGACTTCTGACGGCTAGCCCAGTGTTTTTTTCCAGCAGTCCAAGCTGTTATTAAAATAAAATATTAGAGAGTTTTTGAGAGCACTGATTTTGTGTCAGGTACTGTGCTGTCCTGATCTCATTCTTCAGCACTGTTAAATCGTCACTCATAAAACGCATTACAAATCAAAAAAGTTGAGACTCATATTTCTGAACAAACTCCCTGCATACCTGGTGCAGAGCACCTGACAGAGCCCACGTTGAAGTTTGCTTACCTGTGACACATGTATATGCCTGGCGAGATTCCACAGAGACTAATGGTTTTTACTTTATTGCCTCATAGTGGATTGATAAAACCATCTTCATACAACACTAGTATTTCAGATTGGGTTTGTAAGGAACATTCACGTTCCTTAGCCCAAAATGTTCCATTGTAAAGGATCAGGTGTATACGCTTTCACAATGTACAATTCTTTGACTTAGCAATTCCACAACTAGAAATGTATCCTAACAGTATTCTTGTAGATATGTTCCCCATTGCACATTGTTTGCAACAGCTAGAGACTGACAATAACCTCTATATTTTATCTATATATTTTACTCATCATGAAAGTAAAGAACCTCTGTAGAATCGAATACAGCCTTAAAAAACAATGAGGAAGCCCCAGGTGCTTTCTCTACTTTTTAACCTCTTGAATTTGAGACATACAAATTTATTTACTCCTCAAATAAATAATTATAATTAAAACCTTAGTAACAACAGGAAAAGGAAGAGTGATAAAACTAGAAATTGATCAGATACTAGTAAGTGAGCTAATCTATAAGGAAATAACTTTTACATTTTAAGTGTACTTAATCTATAAGGAAATAACTTGTACATTTTAAGGGGCGCCTGGGTGACTCAGTCAGTTAAACGTCCAACTTCGGCTAAGGTCATGACCTCGTTGTCCGTGAGTTCATGCCCCGCGTTGGGCTCTGGGCTGACAGTGTGGAGCCTGGAGCCTGCAGCCTGCTTCATATTCTATATCTCCCTCTCTCTCTGCCCCTCCCCTTCTTGCTCTCTCTAAGAAGTAAACATTTAAAAAAATTTTTTTAAGAGTACTATGCTTTTTAAAGTGAATTTCCATTTCATTTCACTAAGATTATCCTCTTGCAGAAATAATGCCCTTGGGCCAATAAAAATTAATTTTACAGTAGGCAGCACAAATAGATATAAACTATTTAAAAGGCAAGCACTCTGAGGTTTATCATTTGGGAAGTTAGTGGATATAATTGGATGAGATGGCTTTGTAGGACCATTCTTCCAAGCATTAGGATTTAGTGAAACTGTGTAGAATGTCAGTAATCTCAGATTTACTAAAGAAATACTAAATTGTGCCATTACCCACTGCTCTATGGTATTCACAGAAATGGAAGTGGAGTGTTTATTTCTGACATCGTGAAAGGTGGAGCTGCAGACCTTGATAGGAGATTGATTCAGGGAGATCAGATCTTATCTGTGAATGGGGAGGACATGAGAAATGCCTCACAGGAGACCGTGGCCACTGTCCTCAAGGTGAGTCCCCAGGCTGCTTTTTGCCTGGCTGGTGTAACTAAAGTCTGGGGACCGGGGCGGGGGACTGTTCTAAACTGGCTTGGTTATAAAATGGGTTAGACTTTGGGGCGCCTGGGTGGCGCAGTCGGTTAAGCATCCGGCTTCAGCCAGGTCACGATCTCACGGTCCGTGAGTTCGAGCCCCGCGTCAGGCTCTGGGCTGATGGCTTGGAGCCTGGAGCCTGTTTCCGATTCTGTGTCTCCCTCTCTCTCTGCCCCTCCCCCGTTCATGCTCTGTCTCTCTCTGTCCCAAAAATAAATAAAAACGTTGAAAAAAAATTTAAAATGGGTTAGACTTTCTGCTAATTCGAGTTTTAACTAGAGATCTAAACTCTGATTACTTTAACCCATCATAAACAGCTTTACAAGAAAGCTGCTATAATGACTAACAAGATTGAGGAGTAACCTCTTTGGGGATTTCTAAGCTAGTTTTTATACCTGTGAGAATCCAAGTATCCACAATTATCCTCAAGTACATTAGATGGTATAAATTCTCCTGGAATCACAAAATTCCTCCTTCTCTCTCTAACGCTGTATTGTCGTGAATTTACCCAATCTAGCTTTTACTGCTTGAGGGACCACTAAAGATTATCTAGACCAAGTCCTGTGATTCACAAAGAAAGTTTGAAAAAGTAGAGCAGCACGCCCAAGATGACAAGGGTCTGCTTGAGTGGTTTTCTCACCACGAGAGCTATTCCTCACTGAAGTCATAGGGAGGCAAAGGTTCAGAATTCCTTCCCTTCCAAGTGTCTCTGCAACATGGACCCTACCTCCTTTGGAGAAAACGGATTAAAAAAAGTTCCTGTAACTTTGCATTCAATTATAACCAGCTTCGTCTTATGCTGTTTCACAAATAGCTGTGGAAGCTTTTGCAAAGACAAAAGAATTCTGTTTATTGCAAGATCCTGATTTTCTAGTGTAGTCAACTCTCGGTTGTGACTTAGGAGAGAAGTTATTTGTAGATTATCTCCATGTCTGATTTCTCAGTCTTCCTTTCACCCACTTTTCCTTAATTATGTCACTGCTCGTGAATACTTTCATCAGAAGGGAAAAGGAAAAGAGGTGAATTGAAGTGTAATCCTTTTACCATGTTTTAAAAAGTCATGAAGTCGGGGAGCCTGGGTGGCGCAGTCGGTTAAGCGTCCGACTTCAGCCAGGTCACGATCTCGCGGTCCGGGAGTTCAAGCCCCGCGTCGGGCTCTGGGCTGATGGCTCAGAGCCTGGAGCCTGTTTCCGATTCTGTGTCTCCCTCTCTCTCTGCCCCTCCCCCGTTCATGCTCTGTCTCTCTCTGTCCCAAAAATAAATAAACATTGAAAAAAAATTAAAAAAAAAAAAAGTCATGAAGTCATGACGTGAATACTGCTGAGTTGGTGAATTTCTGTTGTTTTGTGTGATTTTTTGAGGACTGAATTTCCTTTTTGCCTGTTGCTTTTGTCACCCGTTTACAATTGTTGGCTGCAGAGATGAGCGGAGGCCCTGCCATGATAATTTTAGAGTATAAATGCTGGTTTTCACCTCTTTTCTTGTCTTTCCAAGTGTGCACAGGGGCTGGTGCAGCTAGAGATTGGAAGACTCCGTGCTGGTTCCTGGACCTCCTCAAGGAAGACGTCACAGAACAGTCAGGTTGTTGATGGCTTCCCATCACACTGACTCACCTGTCCCCACTGAGAGAAAGTCCCCATTTCATAAGTGGTTGTTTGGAAATAATGTATAATATACAGCATATTCACAATACCAAGTTCAGTGCATTTTAATGTGTTTGAAATAAAAATGAAAGGTGGGATGGAAATTCATTAATCCCTAGATTTTTCTCTCCTTTATTGCCTGCCAGTGTTTTCTTAGAACTACTTTTGTTGTCCACTATTAGTTCTGTATTGCCTATGCATGCATGTACACAGCTGTGTTTATTTAAAAAAAAAAAAAAAAGAAAGAAAAAAGCAACATCTGGTGGCAATTTGACCCTCATTAGCACAACATTGTTCTATTCGTTCAATTAAATATTGCTATAAAGTTAACTTGTGAATAGCCACTCACACATGCTGAGGGCAATTAATGGTATATTCCTAAGAGAGTGAAGTGTGGGGGGTTATCCTATGAGAGGGAGGCCTTAGTGGGTGACATTTTGTAGGTTAGCAAACATCTAATGTTTATTTGCAAGGCTGATGTAAGTGCCACTTTTTTTTTTTTTAACAAAGTATATTTCAAAGTTTTGGGGTTTTTTATTTTGTTTTAATTATAATGGCTGAAAAATCAAGATAGTAGACTATATGTTTAGTCCCATTTGGTACATAATGAAACTGTAGAAACCTGCCTGTGACCTCCATTCCCCTTTGTGGGTTATAGATGGGCCTTTGTTTTCAAGTTAAAAGCATGAGTTTTGGTCCTCTCCCTGGTTGCCATAGGCTTAAAGCATCTCCAAGGCCTTTGTTCAGAAGTCATTCTGAGTTTGTGGTTTGCATACAGGAATGCTTCTGGAATGCTACGAACTGCCTCTTTTGCTTCATTGGTATTAGAAAATAGGTGAAAAAAAAATACCATTGTTCGGATAGGATCACAGACTAGGTATCTTGTCTTAGAGAATCTTGAAAGCAGTGAAACCCAATAAACATCATGTTAAGTTTAGAATATTTTATCTCTTTCATTTCTGGTCTACACAATGAGCAGCAAATATCATGTGTACTAAGACACAGCGCTGCCATGGGACTCCAGGAGTAAATGGTTGATAATGATTCTAACCAGACTTGTATCAACAGTGGGAACCTCAGATGCAAAATAGTTGTCTCAGCTTCTTCCTTAGTGGAAGATTCACTTGTTGAGTGATTTCACTAATGGCTAATTTCACTAATCTAACAGGAGGTTAGATTATCCCTGAACAATCCTAGGGATAAAATTTTTCCTCTTTGGAGAATATGGGAAGGCGCCACAAAGGAGGCCCCTTTGGGTCTCACTGCAAAAGGAATTTGATAGGTTGAAAAGAGGGAGAAGGCATCCCAGACAGATGGACTAGCATATACAAAAGCACAAAGGGATACAAAGGATTCCAGTGTTTTAAGAAAAGTTTGAATTGAAGGACAAGGTAGTAAGTAGAACTAGATTTCTGCCCTTGAGGAACATGTATAATAAGAATGTCTTGGTATAATAAAGTTCACACTCAGGTTAAATGCAGAGCTAACAAATTTAGAAGGTCTATTATTAAATGTCCATAAAACCATCATCACCATTTATCTGATATATAAATGTGAGCTGTTCTATTTTGTAAACCTGAGACAAAGTATCAAAGTGCCTTACCTTCCTACACAGAATTTTTACTTCAGGGGGTAGAAGTCTGACTCAGTTTTAAGAAAAACAGTAAATATGTTGTATCCTTACTTTGTCCTTAAAATTTGGCTGAGATTATATGAGAGGCAGCAGTCATATTTGGCTAATTGAAAGAAGGCTTATAGCTGGCTGTGGAAAGGATATGTTCTCCATGATCGTGAATTGAAGACCAGCCCATGACCCAGCTGGAGAAAAAAAAGGACCCTATTCCCAAACCTATTTAAAAACAGTCAGGACCCCTAGGGGCACAGATTTCTTTCTGGGCAATTACAAGATGGGGAGATAAATGTCTTCTTTTGAAAGCCAAGGAGAATTATAATTCACTGACTTGGCCTAGAGAAAGTAGTTTCATTAAGAGAGATCTTCTATCTTTGGGGGCTACCAAGCCTCTTTTATTTATTTACTTTCTTTATTTTAAGAATAGTATAGAAATCAGCTGTGAGATAGCTCAGAGGAAATAAGACTTGATTAATAATCCATAATTCACAAGTCATTTTTTTTAATGTTTATTTTTGAGAGAGCGTGAATGGGAGAGGGGCAGAGAGGGGGAGAGAGAGAGAGAGAGAGAGAGAGAGAATACCAAGCAGGCTCCATGCCACCAGCACAGAGTCCAATCCGGGGCCCATTCTCACAAACTGTGAGATCATGACCTAAGCCAAAATCAAGAGTCAGATGCTCAACGGACTAGGCTACCCAGGCACCCAAGCTCCTTCTTTTAAAATAATGTCTTTCCCCAGCAACCAGAAGAGAGTATCTTTACTCTGTAGTGCAAACTGTGTAATGGGAAAACACTTGAGAAATCTTTTCCTCAGGTAACTGAGGGAGTACTGCCAGGCACAGTTCATATTTATAAAGGCCTTGGCAAACACATGGCTCTAAGATTTTTTAGGCAAAAGTTGTAATATTCTGTACTTCCTTAATTCTGAGTATTAGAGCACTATTGATTTAAATCCTTTCAGGAAAAATATAAAAACACTCCTTTAAATATACATATCCATTGTGAAGTATATTGATGTCTATAACTTACTTTGAAATGAATTTTTAAAAATTGATGAATAGGGGTGCCTGGGTAGATCAGTTGGTTGAGCATCTGACTTTTGATTTTGGCTTAGGTCGTGATTTCAGGGTGTGAGATCAAGCCCTGCCTTGGGCTCCTTGCTGAGTATGGGGCCTGCTTAAGATTCTCTCTCTCTCTCTCTCTCTCTCTCTCTCTCTCTCTGCCTCTCTCCCCCACTGATACTCTGTCTCTCTAAATAAATAAAAATACACTTTAAAAAATTAAATTGGAGCACGTGGGTAGTTCAGTCAGTTAAGCTACTGCTCAGGTCATGATCTCACGATTAGTGAGTTTGAGCCCCAAATCGGGCCCCATGCTGGCAATGTGAGCCTGATTTGAAAATAATTTTCAAAGTTGATGAACAGATAATGGATATGTGATAAAGAAAATATAGCAAAATATTGATTGTGGAATCTTAAGTGGCATGCATATGAATGTCTACTGTATAATTCATCTTTTCTGTATTTTTTTTAAGTTTATTTTGAGAGAGAACGTGTACACATGTGCATGCATGAGTGGGGGAGGGGCAGAGAGAGAGAATCCCAAGCAGGCTTCCCCCGACAAGGGGCTCAATCTCACAGTTGTGAGATCATGACCTGAGCTGAAATCCAGAGTAGGACACATAACCAACTGAGCCACCCAGATGCCCTTGTAAATTTTCATATTTAAAGAATGTTAAAATGTTAAACAACTTGCATGATGGAACTAGGGAAATGGATCAAATTATAATTTATCATAATTTTGAGGCATAACCTTGAAAATTTGGTAGAAAACCTTCTGTACTCTTGGTTGCATTATTTTCTTTTTACTTTTTTCTTTGGTTATATTATTTTCTGCAAGGGTCCTCCACTGTGTACATGACTCTCTTTGAGTAGCCACTAACCATATGTTACAATACATTGTAGACCTCAAATATTTATTTAAATGAATAAAAGGACAGTAATGGAAGTATAACAGATTGGGCTGGATTACTACTGACTCCAGGAAAATCTTTGAGAAAAAAATTTAACCCCCTCACAAAACAACATATCTCCTTGATGTTTGCTGCTTTCTCCTTCAACTGAGGAGAAAATGTCTGTTAAGATTTTATTATAGTTGTTTTATATAAACATGTATACATGATTATATGATTATATAGCTAGCATCAATATATATGTTTATATATAATCATATATATGTGATGCTATATAATCATATATATAAACACTATGTAACAGCCTAGGAAAATGTTTCTGATTTCATGTGGAGCAAGAAAAGCTTAAATTATCACAAGTTTTCGGAGCAACTGGGTGGCTCATGCTCTCTTTCTCTCTCTCTCTCTCAAAATAAATAAACTTTTAAAAATTATTACACGTTTCCCATCCTGATGATTGAAACCATACGTAAAAGCACAAATGAAAGGGGAATGCAATGGAAAAACGTCAGATGAAATTGAGTTGTGTGGTAAGAGGATGCGTAGGGCTAACTTCTGTTTTCCCTTTTAGCCTCTCTAGAATTTTCTATGATATGGTTATGGTTACTTCAGTAATTAAAGTACTAAGTCTGAATTTTTAAGAGCAAGCCCGTGTCTCCACGCAGCTGACTACCGGCTTTTCTTTCCAGGGCAGCCAACACAGTGCACAGAACAGCTTCCACCCCGCCCTCGCTCCTGTCATCGCCAGCCTGCAAAGCCTGGTCGGCACAAAAAGAGCTACAGACCCTTCCCCCAAAAGTTCAGGTATTACTTGGACACACCTCGAGGAAAGACATCCCACTGCCCAACTTTTTTAATATTAATATTTTTTAAAAAACAATCTCTTTGGGGCACCCGGGTGGCTTAGCCAGCTGGGCGGCTGACTTTGGCTCAGGTCATGATTTCATGGTTCATGGGTTCGAGCCCCGCGTCGGGCTCTGTGCTGACGGCTCGGAGCCTGGAGCCTGCTTCAGAATCTGTGACTTTCCCTCTCTCTCTGTCCCCTTCCCAGCTCATGCTCTGTCTCTCAAAAAATAAATAAACGTTTAAAAAAAAATTTTTTTTTTCAACAATCTCTTCACCTTCCTTCAGTTAAGATACTAAGTTTAAATCTTTGAACGTGTGCACATAAGCCCCAGCCTTTATGAAAAGCCAGTTCTAAAGAAAGTAAACCCATAGAGATTCATTTTGGGAATTTTGCCTTAAATTTTACACAAATCACGTGGCAGGAAAGCGGAAATCTAAAGTGCTTCATAAAGTGGAGGGCCTGTCTGGCTCAGTTGGAGGAGCACGCGACTCTTGATCTCGGGGTTGTGAGTTCAAATCCCACATCAGGTGTAGGCACTTCATAAAGTAAAACCATTTCCAAAGAGAAAAATTTGAAAGTACAGGTCACTTGAGGAAAGTTACACATGCATATGCCATTGCAAGTGGAGCAGAGCAGGGCGTATTTTTAAGTCTTTCCTTGAGTAGAGGGTTATCTTTGATTAAGGCAGAAAAATGTACAGTAAAACACTAATAGCTCACCCCCCTCAAGCCGTTTAATCACCATATTCCAGGCAGCTGCTGGTACAGCCCATCAGCTTTTGTCAGACCAAATGATGATGACCACATCCATGTCAAACAGAGGGCTTCTTCAAAGTAGCCCCTAATCAATAGTTGCCATTTTGGATTTGGGGAAAGTATGTCATGCCATTAGCTCCAGTATTCTCTCTTGAAAGGCCTAGAAAATGACACCATTTTTATGAGATAATATGAAATACTATGTTGTCTCTTAATTTTAAAAAGTTAATTGTGTTGCTTTTTTATTTATAGGCGCAGATACAGGACCAAGGACCGTTGAAATAATCAGGGTAAGTCAATTTTGCTATTTTTCTGATCTTTGTTGGTTTGCATAAAATGTATATTTTCTCCTTATTATATAATTTGTTGGATTGTTACTGTCCTCTTTTAAGTTTCACTGAAGTAATCAAATGGCCTATCTTTCATAAATAAAAAAATCAGTAAAGCCGCATGGTGACCACTGTGAATCTTTGGGTACATCCCATCCACTATGTTTTGTGCATGTATTTAAGTTTTACAAAACAACAACAACAACAAAATGATATCATATGGATATACTCTTGAGGCTTATCTTTTTCACTTTTATATTTTGAGAGAGAGAAAGCCAGCAGGGGAGGGGCAGAGAGAGAATTTTAAGCAGGCTCCACAACCAGCATGGAGCCCAGTGCAGAGCTCAGTCCCACCACTGTGAGACCATGACCTGAGCTGAAATCAAGAGTTGGATGTTCAACCGACTGAGCTACCCAGGCACCCCATTGTCTTTTTCACTTTAAAGCATGAACTTTTAGTCATGCTTGTATTTGTTGACGATTTCTATTGGTTTTATAGTATCCCATCATATCATGTGCTATAATTTTTTTAATCAGCTTCCTCCTACTAAACAATTAGCACATTTCTCAACTTTTGCTCTTTTATAACAACATCTTTGTATTTCTTTTTTGTCCATATCATGAGTGATTTCTTCAGGATTTGTTCCTAATATGAAATTGGTTTTTGTTTGTTTACAAAAAAATTTTTTTTTTAATCTTTAAGTAATCTCTAACTCAGTGTGGGCTTTGAACTTACAACCCCAAGATCAAGGGTCACGTGCTCTATAGATTGGGCTACCCAGGTACCTCTAGAAATGAAATTGTTGAGTCAAGAGCCACACTTGTTATTTAAAGGCTTCTATACATGTTACTAAATTCCCTTCCCCAAAAGATTGTATAATATGTATTTCATAAAATTGTCATATCCTGATGTTCAAACTCCTGTGTGATATCCAGAATATTGGAAAGTACTTTCACTTTGATCACTTTTAAACATTAAATTTGGGGACACCTGAGTGGCTCATTCAGCTCAGCCCAACTCTTGATTTTGGCTCGGGTCATGATCTCATGGTAGTGAGATCAAGCCTCACACTGGGCTCGCACTGGGCATAAGGCTGCTTAGGATTCTCCCTCTCTTTCTCTCTCTCTGCCCCTCCCCTGCTCGCATGCACGTTCCCTCTATCTCTGTCTCTAAACATTACATTTGGGATTCAAGAAGTATGACCTTGCTATAACCATGGTTCAACTGCAGTGAAGAGATATCCAGCATAGCTTAGCTCTCTGGAGTCCATCATAGCTGTGTTTGAAGGCATTCTACCATTTATTAGCTCTATAACCTTTGGCAAGTTACTGACTTCAGGTTTTCTTATCTGTAAACTGGGGATGATAACACCTCACAAAGTAAATCTTGTGTGGATTAAATGCGGTCATGCAAATGGTGTGCCTGGCATTGTACCTAGTACATCATAAATGTCCAGGAAGTGACATCCATTATTAGTGATTACAACTTTAGCTAAATCTGTTTTATTTGTTCCTAGTGTCTTTCCACCAGAGTGGCAACTCAGATGTTCCTATGGGACATAGGGACATATGGACATAACTTTCCTATAGGAAAGTTAAATCTACCAACATATACATAATTATGGACAAATTAAGGAAGCATTATAATGGATTCGAACAAAGCCAAGTTATTCCATAAATTTCTCCTCATTCCAAGATTTATAAAATATCATTTTATGCTTCCTTAGTTGTTTCAGCCAGTTGGTTTTTTTTACAGGCTTTTATAAAACAGCCTGCTCCTACCAACTGTATTCTCCCACAAATGGTCCAAGCAGAAACTTTGCGATGAAATGCATCTTGCCATTTTGCATGCAGGGCTTTACTATTGATGCATTCAGGAAATAAAAGCTAGACACAAACGTGCTGGAAAACAGGGTATAAATTACCTGTGACTAGAGAGGTCAGCATCACCATTCTTCTTTTATAGACATGATGTGGCAGCATTCGTAGTGTTATTAATAATAAAGAATGAGTCCTCACACTTATGTGACATGAGTCACATGCAGGGGAGCGGCAGAGAGAGAAACACAGTGCGGTCTGTGTTGTCAGCACAGAGCCCAACATGGGGCTGGATCTCATGAATCGGATGATCATGACCTGAACTGAGATCAAGAGTCTGACACCGACAGGACTGAGCCACCCAGGTGCCCCCGTGACATGAGTTTTTAAAGTTCTTTCAGGGGCACCTGGGTGGCTTAGTCGGGTAAGCATCGGACTCTTGATCTCGACTCAGGTCATGATCTCAAAGTTCGTGAAAATGAGCCCTACATCAAGTCGGGCTTTGCACTGACAGTGTAGAGCTGGCCTGAGATTCTTTCTCTCTCTCACTCTCACTCTCTGCCCTTCCCCCACTCACATGGCTGCTCGTGCATGCACTCTCTCTCAAAATTAAAAAAAAAAAAATTTAAATAAAGTTCTTTCATACATGGTTTTTCTTGTTGTTCTTTTCCCTTTTTCCAACTTTATGAGGTAAAATTGAAGCTCACTAAGTGGTATATATTTTTAAATGATCAATTAAAACTGTAGAAACCCTGCTACCATATAGGTCCCTTTTCCACAACCATACCACTAACATTTATGCCATAGATGTCATATGTTTACATTTAGATGAATTGAGAACCCCACCAAACAATGTTATAATTTTTACTTTCAACTGTTCTACATATTTTAAAGCCCTTAAAAAAATTGGTCTCATAGAAAATGGTTCTTTGCAGACTGAGTAATTTAGGATTTTACCCTGGATCTCATAAACGTTACGCTGTACAGACTCTGAAGAGTGTTGATATTTATGCTTTAGCAGACGATCAACCCATTCCATCTCAGAATGTGAGTGATGGTTGACATCCCAGTTCGGTTCCGTGTCGGTCTGTCCTGCATGTGTGAAGCTTAGAATGGAGCCTGAGAAGTCTGTGTGATCCCTCTTATTGGATGAGATCCCTCTCTCAGGCTCTCTCTACTCTAGTCTTCTTCCCTTATTCTCCAGCCACCAGGCACTCCCTTGCCTGGTTTCTCTGGCTCTGGTGGCCAAAAGAGGTAAAATGGGGCAAGATAGATGTTAATATCAGAGAGAGTGACTCCACCTTTACAGCTCCTTGACTGGGGCTCGCCCTCAGGACCAAGCTGCCAGGAAAACAGCTGAGAAATCCACCCCTTACGTTTTTTCTCCAAGTTTTGGCCCTCCACCACAATTTGTTTGAGTTTCTTTACTTTTCAGAAACCTCAGGTAGTTGTTTCCGTGTTTGATAGAGTTGTTCACTGTAATGAGTCAGCAGGAGAGGGATGCCACGGCCGTGCAACGCGACCATACTGAAACTGGAACTCATCATTCATTCTTTGAGTGATTTTTAAAATAGTAACCCTGTGGGCGCCTGGGTGGCTCAGTCGGTTGCGCGTCCGACTTCGGCTCAGGTCATGATCTCACAGTCCGTGAGTTCGAGTCCCACATCTGGCTCTGTGCTGACAGCTCGGAGTCTGGAGCCTGTTTCAGATTCTGTGTCTCCCTCTTTCTCTGAACCTCCCCCATTCATGCTCTCTCTCTCTCTCTGTCTCAAAAATCAATAAAGGTTAAAAAAAAAAATTTAAAAAAAAAAAATAGTAACCCTGTGCAGCAAATATGGGGAAGGCCTGGAATGCAGCCAGGATCCCTTCACCGGGGTCCGCGTGAACCAGGCTGCCTCACCCAGTGATCCTAGCAAACACTTTCAGTCACATCTTACTTCTCTCCGCAGACTCGGCTGTCCCTGCGGCGGGTGTCCTCTCAGATCCTTTATTGTGATGCAGCCGTGCAGCTCTTTGAGAGCCAAGTGTGTTTGTTCACACCCAGAAGAGCATGATATGTGTGGCAGTTTAATCATAAACACCATATGAGATCATACTTGCCAAGTCTGCATCAAAATTGGCCACTAAACTGAGCAGTAACATAGGGTTGTTTTGTATTTTTTTGTTGTTTGTGCTCCTACCGTTGCCTTTTACCGAGCCTTTTCTGTAGGCCAAGACTACACTATATCATCTCCTGTAATCCTCAAACCAACATATAAAGACAGAAGCTCTAAGAGCTTAAGGAACTGCATTGAGATCCCTCCCCCCAAGCTAAGTAAGTGCTAGAACTGAAACACAGGTGTTTCGGACTCCAAAGGCACTGCGTTTAACTCCTGTGTTTCCCTGGCTTCCTGCAGCATGGACGGATTTTGTGCAACAGCTATCTGGGGGCAACCAGGTTGTGGGGTTTTCTTATTAAGTATAGGAACATGGTGTTGTCCTTCTTTTTTAGGAGCTCAGCGATGCCCTTGGAATCAGTATTGCTGGAGGAAAAGGAAGTCCCTTAGGAGATATCCCAATATTTATTGCCATGATTCAGGCCAGTGGTGTGGCTGCACGTACACAGAAGCTTAAGGTAAACAAAAGGGGAATGGTGAAGTGCTAACAGCATGTGGTAGGAGATGAAGGTGCAGCCATGGGCACTTTGTTTAAAGTTCGAATTCCAACAGAGACCCACACAGAGGGCAAAATGCATTGGAGAAAGTTTACACCTAAAATTCATTAAGCCCCTGGGCATATAAAAATATTATTGTTCGTATCAAAGCTTCTTGATGAAAGAAGAAATTGCAGCCCTTTTTCAGAGCCTCCGATACCATTTTTAGCACTCCATTCCACCCAAAATTAATTTTCCCCCGAGAGATATTTGACCTGAGAATCGTCCTTCAACCAGAATTAATGCTCTTATGTTTCCCCCCCCCCACCATTGCCCCTCCATCTTAACTTAGGTAGAAAAATAAAGGAGAAAATATCTGGCCTCCTCATTAGAGCTTTACTGAACAGTTAATTTGTACACCCCACTATTACTGGTGAGTGGACGTATACAACACCACCATTGCCAAAATACAAAAGTGGCCTGCCGTGCCTTCTCAGGATCAAATCTGGCCCCCTTCTTGTTTCTCTGATTGGTCTGTATTTGGGGAAAGCCATAAAAATTCCTCATGTTTCTGGAACATGCATACACAGTAGAAACATGGAACCTTCACAATAGCCACAAATGGGAAATATGACTTACAAAGAATTTTAAGCATTCTTCTCAAATTTAATTTTTCTTAATGATAGTGATTTTCTTCCACTTTTGTACTTCCAGGTTGGAGATCGGATTGTCAGCATTAATGGGCAACCTTTGGATGGGCTGTCTCACGCGGATGTGGTTAATCTGCTGAAGAACGCCTACGGGCGCATTATCCTGCAGGTATTGCGATCAATGGAGCACGCAGCTGCATGAGGCAGATAAGTGGCGTGCAAAAAAAGATTGAGCGTCACTGGCAGTAGGCATCACCGCCCAGCAGGGTGCTTGCTGATGTGAATTATGAAGGTTGAGAGCAAGAAATTATTATTTTTATTCAGAAATTCTTTAATGCCACCCATACAGGCAGTGAGCATGATTATATGAAAGCATAACAAGGGGAGAAAAATTACTCTTTGCTTCACATGATAAATCAACAAGGCTTTTAGCTTCCAGCGTTCTTTTGTAAATCAAAGTTTGTGAGGAATGGGAAATGATTTCTTTTCTTATGCCCAAAAACTGTTACCCAACTGCCCAAGCACTGTTTCCTCCACTCCTTTTTTAAAGGAAAGAAAAAATACAATGCTCTTTTTCCCTTAGCATAAATGATTGCCAACACGGTTAAATTCCCACTGTATGGTTGTCATCAACTAAGGCAGACAATTATTTATCAACTGTGGTCCCCCAGAGTCCCGTCCAGATGCACAAAGAAATATACCAGGAAGTAAGAAAGAGGTATGCTGTTAATTACCTCTCCTATTTCAGCACCTCACATGTCTCTGAGATTGATATGGTGCACTGAGAGGCAGGATACTGCAGTGAGTTTTGCTAATGAATTTCCCCCAAAACGTATGATTAAAATCACCACACTTCTGCAGGTAGTAGTGAACAGTTTACAGGTAAAAAGAATAAAACCCACCATTTAGCACCTTAGAGAGAGGGCTAGCCAGCCCCTCAGATCATTCTAGCCTTAAAATAATAATTTCAAGGGGTGCCTGGCTGGCACAGTCGGTTAAGCATCAGACTTCAGCTCAGGTCGTGATCTCACAGTTCATGGGTTCAAGCCCTGCATTGGGCTCTGTGCTGACAGCTCAGAGCCTGGAGCCTGCTTTCAATTCTGTGACTTCCTCTCTCTGTGTCCCTCCCCCACTTGCGCGCTCTCTCTCTCTCTCTCTCTCTCTCTCTCTCTCAAAAATAAACATTAAAAAAAATT
>NW_024412388.1:51260694-51269472 GCF_014898765.1 Herpailurus yagouaroundi
AGGAGCGACATTGAACATCTTTTCATGTGCCTGTTGGCCATCTGGATATCTTCTTTAGAGAAGTGTCTATTCATGTTTTCTGCCCATTTCTTCACTGGGTTATTTGTTTTTCGGGTGTGGAGTTTGGTGAGCTCTTTATAGATTTTGGATACTAGCCCTTTGTCCGATACGTCATTTGCAAATATCTTTTCCCATTCTGTTGGTTGCCCTTTAGTTTTGTTGGTTGTTTCCTTTGCTGTGCAGAAGCTTTTTATCTTCATAAGGTCCCAGTAATTCATTTTTGCTTTTAATTCCCTTGCCTTTGGGGATGTGTCGAGTAAGAGATTGTTACGGCTGAGGTCAGAGAGGTCTTTTCCTGCTTTCTCCTCTAGGGTTTTGATGAAAGCAGGCAACTCTTGATCTCTGGGTTGTAAGTTCGAGCCCCACGTTGGGTATAGAGATTACTTAAAAATAAAATCTTTAATAACAATTATTGTTGTTTCAAACTGGAAAGCCATTATACTGAGGAGAACAAATTTGTGGTGCTTAACTCTCCCATCTCAGTGGTCTAAATCCAAAGGGCCAAAAAAGATGTTACAAAAGTAAATGAGCTGCAGCATGTAAGCAGAGGGTCATCAAAATACTGTCAGTAGGGGTGCCTGGGTGACTCAATCGGTTAAGCATCCAACTCTTCATATTGGCTCAGATCACAATCTCATGGTTCATGAGTTTGAGCCCCATGTCGGGCTCTGTGCTGACAGCGCAGAACTCACTTGGGATTCTCTCTCTCTGTCCCTACATGCTTGTGTTCCCCTCTCTCTTTCTCTCAAAATAGAAACATTTTTTTTAATACCGTCAGTAGTTTCAAGGGAGTTTATGTGATAGGCAAAATATTACTCAGTGATCTGGGTCCCTGAGTTTCTACTGAACACAAATCAAAACACTATGGGCACTGGCTGTCAAGTGAGCTTGCCCTCTACTCCTTGTCCTCACTTTCAGTGGAAGTTAGGCTGTCTTGTCACATTCCTCCTTCTACCCACCTCGGTCATGGTCAGAGCCTGCACAGTCTTGCTCTTCCTTCGAGTTATGCTGACCCCTAGAGGCCTACAAGTGCAACTCCTCCATCTCAGACTGGGGACCGTTCGTCACACAGAACTTTAAAAGGAAGTTATTTCAAATAATAACTACGTCAAGACAAAAAAAAAAAGTCTCCCTTAGCAAAACTGGTATTATCAATGTTTCCATACATTGACATAATTTGTTCAGCTCTACCTTCTTCACAAAGAAATGAGAAGACGGTGCAAAATTGTAACATTAACTGTAAAAGTAACTTAAATGAAAATGAACTCAAGCTCTCCCATGCAGAATTAACACTTCACTCTGCCAAATTACCCCTATTAACACACCTTTGAGGGAGTTCCTCATTTTTCCTATTTCTGTACTTTAAGAAAATGACATTTGGTTTTAAAATGTTCTCTTGCATTAATCACATTAGTTGGTAGTGTTATTTTCTAACATGTGCTATTAAAAGCTTAATGGAATCCTTTGGGATTTTTACAGTTATAATCTACACAGTTATGGGTATGGAACATATGTGCTGCCAAAGGCATTAGACACAAAATCCAGAAAATTCTTATGTCCTGCATCAAATGCCTTACAGTTACATAGTGTACTTGCCTTAATTAAAACAATGTGCATGTAGTACCAGCAATATAGTTATTACAGCTGACTTGGCACTAGGTAACTATTTTTATCATTAGGTGAGCCAGCCCATTGGCAGAAGAGTAGGGAAGGTCAGGTAATTTTGTCTGATGATGTGGAAAAGACTTACTGTCGGTGTATCATGCAAAGCAGTCAGCAACTGCTGGTTGCACAGGAAAGATTAAGGTCAGCAGACTGCAGGGTAGAGAAGGGGAAAGAGTGGAAGAGATGACCAACACTTCCAGAAGCTTCTCTCTACAGCATAAATTGCTATCTCTGGGTGTAATAAGGAGGTAGACATTTCTGCCCTTAAAGTCTGATGATTTCTTTTTTTTTTTTTTTAATTTTTTTTTTCAATGTTTATTTATTTTTGGGACAGAGAGAGACAGAGCATGAATGGGGGAGGGGCAGAGAGAGAGGGAGACACAGAATCGGAAACAGGCTCCAGGCTCCGAGCCATCAGCCCAGAGCCTGACGCGGGGCTCGAACTCCTGGACCACGAGATCGTGACCTGGCTGAAGTCGGACGCTTAACCGACTGCGCCACCCAGGCGCCCCAAAGTCTGATGATTTCTTATTATCAGTCATAGATTGGTCAGTGGAGATCGATGTGGCTACAAGGGGTCAATTATATTTGCTTTTATAGTCTGAGAGCTTGTCTGGTTAAGCTCCTTTGTCTGTAGAATGACCATAAAGCCTTTTTTGGACAAAATCAGATAACCCAGACTCTCTGCCAGGAAACATATATGTATCTTTCTTTGAGACCACAGAAGATAAAAAGAGCATATCAGGGACTTTTATCACTTAAGGAACTTGTGAGGCTTCTTCTGGGCCCTTTAAGATATTTTACAAATATTTGAGAGTGTAGCAGAATGGGTGGATTGAGGTAACACTAACTAGACTAGAGGATGTAGGAGGAGTATTCTGGGAGAGGAGAGAACATTTGTAGTTTGAGACGTCCAAGTGGAGATGGCCAGCAGGCAGAGGAAATACTGGCCAATGTTCAGGGAGACATCATTGCTGGGAACTGGGTAAATAAAGCCATCTGAGGCTTTTCAGTGTCGCCATCCCCACTGCCTGGCACATTACATACATCATAGATATTGGCTGAATAAGTGAATGAAAACAGTGGTGACAAGACAGGACAAAGGCTTAGAGTCAACAGCAAGTATAGAAGGCAGGAGAAGAGAGTCTGAAATCAGGGAGATTCATTGAGGATCTGTCTACAAAGTAGTTTGAGAAGTAGTCATTTGAGGACATTCTCCAGAACACAAGATAATTGCTTACGAGGGCCCAACTGCTGGTTGGGAGAAAGAACGAGAGAGAGAGAGATGTCATATTTAATAATATAGAGAAAACAGGGGTGCTGGGTGGCTTAGTGGGTTAAGCATCTGACTCTTGATTTCAGCTCAGGTCATGATCTCATGGTTTGTGAGTTCAAGCCCTGCATCAGGCTCTGTGCTGACAATGCAAAGCCTGCTTGGTATTCTCTCTCTCTCTCTCTCTCTCTCTCTCTCTCTCTCTTTCTCTTTCTCTTTCTCTTTCTCTCACTCTCTCAAAATAAGTAAATAAACTTTAAAAAAAGTTTTAATTTAAAAAAAGAAAACAGTGGCTTCTTTTTGAACTCTCCGTTGAAAATGGAAGAGAAAAAGTAAGACATGGGATTAATTCAGGAGATCTAATATCCAACCAATAGGAGTTGCAAAAAGAAAAACAGAAAAATAAGAAAGAAATAAATCTTAGCTTAAAGTCCATTAAGTAGTAAGCAAGATAAGTAAGTATAGTACCTATATACCTTCTAAAACTTTTTTTTTAATGTTTATTTGTTTTTGAGACAGAGAGCACAAGCAGGGGAGGGGCAGGGAAAGAGAGAGACACAGAATCTGAAGCAGGCTCCAGGCTCTGAGCTATCGGCATGGAGCCCAATGCAGGGCTTAAACCCACAAACCATGAGATCATGACCTGAGTTGAAGCTGGACGCTTAACTGACTGAGCCACCCAGGTGCCCCGCTTCTAAAACTTTCAAAGAGAAAACTATAAGCTACTTACAAAAGAACAAGAGATTCAAACGGCCTCCTCTTTTCCAGCAGTGTGTTTCTGAGAAACTTACTTTAGGATGTACTCCAGCAAAAAAGCAAGTAAGAAAATAAGAAAAGTAAGAAAGAGGGAAGCCCATGGATTCAGTGCTGAAGAACGTGGAAGTCCCAGGACAGCTGTATGGCAGGCACAGAGAACAACTTGCCCAAATTGGAGCAGGGGGAGAAGAGACTGAGATGCCACTGAATCAAAAGGAAGGAAGAGGAACAGATGGATTATCTTATCTGTTTAACTAAATTGGAAGTTTGGAATTACTGGGGAAATTTGGGGCTTAATTACTGATAAATATATAAAAATTAAAGTGAGATCATTATTAACTTTGGAGAAAATAAACTTGTACCAAGAAAAGGAAATGTAATCACAGTACAGTAGCTGATTCAGTATAAACAACATTTACATAAACATTGTAACTCATAATAATTAATACAACCAAACATCATAATGCATGAAATAATAGTATCTTGGGTATTTGGTATGTATTAGTGGGAAGGAAAATATGACAAGTAAATCTTTAATGTTAAAATGAAAAGAGATGGTTGGAAATTACTAGAACCACAGAGGTTTAAGTATATATTTTTTATATGAAATTTATTTTCAGATTGGTTTCCATACAACACCCAGTGCTCATCCCAACAGGTGCCCTCCTCAATGCCCATCACCCACTTTCCCCTCCCTTCCACCCTGTCAACCCTCAGTTTATTCTCAGTTTTTAAGAGTCTCTTAAGGTTTGACTCCCTAACTTTTTTTTTCCTTCCCCTCCCCCACAGTCTTCTGTTAAGTTTCTCAGGATCCACATAAGAGTGAAAACATATGGTATCTGTCTTTCTCTGTATGACTTATCTCACTTAGCATCACACACTCCAGTTTCATCCACGTTGCTACAAAAGGCCGTATTTCATTCTTTCTCATTGCCAAGTAATATTACATTGTGTATGTAAACCACAATTTCTTTATCCATTCATCAGTTGCTGGACATTTAGGCTCTTTCCATAATTTGTCTATTGTTGAAAGTGCTGCTATAAACATTGGGGTACAAGTGCCCCTATGCATCAGTACTCCTGTATCCCTTGGGTAAATTCCTAACAGTGCTATTGCTGGATCATAGGGTAGATCTATTTTTAATTTTTTGAGGAACCTCCACACTGTTTTCCAGAGCGGCTACACCAGTTTGCATTCCCACCAACAATGCAAGAGGGTTCCCGTTTCTCCACATCCTCTCCAGCATCTATAGTCTCCTGATTTGTTCATTTTAGCCACTCGGACTGGCGTGAGGTGTTATCTGAGTGTGGTTTTGATTTGTATTTCCCTGATGAGGAGCGATGTTGAGCATCTTTTCATGTGCCTATTGGCCATCTGGATGTCTTCTTTAGAGAAGTGTCTATTCATGTTTTCTGCCCATTTCTTCACTGGGTTATTTGTTTTTCGGGTGTGGAGTTTGGTGAGTGCTTTATAGATTTTGGATTCTAGCCCTTTGTCTGATATGTCATTTGCAAATATCTTTTCCCATTCTGTTGGTTGCCTTTTAGTTTTGTTGATTATTTCTTTTGCAGTGCAGAAGCTTTTTATCTTCATGAGGTCCCAATAGTTCATTTTTGTTTTTAATTCCCTTGCCTTTGGGGATGTGTCAAGTAAGAAATTGCTGTGGCTGAGGTCAGAGAGGTCTTTTCCTGCTTTCTCCTCTAAGGTTTTGATGGTTTCCTATATCACATTCAGGTTCTTTATCCATTTTGAGTTTATTTTTGTGAATGGTGTAAGAAAGTGGTCTAGTTTCATTCTTCTGCATGTTGCTGTCTCGTTCTCCCGGCACCAGGTTTAAGTATATTTAAAGAGCCACAGGAGGGCACCTGGGTGACTCAGTTGGTTGAGCATCCAGCATTTGATATCGGCTCAGGTCATGATCCCACGGTTATTAGATTGAGCCCTGTGTTGGGCTGCATGCTGAGCGTAGAGCCTGCTTGAGAGTCTCTTTCTAAAATAACTATTAAAAAGATGGGGCACTTGGCTGGCTCAGTTCGTTAAGCGCCCGACTTCGGCTCGGGTCATGATCTCACAGCTCATGAGTTCGAGCCCCATGATAGGCTCTGTGCTGACAGCTCAGAGCCTGGAGCTGGCTTCAGTTTCTGTCTCCTTCTGTCTCTCCCCCTCCCCCACTTGCACTCTGTTTCTCTCTCTCAAAAATAAACATTAAAAAAAAATTGAAAAAGAAACACAGGCAACAAGTAGAACTTTAAATAATATAAAAGTGGTAAAGTTTGGCAAGTTAAATTTCCATCTGTTGGAAAATTTCATCTGTCAAAATAGGGAGTTGATAAGACATCAATAAGAAGATAAATTTTAATATAGGCTTATAAGCATATTACTTAGCTTGTATATACCTCCAGAATTGAAAAGTTTAGTGTGTCTCTAGAGAGTGAAGAGTGTTAATTTTTTATCATGTGCCATACTGTTTAGTTTCTTATCCTGTGCACTCAAGAAGAAATATGCTGGAAAAATAAAATAGAAAAGAGCCAGGAGTCAAGAATACAGGTTCTAGACACTAAAGAAGAAAGGAATTTGAAGAATGGCACACTTACCAATGAAGCAGAAGTAAATAAAACTGGAAAAGTCACTAAACTGGCAGATAAATCACGGGCAATCTTTAAAGAAATTGATTTTCTTTCAGAGTTGGTGGCAAGTCAGTAGAGGGCAAAGGAGTAGTTGGGGGCAAGGGAGATAGAAAAGAGAAGGTAAGGATGATGTTACCTCTGAAAAAGAAGATGAAAAATTTTGCAGTGAAGAGCTACCTGGCTGGCTCAGTCCGTAGAGCAAGAGACTCTTGCTCTCAGGCTTGTAAGTTCTAGCCCTGCGTTGGGTGTAGAGATTACTTAAAATCTTTAAAAGAAACAAATTTTTTAATGACGATGATCATTGCAGTGATACTGCTGCTAGTTCAGAGACCAGTCTGAGACTCACTGGAGCTGTGCATTATTTAGAGTAAAGCACGTTCTTCTCAATGCCTGGAATATCCATAGCACCCCACCTTCATCCCCTCTTTATAGATCTTGTGAAATCCTTTCTTTAGAAACCAGAAAGTTGGAGAATAGGGAATGCCTGGGGGTCATGCCCCCCCCGCCCCCAGAGCATGAATTTATTCAAAATAATGACTGTGCCTCTAGCACCTGGCCCGGCCTAGAGTACATGCCTAGTAAGTGTTGGTCATATTGACTGGGTTGCTGAGCTATGCTGGTCAAGTTAAAAGACATGAACTTATAGAGAACTAATCACAGTCCCAATCTGTCCAGAAAAATTCTAGAGGAAAAAGATGGATTGGGTTGGGAACGGAAAAGGTGTGTGATAGAGGGTACAGGGCAAGCATCTAAAGGCACCTGTGAGTATCATTAAAGGAATGGTTTGTGAGCGGTTCTTAACCTTGGTTGCACAGTAAAATCACTGATTCCATTACTGGTTCCCGGGTCTACCACGTGAATTCAATTGGTCTGGGATGTGGCATGGAGAGAGGTTGAGGCTTCCCAGGTGTTTCTAATATGTAACCAGCTGATCTATGGAGGGCCTGATGTGACCACGTGATGCCAGGAAGGGGGTGGTAAGCTCCAGGAAAAGGACAAAGAGCTAAAGGTTTGAAAGTTGAAATGAAGACCAGTGAAAATTCTGTAGAACACATAGGCTTTAGCGTCAGAGAGTTGTGTGTTTGGGTCCTCTCGCTTAACTCTTGAGTTTTCTCTACATAGGGATCATAGCTCCTTTCTTCCAACATTGCCATGAGGATTAGATGAGGTGTAATGTTTAATAAAAACCGTGGATGCCAATGGTAAGCATTAAATAAGTGGCATTTTATTACTTTCATTATAATAACACAGGCGTTAAGTCAGTAGATGCTAACGTCTCTAAAACCCTGGAAACGGAGTGGTTTTCCTTGTGGCACCTGAGGTGTGTGCCACTAGATATTGATGTGACCAGAAGTCACTTTGCCCCTTATTTTACTCCAAACTTAAAACATTTGACAGTTCAAACCATTATATTTTTAAAACAGATACATTGAAATCAATATATTCTGATGTCACTGGAATCAGTGTCATTAGATCCTAAATAAAGACTTGAAGCAGATGTGCTTCCTACTTCATTAAGTTACACCAAATACCAGTCATGGGACAAGGCAAGTTCTGTGTCTTTATATTTTTAAGTACGCTCCATGCCCAACATGGAGCCCAGTGCAGGGTTTGAACTCACAACCCTGAGATCAAGACTTGGGCTGAGATCAAGAGTCAGATGCTTAACCGACTGAGCCACCGAGGTGTCCCAAGGCAAGCTTTTCTTGTTCTTCTGTTCTGTGCCCCATCTGAAGATACCAGCTTTCTCAGAGATCACCCTAACTTGATAGCCTTCCTGTCGGTTTTCAGCATATCTACCCTATGGATCTAGGATCCAGGTTGGGTGTGAGTGCCGAGTTTGTATTTGTACGGCAAGATTTGAGTCCTAACAAACCTAAGGGCTAATCTTATTCCTGTACGGTATCAGCGGCCCAGGAAAGTTCTAAGCAAGGAGCTCAAGCTTTTGTACATTGTTATATCCTACTTATCTGGAAAATATTTCAATTTCTCAATTCTCCAAAACAATCCTCCCCACCCCGCAAACCTATTTTTAAGGAAAAGTACTCATCCTAGGGTTCATGCAATAAAACTTTGTGCTTTATTACTCAATTAAAAAGTATTAAATATACATCATTCTTTTCTTTAACATACATCACTCTAATATAGAAAATACAATTCTGACTGAATTTAGTTTTGCTTTTAACCTAAATTATTAAATGCCACAGAAAGCCAAGACATGAGAGCATATCAGAGTAAATACTTTCCTACAGTAAAGGGGTTTGAGGAAGAGACAAAATTTAAGAAGGAAATGAGTATTGAAGAGGAAACCCTCTTGGAGGAGGAAATACAGTTTGATTAGGAAATCCATTTGGCGGGGGAAACACATTGTGAGGGGCAAGGGCAGTCGGAGGGGG
>NW_024412388.1:51269482-51303279 GCF_014898765.1 Herpailurus yagouaroundi
TCCTCAAGTGCAGGGATTTCCTCCTCTTCTTCCATTAGACCAGTGGTCTCCATCTCCTCAGGTAGGCACTTATTAAATGTTTGATCATAACAAGGCTGGGGAAAAGGTGAGGAAATGAAGTACTTTCATTAAACCTGGTGAGAGTTGAAACACTGCTGCAACCACTTGGCAACTTCAGAAGACCTATTAAATCTACTCTGTGAATACCCATCACCCAGCAGTTCCATATCTGATTATCTTAAAGGACCACTCAAGATGCATGTAGCAGCACTATGTGCAACAGTAAAGAGGACATAATCTTAAAGGGCCCATAGGTTTTGAACCAGGTTAATGGTTTTGAAGGGTGAGTGGGAAGCAAGGAGGACATCTACTACATCTCCAGTCCTGAGGGGATGAGGGATGAGGCAAGAGGTTGCTGATGTGAGGAATGTAAAAAGCCAGACGATAGGGTGGAGATCTTAAGAGTTGGAGCTGGCCCTAGCCAGGTCCAAGGACCCCAGACACCACAGCTCTCATATATTCAGGTTGTATAGACTTTAATACCTATCGTCTAAGGACCTCAAAGCCTTCATTGCCTTACCCAGGAGCCCTATCTTTCCCCTCTCTTCTCTCCACATTGAGCCATGTGTTCATATCTGTCCCCTACACTAGATCACATCAACTGTAAGCCTGTTTGTTGGAGGGAGGGAACACATTTGCTCTCCCTTGGTTTCCTATGCTCCTGGTTCTATCCTCAGAACCTACCAGAGAAGTTTGTCCCCAGGAGTTGAAGATTTACTTTAAAAAAAAAAAATGAGTAAACTTCCCATTAGTCTGTTTGCCTTTGCCCTTCTTCAGAAAGTGTAAATAGACCTTTCCCAGCCTTACCTCCATGCCATTTGGTCCCTGATGTTGATGAGGGAAGAGCACTTCAGAGGCTGCACTGAACACTCATAGGCCACATCTCCTTGGACTTGTACCCGGCTGAACATACATACCTTTCCAAGATCAGATTATGGTCTTTCCTAAGTCAATCCCTGGGAAGACCAATCAACTCTGAGACCACGATGGTTAATGCAAATGCCTTGGGCCTATAAGGTCTTTCTGAGGGTGATGAGTTTATTCTCTCCTTGCCTTCCTACAAAAGACTGCTGTCAGTGAAAATCCTTCACATTTCCCACTAGCTTCTTGGCTTCCACTCCTACAAAATAGGAGCTTGCACAGCTCCAAGGATCCTAGGTAATTCTCTAGGATTTAATATTATCAGTGGCTGGGAGTGGCCTTTTTATTTCAGGGTTGGCATTGAGCAAGAGGCCTTCAGATTTGGAGGGATGTGAGTTTTTCTGTACAATGGTGCTGTTAGAGGTGTTTTTATCTTCTCTAGCTAGATAAAAAAAAAATTAATTTTTACCCAAATAGAACTGTGACTTTGGTTTCACAACTTACACGGTTGATTTCGTGGACTCTTGAAAGGGTATTCTCTTTCTAAAAGTTAAAAAAAAACTGTCCTTCTGGAATATCCATGGGCATATGTCTCCCATGCCCTGAGCCCTCTTCATATAGTATCCTGTGAGGGTGAGGACATTTTTCCACCTGTTGCCAAGCACACATCCAGATGATCTGCTCTATTTGCAACTGCTTGTTCAACTATCTCTCTGCCCCTCTTCCTCCTTGACACCATATCTAGAGTTTACTTAATCATATGCACTGTGAGTCAGATTGCCTGGTGTGAGGATCCAAGACCATGTTTATACCCTCACACTGCCCAAGATTCTAGAATAAAATGAAATGGAAGTGAATCCAGCTTTCGCTCCTTAACTGACCTTGAGAAAGTTACTTAATCTCTCTGCTCCAGGTTCCTCTGCCCAACATATGGAAACAATAGTGGTACCTACCTGAGTCCATAGGGACTCAGGAGAGTGTTTAGCATAAAGTAAGTGCTCAGTTTATATTCATTAGTTGTGGTGCTGTTATATATTAGACAAATGAGCAAATAAAGGATCAGGTTGCCATCAAAGTTTGGCTTTTGAAGGTACCTTAGAAAAAACAGTATTTGTGGTACCTGACCAGCTCCCTTGGTGGAACATCTCACTCTTGATCTCAGACTCACGAGTTCAAGGTCATGACTTAAAGTCTTTAAGTTGGGCATAAAGCCTACTTAAGAAAAAATAGTATTTTACTGACTTTCTTCCTTAGCCCCATAATGGGTGGATTGTTTCACAGTCAACTGAGAGTACAAGTCCAAATTCCCACCAAGTATAGGAATCTCCTTTACTATGTCCCGAATTGATAGATTTTGAACCTCTTGAATGCTTGCTTTGGCAAGATGCTCATATCCTAACAAGCTGTGCCATTCCATTCTGTAACTACCTTATTAGATTTTTTTTTCCTCTTTAACAGGACCCAAAACCAATCTGCTTGTAACCTCCATCAGTCTCACTCTGTTCCGTGGAAAATCAGAAGATTGAGTCCCATAATCCCTATTCCTTAGGAAGGTTTTGGGTTCATTCATTCCACAAATACTCATTAAACAACTGTTATGTGCCAGGCATGTTAATACTGAGAAGCAGTCCTTATCCTCATGAATCCTGTGATTGAGGGAGAAAGACCTGTTAACAGTCACACAAATATGTCTTACTGCAATTTGTAAGAAAAAATTCTTATGGAGAGGAAAGCAGGAGAAATTAAAACACTGGTGGTAAAGAAGGCTTGTATACGGAAAGTGACTTTTAAGTGAACACCAGGCCAACTGGCTTTTCTTGGTAGGGGAGGGGGAGGGGTGGGGATTCTGGACAGAGAGAACTGGAGCAAATAAAGGAGTGGAAGGAGATAATGGGATTAGAGGAGCAGGACCTCCTAGGGGAGGACCTTTGTGTTTATAATTAGGAAGTCTGGATTTTATTCTGAGTACAAAGAGAGACCACTGGAAGGTTTTAAGCAGGGGAGTGCCATTATCCATTTTATGTTAAAAAAAGATAACTGGCTGTTGTATAGAAGAGATTGAAAGAGGATGACTGGGGATGCTGGTTAAAAGGCAGTTGGTGATGATGAAATGATTAGGATGGTCACCACAGAGGTGAAAAGAAAACAGATTTGAGAAGTACTTTAGAGGTAGGATCCAGAGGACTTGGTGGTGGATTGCATATGGCAGGTGAGAGACGGATGTATCAGGTTGATATTCAGAGACAGTACCTGTGTGGTTAGCATCCTGGCATCTTTTCTAGGTGGACAGTCGTCACCAGCCAGAAATCAAGTATTTTCAATATTCCACCTAGTGCATTTCTAATTAGGTAGCCAGAGGTGCCATTTACTAAGAATTTTTCAAATTCATTGAAAAATGGTTATTGGATCAAGAGTTTGAATTTGTGTTAATCATAATAAGCCTTTGAGTTGTTAAAATGCAGATGGTGAATTGGCAAGTGGATATAGCCGACTAGGCTGGGAACTGTCAGCACCTTGTTGCCATTTAAAGCTACAAGAATATATACATTGTCACCTAGACCCTGAGTGTGCATGTGGGAAGGGGGGTACAGGACTGAGCCACAGGGGCCAATAGAATAGCCAAGAGGTAGAAAAGTGGGCCCCAGCAGCATGGGGAAAGCCAGAAAGTGGGTCACAGAAGTTTAGGTCTGGTGGCTGCTTGAATGGAAGTTTAGGGATAGCTGCTGGAATGGAGTAGTTCATGAAGATGGTGTAGGTTAGAATTACAGAGGTCACATGCAAAGACAATTTCTCCAATACACTTGCTGTGGGGAGAGTAAAAAAAAGGGCTGTTGGAAAGTAGAGGGGCTCTTGTGGTCAAGGAGAATCTGTTTCTTCCTCTTTCTCTTATCCTAAATATTTGCCCAGTTCATTCAGACATTCTGTATAGGATGGTATTTCCAGAAGATTCCATAACTTGCACACAGCCATGTTTTCCCCGGAATAGGATACTTCACCAAAATGTGTTCTCACTCTGCCAGGACTGGCCTGTTGCTTTCCTTGTTCTAAAAACTCCCATTAACAGATACAGCTAAGTTTAGCAATTGAGGCAGCCATGCCCTCTGTTGGCTTATTCTGAAACTGCAGTCAAATCCAGTTCTTTGCATTGCACTCTATACTTGTGCACTGAGTATTATACCCTAGAAGAAGAACCACTGATCAGAAGCAGGGGTAGCCCAGGAGCTCTTGAGAAAGAAGCTCTGATAACTCATAGAGGTGGAAGACACCTCTAGGCTTAGCATACAAGGCAGGCTTTTCTGATTCCCATTCAACAGATGAGCAAGCTGAAACTCAGGCACAGCACCATTTAAATGACAGAAACTGAACTCATTGAACCTCAGTCCTAGTATGAGCTGTTGGAGCTATACCATATTTCTCTTGAATACTATTTGCAAGATTACAGATACATAAAGTGTTTACATGTCATGTACTATACTTTTGTCTGGAACCATCTAAAAAAATAATAGGGAGTCAGATATTCTTTCTTTCAGTCACCAAATATTAATTGAACATCTATATGCCAGGTACTGTTGAACGTAATGAGGATACAGTAGTGAATGAAATGGACAGGCTTCCTGCTCTCATACTCTCATATGATGTGACAGGGAATAAATAAATAAGGTTAAAAAATATATAGTTTATTAGACAGTATTATTGTCTTTGCATGTGACCTCTGTTTTGTTCTTCAAAACAAAAGAACCAGAAAGCAAAGGAGGGTATGAAATGTTGGGCTGGGTGTTGGCGTAGAAATTTTAGTTACAGTCTCCAAGGTCCTGAGGGAATTGAAGGAGCTAGCCATGCAGACACTGAACACAGAATGTTCCACTTGCAAAGCGCTGAGGTGGAGATGCCTCTGGCACGTTAGAGGAACAGCACGGAGGCCAGTGTGGCTGGAACCCAGTGAATGCAGAGGAAAATGTTAAGAGCTGAAGGCAGAGACATAACTGGGTAGGTCACCTGCAGATGACCTTGTAGATCATAGTAAGGACTTGAGCTTGTGATCCTAGGGAGTTGGGTTTCCTATGCTTTAAGTTTTAAGCAGAGTGAAATAATCTGCTGTGTTTTAACAGGACCATTCTAGCTGCTACAGACTGAGTGGGGGAGGGGCTGAAGCAAGGACACAAGCAAGGGGGCTTTTGTAAAACTCCAGGCAAGAGATGATTCTGTAGGAAGACCAACAGCACTTTATGAGGACTGAATGCAGGTTGTGAGGGAAAGAGTAGTCAAGGATGATACCAAGGCATTTGCCGAAACTGACAGAATGAAGTGGCCATTACCTGAGATGAGGAGGGTTATGGGAATAAAGGTCGGTGTTGGACATCCCACTAATTGGTGATTGGACTTATAAATCTAGAGGTAAGAAGTGGTGCTGCAGATGCAGGAATTATCATTACGTAGATGGTATTTAAGTTATCAAGTGGGATGAGATGAGATAAGAGTCGATAACTAAGGGGATGTTTAGATGGGAGAGATAAGAAATTTAAGGACTGAGCCCTGTGGCACTCTAATAGAGGCTTAGGATATATGAAGGAACGGCCGGCAGGTAGAAAGGAAACCAGTAAAGTATGGTGTTATGGAAGCCAAATGAAGAAAATCATTTGAGAGAATAATCCATTTGTGTCAAATGCTGCAGATAGTCTGAATAACATGAGGATGAGAACCAGCCATTGAATATGGTATGGTTTCTCCAATTCTCTCCTGATTTACAGTGGATTTTCTTGTTCTGGTTTTTCCCCCAGGTTGTAGCAGATACCAATATAAGCGCCATAGCAACTCAGCTTGAAAACATGTCTGCGAGCTACCATCTTGGTTCTCCCACGGCTGAACACCATCCAGAAGACACTGAGTGAGTATTCTAGATGCAGAGTGCCTATTACATGTGTGGGCAAGGCTCAGTGAGACCTTTTCCTGAATCTAGAGTGCTCTCTAAGGAAGAGGAGGGGGGAAGTACATATTACCTTTTCTAACTCCTAGAGAATCTCCAGAAACACACCAAGGTTTCCTGATATCTCACCAGGCTTTGCTTCACATAGGACTTCTTAACAGACTGCTGTCACGGGGCCTGCACACACACTACATCTAGTCACTTTGACATGGTGCCTTCTTCCCTAAGAAATCCCATATTTACAACCTGGGTGCACCCTGCTTTATTATGCAAAGAACTATGTTTGCTAAGCTAAAATCTTGTTCTGAGGTTAAATCTTACTGTTACAACTCCTGGCATTCTTCACTAAAACCAGTCATTGCGGTTAAAATTGTTCATTAAAGCAGTGTTTCTCAAACTAGAATGTGCGTATTAAATAGCTAAGGAGCATACTTAAAAATGCTTAATTTCTCTGACCCCATTCTCAGAGATTCTGACTAGGTGGGCTACAGTGGGTTCCCCAGGGCACTTTTGTTACCCATAGGCCGAGGATCCATACTTGGAGAAATGTCGCCTGAAGTTAATGCTCTCGGTACTGCCAGTGCCTGGTCACCGGTATGTGCTCAGTAAATGCTTGTTGACTGATCTGAATGGTTGATTAGAAAGATCTGATGATCACCACCCTTTCCAACTTTTTCCTGGTAGTTCACAGCTTACATGACATCTTTGAGATTGTTTTTCTTAAGGAAAGGATATTAATCTTAACTCATTTTACTTTTTTCTTATGAAAGTAATAAATGCATGCTATTAAAATGTGAGAAATACACAAAATTAACACATTTTTAGGTTATAATGGCCCTTTCCAAAAAAAAATCAGGGCCCTTATAGGAAGAGTAGTTAGTGCATTTTTAGCATCATTTGATGTCCCTATGGAAGTACAGAGATGCCCTTATAATCTTGGTTCCTTTGGTATAATTTCACAGCTCCTGGCAAGTTGGGAACCACTAGCATAAAAGAACTTTTTTCTTTTTTTTTAATGTTTATTTTTGAGAGAAAGAGAGGCAGAGCACGAGCAGGGGAGCAGCAGAGAGGGAGACACAGCATCTGAAGCAGGCTCCAGGCTCTGAGCTGTCAGCACAGAGCCCAATGTGGGGCTCGAACCCACAAACTGCAAGATCATGACCTGAGCCAAACTTGGACACTTAGCCGACTGAGCCACCCAGGGGCCCCTAGCATAAAAGAATTTATAAATTACTTATAATCCAACCACTGTTAACATTTGGAGATTTTTTTTATTAGTCTTCTATATGAAAGTAAATTAAAACTAATTGAAAATGTGAGATAAATGGAGGCAAACTCCATCTGATGAGTGGAACTGCATTCCTCCCTCTCCCCCTGAAAAAAGGTCTCTAATAGTGAAGAAGCACAATTAGAAGGTCTCTAATGATTTGGTGGCTCCCAGGGCCCAGCTCTAAAACAATACTTTGGACATCTAGATTCCCATTTCAATATGCTTAGAAATGGGCGGCTGTGTTTGCAAGAGGTAACATGAATCAAATTTACATCTGGCCACTGGGCCATTACTAAGAATACTTACAAGGCCCCAAAGTCATGAAATGTAGAGCCTTACCCATGACGTCATTACCATTTGGCCCTAGGCGATAATTTATCATCAATTCAGCAGATATTTATTGAGCACCTGCCTAAGGTCAGACACTGTCCTGGATGGGGTTTGGGAGATTCAAACTTTGAAACATAAGTGAAGGCATTGCCCCAGTCCTCAAGGAACTGCCAGAGAATTGGAAAACCAGGCCCCTGAATCCATGTTTGTAAGAGTTGATAAGCATAGGGGAGCTGAGTTCCATGGGAGAGATAAGTAAGCACAGGGTCCTGTGAAACCATGACAGGGTGGCACAGCTCAATTAGGGGGTACACTTGGACGCACTGATGCTTCAGCTTAGTTTTGAAAGAATTGGAATAAGCAGGAGTGGCATTCAAAACAGTTAGCACTTTATATGGCATGGACATTCAGCAATTACTAGGGGTTGCCTGCTGGAAACAACCAGTAAGTACATCAGTAAACACCCCTATCGGTGTGAACCAGCTGAAAATCAACCCTAAGAAAAGCCAGGCAAAATTGAGGCGGGAGAGAGGGAAGAATACTCTAGTTAGACAGAATAGCATATTCAAAGGTTGCTTATATCCCAGTTTTGCAAAATTCTCTAAATACACGAGTGGCTGAGTTTGTATCACGTGGCTCTGTGTCCCACACACACATGCTGCCACAAAACAGGTGAGGCTGCCACGATACAAAAATGAACCTCCTACAAATAAGATGGCAGGGTCTGGGGTACCGGAGTTCCTTCAGGTTTCTACCCTTTGGACAAAGGCATTTGGGAAGAAGAAAGTGGCATTAGATAAGCTTAAACTACTTGAGCCCACGTAGATAATTTAATTTTTAGCCATGTTGTTTCTAAGAGAGAAGACTTCCACACTGGACGAAACTTTGAAAATCTAAATTACCCATTTGAAACAGATTGCCCTTACCCATTTTGCTTCTCCTTGGCTTCTTTCTTCTCTCCTGGACTCCACTTCTCACGTACATGGTCATGATCCTGAGTTGGTGACATGCACAGTGCATACTGCTGCGAATACTCAGATGACAGAGACGTGAGGAGTTCATGGTCTGGTGGAAGAGAAAGATGGCTAAGCAATCACGCCATCTTATGACAAGTGCTATACTAGAAATCTGGACCAAGTGCAAAGGGAGCACAGAGGAGGATCGGCTAATTCTCCCAAGGGAATCAGGAAAGCATCACACTGGAGATGGGCTTTGAAGAAGGAGTTCCCACCCCGGTTCCCTAGGTGGAAGTGGTAGGTGAGGTGTGGTGAGGCTATTCAGGCAGAAAAGGAGCAGCAGTTGACTGAGCCATTGGGCTGCCATCACCTGTTCTGGAGAGAAGCCCACCTGTAGACTGGTGGTCTGCCACTAAGCAAAGGTGATACCCCACCTCTCTGTCCCCATGCACATTCTTCAAGGATATGGAGACCATTTCATTCAGCTTTAAACAGTAAGCACAGTAAGCGTAAAAGTTAAAAGCCAAGCATACAGACAGCTGCTTTAACAACCTCGGCATCCTGACTTTCTTTTTCACTAAAAAACAGTGACTTTTATGAAAGAGAACACCCCTTAAGACATCAAGTCATTAAGACATCGGCCATTAGTCCTGCATGACACAGGAAATGTAAAAATCAGTTTCTGATTACTCTCTGAGAGTTTGATTTGATAAACTGGCCTTCATAGTTTCGCAGTATGAAAGTCTCTCTCAAATCTGTGTTCTTCCATTAAAATGAAATTCCCTCTCAATATCTATTCTTGAATTAAACAGCGTGCATTGTGTTTTCAGAACACCTCCACCTAAGATTATTACTTTGGAGAAAGGCTCTGAAGGATTGGGGTTTAGTATTGTAGGGGGTTATGGAAGTCCCCATGGAGACCTGCCAATTTATGTCAAGACTATATTTGCAAAGGTATTTTTTTCCTTTTTACTGTACTTTTTTTTTTTTTAACCTAGGTGAGATTTTTTTTTTAAGTGCTTTGCTTTGCTTACTTTTAGCTATACCTGGGTGTGTGCTTGTATGCTCATTGCATTTTCACCTTGTGTAGGACATTCCCACAGCAGACTAGTGAAAAAAAAAATCTACAAAAGTTGATTTTACACATTGTCTTCTTTCAACAACACAACATAAGGAGCAGTGCAGGGCTCTTTGGAAGCTGGCCTTGGAAGTGTTATTCCAGGCTAGAACAAAAGTTTGGCTTTCTCCTTCAAGAAAAGATGACCGCACAGGGCCGTGGCAGAAAGCTCTGCACAAGCCTCGGGTCAGTGCAGCATTAATGGCCGTACATCACCAGAAATCTCAGGACCCTTTACCTTAAGTTGCTGTCTCTCTCTTCCAGCCCTCTGCTGAGTACTTGCACGATCAGCCCACTAAATTAGACTCCAGCTGGATAATAGTGTTTTTCAGGAATTAAATATTCCAATACATCCTACTTGATACATAGGTCATGGTGTCCATTCCAACTGCTGCCTCTAGATGGCTCTTAGATAAGTTACTTTTAACTTTATTGTGACTTTTAAAGTTGGAATTCAATTTTATTGTCAATTCTGAAGAACTCAGAAAAGGACTTAGTATTAATAGTACAATTTTACTCTTCATTGGTTTTATGACAGTCTTTTTTTATTAATTGATCCGATGGCCTCCTACTGCTCTTTCCTAAAGAAATAAAGGTCTTTAAGAGAATAAATAAGGTAGATTCTCTTTCTAGAAAGCTATACTCTACACTAAATAACAAGTTTACTTTTACCTGTGCAGCTCTTAGCACCTGTTAATTGAGCCTAACCATGACCTGACATAATCCTTAAGTCATTTGGGATTTCCTTTTGGAACACATTAGGTAGCTGCAGATTTACCCACCTGTTTCCAATTTGCTAGGGTGCCTATTAAGGAGACATGTTATTCCCAAACACACACATCTGTTGACCTGGTGATGGGCAAAAGGGAAGAGGGAAAGCAGATCAGAAACATTCTGGATAGTGGTGCTGCCCCAGTCCAATAATTCCCAAGGTGTTAAGCCACTGAGAGACCCTCCTTTTCCTAAGGCAACACCGTAAGTAATTGTGATAATTATTCTTTGGGTGCATTATTATACTTTGCTTTTATTTTTTTAAGTTTATTTATTTTTGCGAGAGAGCATGGGGGAGGGACAGAGAGAGAGGGAGAGAGAGAATCCCAAGCAGGCTCCGCACCGCCAGCACAGAACCCAATGCGGGGCTCGAACTCACAAAACCGTGAGATCACAACCTGAGCCAAAACCAAGAGTTGGACACCTAACAGAGCCACCCAGGTGCCCCTATACTCTGCTTTTAAAAGAGCCACTATATAGATAAGAATAGTGTAAAACACAATCTACTTCCCCGCCTTTGCCTCTCTGTAAAGCCCTTCCAGAATGTTTGTAATTCCCTGTTCACTTCGTAACTGTAGGTAGATCAGAGGACTGGTTAGCTTCTCAGGTCTTTTGACCTGCAGTCCAGAGTTAGAAGGCCACACCAGCCACGCCCATCTAGACAACTCCTAGGTAGTGAGCCAGGGCCAGGCACCTTTTGTCGCGTCACCAGAACATACAGTGGAGGATGAAATGGCCGTGCATTGCTGGTGGGTTTTTGAAAAGAAACTACCGGGGCGCCTGGGTGGCGCAGTCGGTTAAGCGTCCGACTTCAGCCAGGTCAGATCTCGCGGTCCGTGAGTTCGAGCCCCGCATCCGGCTCTGGGCTGATGGCTCAGAGCCTGGAGCCTGTTTCCGATTCTGTGTCTCCCTCTCTCTCTGCCCCTCCCCCGTTCATGCTCTGTCTCTCTCTGTCCCAAAAAAAATAAATAAACGTTGGAAAAAAAAATTTTTTTTAAAAAGAAAAAAAAAAAAGAAAAGAAACTACCATCAAATCACAGTGGGACAATGCAGTGGGGGATAATGAATGTGCTGCAGCTCCCACAGAATCTCTTTTCAAAGACCCTCACTGAAGATGCCATTTAGAAAGCAGCTATGCAAGTAGTAACACAGTAGAAAATATTGAACATCTCTGGTATGTTTTATTTTTAAGGAATAGACCCTTGTTTGTAAAGTAAGGCACAGCTAAATCTGAGAAGCCCAATTAAAAAAAGAAAAAGTTCTAAAGCCTTAGCTAATGGCCTACTTAGTTCAGTCTCAATAAAAGAATATTCTAGTGCAAACAATTATTAGTTCCATAGAGTTTATTATAATTCAATCTCATTTTATGGCTTTTTCTTTTTTCATTTGTTAGAGTGAAGCCAGTATATCCAAATTTAAAAGTTTTCTTTAGACAATCAGTAAACGAAAATCTGGCAAAAGAGTTTTTCTCTCTTTTTTTTTAAATTTATTTTGAGAGAGAGAACCAGCAGGGGAGGGGCAGAGAGAGAGAGAGAGAAGGAATCCCAAGCAGGCCACACTGCCAGCTCAGAGTCCGACACGGATCTCAATCCCACGAACCATGAGATCAATGAGCCAATCAAGAGTCAGACACTTAACCCACCCCGGTGCCCCAAGTTTTTCTTTTTTTTTTTTTTTTAATTTTTTTTTTTTTTTTAATGTTTAGTCATTTTTGAGAGAGAGACAGAGTGTGAGTGGGGGAGGAGCAGAGAGAGAGGGAGACACAGAATCCGAAGCAGGCTCCAGGCTCCATCCCAGCTGTCAGCACAGAGCCCGATGCGGGGCGCAAACTCACAAACCACGAGATCATGACCCGAGCTGAAGTCGGATGCTTACCGACTGAGCCACCCAGGCGCCCCAAGTTTTTCTTTTTTTTAAATGGTGAAGTCCATCATAAAAATGAATTTTGATGCTAAGCTAAACATTTCCCCCATAGGAATTTGGAAGCTATAGAAATGATAGCTGTATGTTTTCCCTGTTTTTCAACAATGAACATATATTCTTAAAAATGTTTGTCTTCTCAAGTTTCTGAATCTCGGATGCCCACAGGGCGTGAGTTTTTATGTGACCTTGTTAGTGTCCCTAAGCTTCTTTTAATACTTCTCTTGCTCAACTAAGAAATAAATTTGGGAGGTTCCTGGGTAGCTCAGTCAGTTGAGGGTCCGACTCGACTTTGGCTTAGGTCATGATCTCATGGTTCGTGGGTTCAAGCCCCAAATCAGGCTCTGTGCTGACAGCTCAGAGCCTGGAGCCTGCTTCAAATGCTGTCTTCCTCTCTCTCTGCCCCTCCCCGACTTGTGCATGTACACTTGCTCGCTCTCTCTCAAAAATGAATAAACATTAAAAAATTTTTGTTAAAGAATGTACAAATCGCAGAAAGTTGAAATGTCATCCTGTTTTGCATTGCTGAAAATGAAAACTTGAAAAACTTAACATGCTTTAAAAAAAAAATTACACAGATATCTGAGGTTTCCTAAAGCCCTCAAATCTTAGCCTGTAACATTTAATAAAATCAAGTTTGCTAAGTAACTCTGATTTTATCCACAAGTTGTTTAATCTTGTCTGTGTTGCAGTTAACACACTTTCGTAAAAGAAAAAAAAAAAGATTTGAATGAAGTTACAATTTAATTTTGGTATTTCCCCCCAGTACAGACATGGTTTTGAATATTCTTTATTATACCTTTACCAGAATTCTACCCTTTCCACGGTTTTGACAGTCTAGATAATTCACCCATCACCTCAGGACCTCCATGCTGCAGGTAGACACCAGTCTCTGAAGCATTAGTTAGTGCCTCTTAGTTTGGCTTCTGAGTGAGTCAGGACAGGGGTGCCTGTGGGCCTTAATTATTTTCCCCAGCACTTCAACATCATTTAGAGGATTCTTCCAGCACTGATGTTTTAAGGGATTTTCACAGTTACCCCAACAGAAGGAGAAAGCCTCCTACAAATCTTTTCCTAGGTTTTTTCTTTCCTTACCCATCCAAAATATTTCTAGTAATATCATGGTATTTTTAGGTACTTGGCTTTAGAATTTAAAAAAGCCCAAGTTTCACTTGCTTTGTGCAATTTTGAGGAGCCAAGCATGACTGAATGTATAATGAAAGTAGTCGTTTAGAACCCTAAATGATCAAAGATAAGCTGAAGCTTTTGAATATGATATTGCAAAACTTCAGAGATGCTACACTTTGTGTATTTATATATAGAACAGCTTTATTGAGATAGAATTCACATACTATACAATTCACCCCATCTAGAGGCTACATCTTTTTTTTATTTATTTGAGTAATCTCTACACCCAACACGGGGCTCAAACTCACAAACCCGAGATCAAGAGTCTCATACTCTTCTGAGCCAGCAGATGCCCCAAGGCTACACTCATTTTTGACCAATCACTGCAAGCAAGATATCTTAATAATGCAACGGGAACCCTATATCATGATGGTGCTGGCAATAAGACTTAACACCAGATTCAGTTCTGCCTTTTTCAGTATATTAGGTATTCATGAATATGACATTCAAATTCCATTCAGCATGGAATATTGAAATAAGGTCCTACTCGTATTAAAAGAAATGTGAATGTCAGTACATTTCTGCTAGTATGTTATTTAAACAGTGCATAATTATGGTTACTATTCAACCATTATTCAAATAACACATCCTACATTCTTAATTTTCTTAGTTTAAAAACATTACCTAGAAATAACTTTAACTGGTAGTTTTTAAAGTTACTCTTTTGATAAACACACCCTAATATTAATATTATTTGTTAACTGCGTGGTCCTGGATTAAACTGGAATGTTTCTTGTTTGTAGGGAGCAGCTGCAGATGACGGCCGGTTGAAGCGAGGCGATCAGATTTTAGCCGTTAATGGCGAGACCCTGGAAGGTGTCACTCATGAGCAAGCTGTGGCCATTCTAAAACACCAGAAAGGGACTGTAACCTTAACTGTGCTGTCATGAGCCTCGGGTCCTAATCTCAAGATAGGTATTGTAGAATATCCATAGGAAGATGAAGCCCTGAGAGAGGATGAAAAGCAGCCTCCACTAGAATCCGCTTTCATTTCCCATCTCCCCCTCTCTGCTCAGGAGAGGAAGCTAGATTTCGTGTGAATTTCCCAAATCAACCGTCACCTCTTGGTGGGGTTAATTTCCAAAACTCGAATGAGTCTTCTCTGATATGCATCTAACATCCATGTTTATCTACTAGTAGTAGCTGGTTCTGATTATATTTGCTGAAACCGAAGTTAACAGCCCCTCATTCCTTGTGCCCTTCTCTGCCCATTCCTCCTCACTCAGAGGCTTAACAGCAAGCTCACTTGGCATCTGATGAACAGAAACAAACATTAAGCAACTTGTCATCTCACTCATGATTTACGTATGCTAATTGTCTCTTCAAGTATGGCAGAAAACATTAGTAGTATAATTAACTTACCATTGATCCCCATGATAAAATACCCAGTTCTCCTATGGGAAATTACTGTGCTCTTTTCTGCACAACTTATAGTCAAGTAAGTCTCAAATTCATTTCCCTGGCGTATCTTTATAAACTAGTCATTGGTGATTATGATGAATCAATATGCACACTGTAATGTGAAAACTCTGGAAGGCTTTCTAATTGTTTTCTTAGCTAAATAAATGTATACCACTGAGAAAAAGCACCTTATTCTCAGCAGGAAAAATTAGCATCCATGTTCTGAATTCTAACCATGCTAAATTACCTTCAAGTCCAGGAAGTTCATCTGGAGTTAATGACATCTCAGTAGGCAGGCATCATTCCCACCCTTCAGTCTTCAGAAGACGAGGTGGAAGCCTGACAACCACACTGTAGAGATCGTAAGTCAGATGTGGCCTGGGTGGCCTTGGACTTGTGCAAAGTAGAGTGGCAAATGTGAGTATCCTTCCCCTTGGCTCCATACCGGTCAAGCTAGCAGTACAATCTGTAGGAACATAGGGATAGAGCAACATGCTTAGCCGCAAAGTGACGGTGGAAATGAACTCAGCCTGAGAATCAGTGATGGGTACTTGGCTAATGTTTCCTGATCGTCAGGAAGCCCCCCATCTGCCGAAGTTTTACACGCTAACAAAGCAACTACAGCAGAAAATACAAAAATACCTTTAAAGTTGAATAGGGGCATTCTTATGTAAGTATTCACAGGAAAATGGGGGAGCTGCTTATCAGTGAATAGTTTAGGTTCTTCTGTAAAAAATGTACCATAAAAGAGGGGTACCAGGATCAGTAATTGAAGTATTGTAGCATCTTTGAACTAAAACACTATGCTGCGAATGGTCCACAGTAATTGTCAACATGTAATGGGCTCTAATTTAAAATGTTATTTAATAATTACAGATTTTAATTGAGACTTATCTTTGAGTAGATGTAATCACAAAGTGCATTAACTCTTGTTGGAATATTTTGTGGCTATTCCAAAGTATAGAGTGCCTAAATCTTATGTTGAAAATATCTTTCATGACTGGCATTGAGTTTTCTGAAGTTACATATGGCTTGTGGAATTTCTAATGTATCCAAGATGTGCAGTGTTATGAGGATCTTGTCTTTCAGTGCACAGGAAGCTATAGGCCTCAGAAGTTCTATGCTAATTGTACCTGTAAGAACCCCTGAGGCAGCCAAGAAGAAATGAAGCCCAAATAAAACTTGAAAATGCACCTTAAAATAAAAAGTACATGTGTGCATACACACACCCACACATAAGACTTCGTGTAATACTTTTGAAATGTGATTCTGCTTGATTTTGATGGAATGGCCGTTAAATATACATTTTGAAATAATATACTGTTGTTGTGTCTCACACATAATCCTCTTAGGTCATGCCATTAGAAGTCTATTGATACAAGAATTGTGCTCTATATTCCTTACTGCAGTAAATTGACCAAAATTCTCATAACTGGTTCCGTCTCTAAGTAATTGCCTTGCCAAAAATGCTTCTTTGCATCAGAACTTACTGACAAGCCAAGAGGCCACGAAGATGGGAATGTTTTGAAGAAAGTGGTTCTGCCATAGTACATATATTGTTTTGTCCTCATCATTTGGGAAATCTATAGTAATTGGGGTTCTAGCATGAGAGGGAAGTAAATCAGGAAACATACAACTGCTGAATGTATGTGTAGTTGTTTCCAAAGATTATAAATAAGTATAGTTGCCTAAAGAGCAAATAGAGTCTTATTATATATGAAAAAGTGCAATTTGTGCATCTGATTTGGCTTTTTCTTCAGCCTCTTTGTTCCCTAAAGGGCGGGGCGTGGCTGGGGGGAATCCAACTTTTCACAAAGTTTTCCAGTACTATTAAAATCTGGGATCCATTAATAGCTATCTCATGGCAAGTATGTTGCCAGGTGTTAGAATAGGTGTTCTCTCCCCTACCCCATCTCTCTCTCTCTCTCTCTCTCTCTCTCTCTCTATATCTATATATCTATATATATATATATATATATATATTTATATAAATTTTTTTTTTTTTTTTTTTTTAAGTAGCCTTCATCCCCAGCATGGAGCCCAACATGGGGCTTGAACTCACAACCCTGAGATCAAGACCTGAGCTGAAATCAAGAGTAAGATGTTTAGGGGCACCTGGGTGGCTCAGTTGAGCATCAGACTCTGTTTTGGCTCGGGTTGTGATCTCATGGTTCATGGTTTGAGCCCCCCATCAGGCTCTGTGCTGAGAGCAAGGAGCCTGCTTGGGATTCTCTCTCCCTCTCTCTGCCCCTCCCCTGCTCACTCACTCGCTCTCTCAAAAATAAATAAACACTAAAAATGTTTTTTAAAAGTCGGACGTTTAACCGACTGAGCCACCCAGGCACTCCTAAAATAGATGCTTTATAAAAGAGCCAGTCTGATAATCCAGAGGGCAAGTCCTGGCATCCTCTTGAGTTTGAATCCTGACTCACTAGCTTTGTGACGTTGTCCAAGCTATTTAATTACCCCTTGCTTTAGTTTCTCCAGTTAGAAAGGGGTGGAGATGGGAAGTTTCTAAGTACTATAATGAGTAAAGTCCAAGTCTAGACCCTAGTAGAGGTGCCTGGCTCATAGTTAAGTATTACATAAACATTAGCAATAAACCTCTTTTCCTATATATGGAAGTGGCCTGAAATTAGACATTTATGCTGATGATTTGATTTCAATCAATGACCTTGAAAAAACATGTTTCTGATGGTGGCTTAGTTCACAACTTTTGCCCCAAATCAGTTAGCGACATGTGTCACTGATTCTAATGGTGTGAGCCTAAGGAACTGGAGCCTGTGCTAATAAAAAGCCACAACTGGGGGCACCTGGGTGGCACAGTCGGTTAAGCGTCCGACTTCAGCCAGGTCACGATCTCGCTGTCCGTGAGTTCGAGCCCCGCGTCAGGCTCTGGGCTGATGGCTCGGAGCCTGGAGCCTGTTTCCGATTCTGTGTCTCCCTCTCTCTCTGCCCCTCCCCCGTTCATGCTCTGTCTCTCTCTGTCCCAAAAATAAATAAAAACGTTGAAAAAAAAAAAAAAAGCCACAACTGAACGGAAACCAAGGCTTCCACCATCAGCCATGCTGCCAGGATGGGGAGTTAGATCCATTCCGTGGGTTTGCTCTCCTGCCTCCAGAACCAGGCAAGGCACTTCAAGTACCAGCAGCCCTTTGGCAAGGAATTTTAACCTGGCACACACCTTCATTCCAGAGATTCGGAATTGCCGACCCCTGCTCTTTTAACCCAGCCACACACCTTCCCGCCCATCTGTTGTCAAAGAAGTCCGCCTCCTCCCCCAGATGATGAGACTCTTTAAAAACAGATGAGGTCAGATTCATCATGTTAATTCTATCCAGTATACTTGTCAAATACTGGAGGTCCCATGCTTAGGGAATCCTCTGGGTCAGTCCGTATTTTTTAGCTCCAAGTTCCTACTCCATTATATTTTTTTATTTATACTTATATGTGTCTATTTAAAGTCAATCAGAATAGACTTTTGGACATGACATTTTTTTTTAATTTTTAATGTTTATTTTGAGAGAGACCAAACATGAGCAGGGAAGGGGCAGAGAGAGGGACACACTATTTGAAGCAGGCTCCAGACTCTGAGCTGTCTGCACAGAGCTCAAACCCAGGGACTGTGAGATCATGACCCAAGCCAAAGTCAGATGCTTAACCATATGAGCCACCCAGTCACCCCTAAACACATTTTTAATTTGGGTAATAATTACAATTTTGCCATCCCAGTGCAAAGTTTTTGACAGAGAATTGTCAGATTCTCTATATTTAAGTAAAGACTGAAAGAGGGGTACCTGGGTGGCTTAGTTGGTTGAGCCTGTGACTCTTGCTTTCAGCTCAGGTCATGATCCCAGGGTCATAGGATCAAGCCCCATGAGCCCCACGTCAGCTTACGATTCTCTCTCTCCCTCCCTCCCTTCCCCCATCTCTCTCTCCCTCTCTCTCTCTCTCTCCCCCCTCCTCCCCCCTCTCCTGCCACCCCTCCCATGCTCTTGCTCTCTGTCTCTAAATTAAAAGTAAAAAGACTAAAAAAGAAACATTTCACTGCACAATGCCAATACAAACTGAAGTTTGGAAGGGTAGTGTGTGTGTGTGTGTGTGTGTGTGTGTGTGTGTGTGTGTGCGCGCGCGCACACATGCATACACATGCATGTGTCAAAGACTCACTTCCACCCCTCCTGAATAGCATTTCTGTTTCCAGTCACTTAAAGGAGAAAATAAGTAGCTTTGGTCTTGGGCCCTGAGATGTTACTGTTAAGTAGTAGGACTCCTGGTGGGCGAAGTTACACAGGAGCAAAAATTTCTCTGATTCTCTTTCTAGAGCCTCAGTAAACCTCAGTGGGATTCATCAATTTAGCACTCTTGTAGCGCACCCACACACGGCTTCTAAATTTGCCTAAATTTTTAAAGCTGATTTCAGTTCTCCCTAACTTAGCTCTACAACACAAGGCACTTTCAAGACAAAGCCTAGAAAACAAAGAAAAGTAGACCTTTTAGCTGTTGACAAAAAAAAAAAAAAAAAAGAGCTGGTCTATCAACTCCTCATATATCTCCACATCCTGGGAAGAATTTCCAAGGAAGGACTTCCCCTATACCCTCCGCTTTATGCATTCTTCTTCTCAAGGTAGCCATAATTGATGACAGGTGCACAGTCAACTGCCTGATGGCTTGACTGGTCACGTGCCTAGCTTTCCTCTCCTGGGAGAACCGAAGAAATGGTGGAGTAAAGGTGGGGCTGCTGCTGGTATTTAACTCCCCTCAAGGCCAGAGCTATGATTTCTTTTCCTGGGAACTTCAGGATAGCTGTTTGAAAATAGGTTCCAATGGTCCCCATATCCTGAGGAATATGATTTATCTGATTTTATTTTATTTTTTTTTTAATTTTTTTTTTCCACGTTTTTATTTTTGGGACAGAGAGAGACTCAGAGCATGAACGGGGGAGGGGCAGAGAGAGAGGGAGACACAGAATCAGAAACAGGCTCCAGGCTCCGAGCCATCAGCCCAGAGCCCGACGCGGGGCTCGAACTCACGGACCGCGAGATCGTGACCTGGCTGAAGTCGGACGCTTAACCGACTGTGCCACCCAGGCGCCCCTGATTTATCTGATTTTAAAGATTGGGAACCAGATCATACAATGACGAAAGCTGGCAAGCCCAAAATCCGCAGCGTAGTCTGGCAGGCTCATAACCCAGGAGAGTCAACAGTGCAGATGAAGTTCAGAGAATTTCCTCTTGCTCAAGAAGGCTAGTCTTTTTATTCTTTTCAACTGATTAGATGAGGCCTACCCATATTACCGAGAGCAATCTGCTAAGTCTACTGATTTAAATTGTCAGTGTTATCCAAAAGCACCCTCAAAGTTAACATACAACATTAACTATCCCAGACATCATGGGACTTTGGATTACAACTCCTTTAGGGACGGCCTTGCCTTAGGGTAAACATGGAAGTGTCTCTGTTCTTGTCACCCTTCTTCCAGCCTCCTACCCGCTCTGGTGTCCTCAGCTGTGGGGCAGTCACCATCACCACTACCCCCTCCCCAGGTCCCCCAGGAGCAGCCAACTGAGACCTGGCCTCTGCCATGCCACCACCCAGGGGCCCCCAGGTACTTGTAGGCCTAATTAGGTGGCTTCTCACTGCACTCAGAGTAAAGTCCAAACTCAGCATGTGTTTGAAGCACTTCATGTTTAGCTTCCATCTAAGTCTCTGGCAGTCATATTAACCCTCGTGTCACAAAATACTTCCAAGAAAAAGCCCAGCTCTCTCATCCTCTCTCACCCTTAGGAATTTGCCCAGATTGTTCATTAACACAGATGAAATGCTGTTCCAGGTGTAATCAGACCAGCTTCAGCAACATCCAGCAGCATCATCCAGGAGAAATGCAAATGTTTGCTCAGCCCTAGACCAAAGCAATTGCAGTCTTGGGGGCAGGACCCAGAAATCTGTGTTTCTTGTTTTTTAAAGTTTCTTTCTTTATTTCAAGAGAGAGAACAAGCAGGGGAGAGGCAGGGAGACAGGGAGACAGAGAATCCCAAGCAGGCTCCATGCTGTCAGGGCGGAGCCCAACACAGGGCTCCATCTCAGGAACTGGGAGATCATGACCTGAGCTGAAATCAAGAGTTGGGCTTAACCAACTGAGCCACCCAGGCGCCCCAGAAATCTATGTTTTAACAGGCTCTCCGGGTGATTTGGATACATAGAGAAGTTAGAGAGTCACAAGGTTAGAGCACTCTCCCTTTTCCTTCCTATCTGTGGTCATTTACAATCGCCAAGTTTTTTTTTTTTTTTTTTAAGTTTACTTATTTATTTATTTTGACAGAGACAGCGCCAGCAGGGTAGTGGCAGAGAGAGGGAGAGAGAGAATCCCAAGCAGGCTCCGCCCTATCAGCGCAGAGCCCGATGCGGGCTCGAACTCAAGAAACATGAGATCATGACTTGTGCTGAATCCAAGAGTCAGATGCTTAACCAACCGAGCCACCCAGGCGCCCCTACAATCGCCAAGCTCTTTTGATAGATACCAGTGGCCTCCGACAAGTTAAAGGCAGACAGGAATACAGGCCTCCTCCCTCACTGCCTTGCTGAGCTGTGTTGGATCCAGAGCAAGTCGTCAGCCGCCTATATAAACATGTGTTCGCAGCACAACACACAGCCCCCACCTGTCCAGAAAGCTCAGTGAGCTGCCCAATCTGTCTTTTTAGGCCACTACCTTGGCTGCACATTAAAATCACCTGAGGCTATTTTAAATGCCCAAAGCTTAGGCCACACCCCAGACCAATTAAATGGGGACTGCGGGGAGGGAAGGTGAGACTCAAGGATTTTTTTTTTTTTAAGTTCCCCAGGGGATTCTAACATGTGGCCAGAGTTAAGAGCAATTGTTTTAGGTCCTTCCACAAACACCTGGTTTAAAAAGTTCCACTCCCAAGGCAACTGCTACAACATTCAGACTTTCTGTCCCATCAGATAAATAATGCTTCCTGAGGGGGCGGGCTGGAGGTGGGAGGGGGAAGGCAGAACTGATTGTTCCAGACCTAGCAGGATCCCCTGAAGGTGTTGGTCTTTAGATCATTAGACCCTATTGAAGCAAAGGGGGAGGAGTGCCTCTTTCATCTTTCTACCAACAACAGATTTCAAACACATTGATTTCATGCATTTAAAAATCACCCATAAGGTAATTAATGCACCCTTTCATTTTTGATGAAAGTTAAAGCCATCCCAGGAGCATATGGTCTTTCAATTGCCAATTATCCATCTTTGGACATAGATTCTTGATTGGGGTGCGCCTCTAGTGTTGGCTTACCTCCCCTGGGGTATAGAGCAAAGCTAGTTATGTGCACACCACGTATATAGCAGCATTCATGGACTATAAGAAAGGACCCATTAATTTTTTTTTTAATTTTTTTTTTAACGTTTATTGATTTTTGTGACAGAGAGAAACAGAGCATGAACAGGGGAGGGGCAGAGAGAGAGGGAGACACAGAATCAGAAGCAGGTTCCAGGCTCTGAGCCATCAGCCCAGAGCCCGACGAGGGGCTCGAACTCACGGACCGTGAGATCATGACCTGAGCTGAAGTCAGACACTTAACCAACCGAGCCACCCAGGCGCCCTGAAAGTACCCATTTAAATGCCACTTCCTCAGGGAAGCTTTCTGACTCCACAGACCCCGATAAGTCTCTCTCCACGGTTTCTGGACACCCTGAGCTTCTCTTACAATGTTAACTAGATGGTGGGAGAAGAGGTATCTGTTAACTTGCCTCTGGTTTGCTCCAAATTCTGAATATCTTAAGGACAAAAACAATGTCTTTCTCACTTTTGTATCCCCAGCACCTAGCCTAGTTCCTGGCACAGAATAACTATTCAAATATTTATTGAATTAAAATATGTGGCCAGGCACAGTGCCAAATACAATTTTTTTGCTTAAGTTTATTTTTTTAGTAATCTCTACACCCAATGTGGGGCTCGAACTCATGACCCCGAGATCAAGCATCACATGCTCTTCAGATTGACTAGGTCAGGTGCCCCAAATACAATTTATTTTACAAATCACTCTGCAATTTACTTTGACATACATTTTTTAAAGGATGGATAGGAAGTGTTGTAAAACAAGTCTTATAAAGTGTTAATGACAGAATCTTGTTGGTGGATGTTCTCTGTTAAATTCTCAACTTTGCTGTATGTTTGAAATTTTGCATAACGAAAAAAAGGGGGGGGGAGGCAGGTAGGGAACTTAATGAATCTTCACAATACTTCAGGATCGGTATTATTGTCCCTATTGTTTACAGAAGGGGAAACTAAGAACCAGGTAAGTTAGAAACCTGCTCAGCATCACACAACAGGTGCAGGCAGGCTTTGCATCATCTCTGTAAACCACTTCCCCATCTGCTCTCAGACAGACTTCCTTTTCTGGCTGTCAAATAGAATGCAGGCCAGATAGCCCCGTTCTGACTCATGAATTAAACTGAAAACGTGTTGTTTTCAGGAATGGGAAGGCCACAACACACTTGTTTCGGGCCATTGCATAAGGGTGGGAGTGGCGTCCCTGTTTCCTTGGGGGATTAGAGGACCACACCAGCGCCTACCTGCATCTCATTCCCCTTAGCGTCGGACTAGTGAGCAGATGATTTCCTTACCTGAAAGCCCCTCAGCCACAGAGCAGGCTTCATGAAGCCATTATTTGTGATCGTTTGAGAAGGCAAAGCTGCATCAATAAAATATGGCTTAAGGATCTGAGCCAGAGCTCAAGGGCTCGCTGGAAACACCACTAGGACTTCTCTCCCCAGCCTTGGAATTTCATGTCCATAACGGAAACATAATTACTCCCTCTTTCAAACCCTCCTTTGATCACTGGTTTTCTGCCGCCATAAGAGGATTCTAAGCAGGGAGATTTGCCAGGTGTTTGGTTTGCTGCACGCTTATGAAGACAGGCCACGTGCTTCAACAGCAGGTTGATTCCCTTCCACCAGGAGAGGCTAGAAATGAAAACCCCAGCCACCTGCGCCAAACCTGCTCCCTTTGGACTCGGGGCAGCCGCTCCGCAGGCAGCGGCAGCCTGCAAGTTCGCAGATGGCCGCGCGGGGGCGCACGAGAGACGTTGCGAGTCCCTGGTCTCGGCAATCCCAGGCTGAGCCAGCAAGGGGAAAACAAAATGTTCATTTAGCGGAGTCTTCCCGATGTCTTCCAGAAACCAGATGGAGAAGTGAGGGCTGGCAGAGGAGTCCGGGCTGCAGCCAAAGCTTGTGTGACCTCCAAAGCGGGCAAAGGCTCAGAATGTTGGTGCTCCCACCAGGCCAGGTTGTTAACAGTACAGGAAGGTAAACATCATCCTTGTAGCTAGCTGTTGGTGTTTTGGTCCTATGACCACGTTCCACTGCCTTGAAATCCCCGCTTTTCCATGACCCAGACTGCTTCCGTTTGCCTGGCCCTTGGACACTGAGTAGTAAGTTAGAGATGTTCAGGTTTGGGGGCTGGGGCATGGATTTCAGTCCTTAAGTGTTTCCCCTACCAGGGGCTCCCTTCCAGGTCCCTTACTCTGGGGAAGTCTTACCATTTTATTGTGTATCTTAAATATATATATATTTATTTATATAAAGTATAAGTATATATATTATATATATAAATATTTATATAAGTATAAATGTATATATAAAATATATATGTGTAAAGTATATAATTATGTATTCATTTGTTTTTATTATTTTTTGCTGTATGGCTCCTCTACTAGATTGGAAGCTTAATGAAGGCATGGGCTGTGACTATCTTTTTCACTCCTGTATATCCAACTCCTTGCCCACTGCTTGCCATTTAATAGATGCTCAATTAACACTAGTTGTAAGTTTTAATTTTTAAAAAATCCTTCTTGATCCTCGAGAGCTATAATCCTTCCCTGCTTGGTATTACAGAAAGACATGATTGTTTAGTGGTTATGTGCATGGACTCTGGAGCAGGAACACCTAGGTTCAAATCGGGCTCTTAGGACTTTAGGTGAGTTACTCTGTGTCTTAGTATTCCCATCTGTAAAATGGGAATGATGATGATAAGACTAATACCTAAACAACTTCATAGGATCACATAACATAGGAAAGTTAAGTGAATTACCTATTATTACTATATCTATACTTTAAGCCTCATTTTATGAGTGCATCCATCACTTTTTATAATTATTTTCATACCTATGTCCCTCTCTAGGTCATGAATTAGATCACCACTTACTTCATCCCATGAGGCTTAACATAGTGCCTGACCAAGTTAGCACTCAATAAGGTTGGACTGAACTTGGTATATTACATATTTCATTATGAAAAAAATGTATATTATTTTTTCTCCTCATACTCTCCTGTTATTCCGACCTCTTTATTAAAATTAGGCTAATAGTGAATAACAAATCATCAAAATCCAAACTTGTTTTTTAGCTTGGAGGAAAAGGAGAAAGGGAAACAAAGAACAGAAGAAAGTGTACCTAGAGAGGAAATACTTCATGGTTTGTAAAATTCCATTAAACATTTGCAAGGATAGTCTCTTACTCGAATTGGAGACTATTATGTTTGTAGAAGAATTGACTCCTTTCATCTATGCAATTCCATGCTTTGGAAGTTCTTGCTAATGTACTGAAAGAAGATACAATGACCTGGCAATATTATCAAGAATCAATCTGTACCAGAGTCATTCCCATTATACCCTAAGGAAAGAATAAAAATCATATGCAAAGATTAATGTAAATGGATGGTCATACCAATACTATACTATTATTTACAAAGTTAAAATGACCCAGAGGTCCACCAGTAACCATGGGCAAGGTTAGATACCACATGGCTTACAGCCACCCAAAGGAAAATGATGCATATTTTCTTTTTTTTTTTTTTAACGTTTATTTATTTTTGAGACAGAGACAGACAGAGCATGAACAGGGGAGGAGCAGAGAGAGAGGGAGACACAGAATCTGAAACAGGCTCCAGGCTCTGAGCGGTTAGCACAGAGCCCGACGCGGGGCTCGAACTCAGGGACCGCGAGATCATGACCCGACCAAAGTCGGACGCTTAACCGACCGAGCCACCCAGGCGCCCCAATGATGCATATTTTCAAAGAAAATTTTGCACCGCAGACACAAAACTGAAAAAAAAAAGGAAAAAAGATTATAAAATGGTGCTTTTCTTGGGATTATATGTGATTTTAATTTTCTTTTTTTTTTTAAGTGTATTTATTTTGAGAGAGAGAGCAAGCATGAGCAGCGAGGGGCAGATAGAGGCAGAGAGAGAAAATCCCAAGCAGGCTCTGTGCTGTCAGTGCAAAGCCGGACACAGGGCTCAATCTCACGCTGTCAGATCATGACCTGAGCTGAACTCGAGAGTGGGACGCTTGAACTGACTGAGGTACCTAGACACCTGAAAGAGAGAGAGAGAGAGAATCTTATTTGTTGTTGTTGTTAATTAGTTAAATGTTTATTTATTTTTGAGAGAGAAAGAGCACGAGCAGGGAGAGGGGCAGAGAGGGAGACACAAAATTTGAAGCAGGCTGCAGGCTCTGAGCTGGCAGCACAGAGCCTGACATGGGGCACAAACCCATGAACCGTGAGATCATGACCTGAGTCAAAGTCTAACGCTTGACTGAGTCACCCAGACACCCTGAGAGAGAGAGAGAGAGAGAGAGAGAGAGAGAGAGAGAGAGAGAATATCTTAAGCAGACTCCACGCTCAGCACAGAACCCAACTCAGGGCTTGTTCCCGCGACCCTGGGATCATGACCTGAGCCAAAACCAAGAGTCAGACACTCAATCAACTGAGCCACCTAGGTACCCCCCTTTTTTTTTTTTTTTTTTTTAAGATTTTAACTAAGCTCTACACACAGTGTGGGGCTTGAACTCACAACCCCGAGATCGAGTCACATGGTTTACAGCCTGAGCCAGTCGGGCGCCTCAGAAGTGTTTTATTTTTTAATTAGAAAACAATGTTTAAAAACCGTTATTCGTTTCACATTTTGGCCTTCCTCCCATCATTGTTACTGTTTCTGAGAGTGTGTGATCCCTGAACAGTTTACTCAGAATCCTGGTACAGGCAGATGCACACTTAGGAATCAGAATCTGCATTAACCTAGCTCAGGTGAGCCTTCGCTGAACACACGCTGAAGTTCGCAGAACCTCCGATTTAGCAACTAGGAAAGAAGAGAAAAACCTGCATTTCATATTAAAGAACAATGGGTCTTAAGAAAGGTACTCCCACTCGTGGCCAGAAGATGGCGCGGGTTTCCCATTTACCCGATTCATACGCCGTTAGAGGGAAATCTTGTTCGGAAGAAATATTTTGCTCTCATTACAGAAAGCCAGAGGGGTATCCCCACCCTGAAATTGTGATGAGAAACAAGAAACTAGAATCTTTAATAACAGGTAGGATTAGGTATCCTGTCTCCATAGAAACCACTCTTCGCCAAAGAAAGATTAGATTAGGAGATGTGTGTGAGAATAGTACTACACCCTAAAGGAGAGCTGTAACCAATCCCTTGGGGGTTTTTTGGCTACAAAGTCAGGGCCAGAATAGGGTGGTCACTGTGGAATTTAGAACAAATTTAGGAAAAGGAAAGGGAGAGGGTCTCTAGTTCCAGGGTATGTAGAGACGGACATAACAGACACCCTAGGCTATTGATTCCACTTCGCCAGCTCTCCTTTGGGAGTCCTAGCATCAGTGGGAGCTGGGGGCAGAGCCTCCCACCTTGGCACCTCCACTGAGGAGGAGGCAAGCAGTTATGGGAACCCAGCACCCTCCAGCACCCTCAAGATGTGCAAAATGCCTTATCCTTCAAGACGCAGTCCCCTATCACAGCTTCCAACAAACCTTGCGCAGACCTTCCCCTGCAAGTTTGGCCGAGCCTTCTTTACCAATCCTAGAACTCGCTGCTTGGCTTTATCTTTTCAATTAACATGTTATGTTAAAATTAATCTGTTTAAAAGATCTAGCTATCCCAACAGATGCTACGCCATGAGCTATTAGCAGTAGGATATCAGCCACCCCTCTCCCACATATCAATAAGAGACTTGGGGGGAAATACATTCACAATTGCAATGACAATAATTATTACCCAGAAAAAACGTTAACAAAAAAATACGTAGGACTTATTTGGGGCGGGGGCCCCCCCCCCCCCCAACCTGCTAAGCATTTAAACAAATGATGAAATTAACATTAATAGCAAACATTTGAGGCTTACCATGCCTGAGGCACTATTCTAAAAACTTTTGCATGTTTCACTCCATTTTTTTAATGTTTATTTATTTGAGAGAGAGAGAGAGAGACAGAGACAGAGTGTGAGCAGGGAAGGGGCAGAGAGAAAGGGAGACACAAAATCCGAAGCAGGCTCCAGGCTCTGACCTGTCAGCACAGAGCCCAACTTTGGCTTCAAATCCACGAACTGCAATTTCATAACCTGAGCCGAAGTCGGAGACGTAACCGACTCAGCCACCCAGGCGGCCCATCATGTCTTACTCCATTTAATCCACAACCTGTGAGGTAGGTACCATAGTATTTCTAGTTTTACGGGAAACAGAGGCATAAAGAGGTTAAGTAAATTGCCTGATGAGATCTCATCTTCATTGCTGGAGAGCTTCAATTATGCATAATTCTTCCCCAATTGCTTTTTTATATTTAACTCAAATCTCATCAAAATCCCCAAACAAGGTAAGGTCACTGATGTAAGAGGTTCATATTTTATGTAAGTACATGTATGTGTAGAAAAATCTGAAAGAATGTACATAGGTTGTTGGAGGTATCTTGGCTTCCCTATACTTTCTTGTATTTAACAGACTTGTTGCAATGTGCATGTATTACTGAATTCTAAGCACTGGGAAAGGTACTTTAACTGAATTATCTCAAATTCTCCCAACACCATGAAATAGGTATTATTTTGCCTACTTGGTAGATTCTTAAAAAGTAGCTCAGAGGGGCGCCTGGGTGGCGCAGTCGGTTAAGCGTCCGACTTCAGCCAGGTCACGATCTCGCGGTCCGTGAGTTCGAGCCCCGCGTCGGGCTCTGGGCTGACAGCTCAGAGCCTGGAGCCTGTTTCGGATTCTGTGTCTCCCTCTCTCTCTGCCCCTCCCCCGTTCATGCTCTGTCTCTCTCTGTCCCAAAAATAAATAAATGTTGAAAAAAAAAATTAAAAAAAAAAAAAGTAGCTCAGAGAGGGTAACCAACTTACTTGAAGTCACACAGCTGGTAGAGTGGTCGTCTTAACCCAACAGCCCGAACCTGGAACCAGCTCTTCTGAGTAAGCATTACTGCATTCCAAGAACACAATGACTGTGCACAGTGATGAGTGGCTGAATAGCACAAGTCCCAGGATGCTGGGACTCAGATCCTAACTGACGCTATGGAGTCCAATAAGGTACTTCTTAGAGGAAGTGTCATCAAAGCAAAACTTTGTTAGAGTATGTGCTTGGCACATAGCACATACACAATAAATATTTGACAAATGAGGGGCGTCTGGGTGGCTCAGTTGGTTGAGCGTCTGACTCTTGGTTTAGGCTTAAGCCCTGCATTGGGCTCCAGGCTAACAGCATGAAGCCTGCTTGGGATTCTCTCTCTTCCTCTCCCTCTGGCTCTCCCCCATGCTCTCTCTCTCTCTCTTTCTCTCAAAATAAATAAACCTAAAACTTTTTTGACAAATGAGTTGATTGACCTAGAAAGGAGGGTAGAATTTGGTGAGGAAAGGCATTCCAAGCAGAATAAATGTCAGGGCTGTGTTTCAGCCAGAGAACTCCAGGCTGGTTTCCTTCAGCATTCTGCTACAGGTCCAAGAACACCTTTCCTTTCAGGTTTAGGGTTGTCCTGGTAGGTGGCAGGGTGTCAGCTTGGTAATCCAACTAGAACCAGGCAAAATCTTCTAACCTGACAGGCAGGTCAAGTCTAAAGAGCTGGGCAGACTCCAGATGAACTGGTGTCAGGCAAGGACCCAGTAAAAAACTCACCCTATTTGCCCAAACCTCCTGAGTAGTTTGTCTTAAAACTATTCAGGCGTCGGGCACCTGGGTGACTTAGTCAGTTAAGCATCCGACTCTTGATCTCAGCTCAGGTCATGATCTCATGGTTTAGTAAGTTCGAGCCCTGCCTGGAGCTCTGTGCTGACAGCTCAGAGCCTGCTTGGGATCCTCTCTCTCCGCCCCTACCCTGCTCACAGGTCTCCATCTCTCTCAAACATAAATAAAAAAAAGAATTAAAAAAAGAAATTATTCAGGCACACCACAAAGTGTGGGTCAGGTGACCATGATACCATGGCCTTCCCTCACCTGCCTGCAGCTATCAGGTGGGCACTTGTGCAGAGGACCCAGCCCTGAGACTGTCCAAAATCACAGGGGAAATGGTGGAAAATTCACTGCCACCATTGCGAGTAAGAGTGATTTGTACATGTCTGGAGGTTTTAGGGGGGGCGGCGCCCCACTTGGGTTTCATACTATTTCTGGCATGGTCTTTAATTCCTGAAGCTAGGTTGAACTTTTTTTTTTTTTTTTAGTGTTTATTTATTTATTTTAAGAGAGAGCGAGATAGCATGTGGGGAAGAAACTGAGAGAGGGAGACAGAGAATCCCAAGCAGGCTCCATGCTGTCAGTGCGGAGCCTGATGAGGGACCCGAACTCACACGCTGTGAGATCATGGCCTGAGATGAAACCAAGAGCTGGACGCTTAGCCTACTTAGCCACCCAGGCGGCCCTCAGCTAAACTTCTTACGCTTAATCTCTTGGCCTCAAAAATGCTAGGCAGCTGCATTTCCTGTGTGTCTCCTTATAACTATAGCAATCAGCTGTGTGCTTGTTTTTAGGATTAACATGCTGAGCACCTCTCCACTCAACTCCATTCATACAATCATAAAAGAAATGCCAAGAGGAAGCCATCCAACTTCCTGGAATATTGGAAATATTAGGAAATATTCCAGTCAGTGGAGTGCACCAAATGTTCTTTCTTACAGCCAAGGAGTTTTACACCAAAAACTGAATGTAGACATAGTAACGCTAAGCATTCATAAGTTTTTGACATGGTAATTTTGGTCATAATTATTTTGGCTGTCTCTCTTATTGAAATGTATTGAGATGTAAAACAAAATGTAAGTTGAGCTTCTCTCAGATTAAGTTCCATTAATATTGTTAGTGTTCTCAAATACTACTGGACAGAATAAATAAAGCAATATACATTTTTTAAAAGTTTATTTATTTTGAGAGAGAGCAGGAGGGGGGCAGAGAGAGAGGGAGAGAATCTAAGCGGCCTCTGCCCTGGGAGCAGCACAGAGCCCAACATGGGGCTCAAACCCACGAACCTTGAGATCATGACCTGAGCCAAATCAAGAGTCCGATGCTTAACTGACTGGGCCACCCAGGTGCCCCAAATAAAGTACTGTTACCATAAAAAACCCCCAACTATTCAAGCCCACGTGCCCTCTGGAAGGTCCCTGAAAACCCCAGAGGCAGCAGCCTCCAGCTGGCAACCGTGTCCTCTAGGGCAACCAACAGCAACTCCACCTTTACAATAAATAGGCCTTGATTGGCCCATTAAACCCAGGGCTCAAGGCTCAAATATTTCCCTCCCCCCAAAACTGCCAGCACACAGGGCTGGGAGGTTTTACTCCTTTCAACACCTAATCACAGTCCCTTTATTATGCTTAATGCAAGTGGCAGTTAATCTCTTAGTATCAAGGATACAGTGTTCAGGGTTTCCTTTTTTGTCTCCTGTTTTGTGTACTCTTCAAATTATTGGAGCCAGGATCCTAACAAGCTCCACACAAGCGGCATTCAGTTAATGCAATCGGTATTGTAGGGCCACGGGCAGGCCACCCAAACGGGCCACTATGACAGAACACTGACTCGCGCCTCGGTCCCGCCGAAAGCAGGAAACAAATCTCCACAATGAAAGGTACTCTCCCTTTACTAAGAAGTAAAAAGACATCCTTATCCCCTAAGAACTTTAAATTAAAAATATTTCTCTTTATTTGATGTTTATTTGTTATTGAGAGAGAAAGAGCACGAGCGGGGAAGGGGCAAGAGAGAGAAAGGGAGACACAGAACCTGAAGCAGGCTCCAGGCTCAGAGCCTGACTCTGGGCTGGAACTCACAAGCCCAGAGATCGTGACCTGAACCGAGGTCAGACGCTTAATCGGCTGAGCCACCCAAGTGCATCCTCCCCACCCCCACCAAGAACTTTAAAGCTACCAGAGCTTAGAAACAAAACTTGTTACTTTTTCCCTCATCTATGTGAGCCCAGATCCCACTTGAAATCCTTACTGAGGGGGGTGTGGCTGGCTGGGTGGGTAGAGCATGCAACACTTGATCTCAGGGTCAGGAGTTCAAGCCCTATATTGGCCTGGAACCTAAAAAACAAAACACACACACAAAACAAAAAAAGCCTTTACACATTAAAGCTCCCAAGCATCCCCTTTCTTTATCCCACCAATTCCTGACAAATTAATTGTCTCTGTGTCTAAAAAGTACAAACTCTGCCTGCCTGGGTCATTTCTTAGGTCTCATTTCATTATTGGGCCTCTGTACACACGTAATAAACTGGCACTTTCTCCTGTTGACCTGTCTCATGCAAACTGAATTCTCAGTCTAGCTCGAAGAGCTTGAAGGGCAGAGGAAGAATTTCTCTTCCTTATAATATGTTGTTTAAGTTTCTTTTAATGATTTAAAGATTGACATTTAATCTTTGCCCCCCAACCTGCCTTTCGTTTCCCCTTGATATTTATTTGTTAAAGAAACAAGGCCATTTGTCTGGTCTGGTTTCCATCATTCAGAATACGGCTGACCGCATCCCTACCCTGTCACTCAGCATGCTACTCCAGCTCATGTATTTGACCTAAACTGCAACTTACATTCAAACACTTGATTGTGCTATTTGATTTTAATTTTTTCCATTTGAGTGATTTTATTAATAATGCCAGAGAGGCAGAAGGAGTTTTTTAAAAAGACTACATACTGTGAAAAATTGACATGACTGGAGCCATTTAAAAATATGGAAGGGTGCCTGGATGGCTCAGTCAGTTAACCATCCGACTGAGTTTTGGCTCAGGTCAGGATCTCAAGATTTGTGAGTTCGAGCCCCTCATTGGGCTCTGCATGGACAGTTCAGAGCCTGCTTGGGATTCTCTGTCTCTCCCTCTCTATCTGCCCCTCCCTACTCATTCTCTCTCTCTTTCTCTCAAAATAAATAAACTTAAATAAAAAAAGAAATACGGAGAGAGATAGCACACCTGCCTTTGGTGTAACTGGGCCAAAACCTCTGGACTGGGCAGTATAGCAATTATTTGAAGCAATTGTCTGAGAACTTAGCAGGACAAATGTCCTGATCACAAGCCTGATGGTTGTGGACTTTCTGAAGATAGAATCTATAGTCAATGTATAACCCAGAGTAGCTTAGCTGTTAAAACACCCATTAAAAAAAAATTTTTTTTTAACGTTTATTTATTTTGAGACAGAGAGAGACAGAGCATGAACAGGGGAGGGGCAGAGAGAGAGGGAGACACAGAATCTGAAACAGGCTCCGGGCTCTGAGCTGTCAGCACAGAGCCCGATGCGGGGCTTGAACTCACGGACCGTGAGATCATGACCTGAGCTGAAGTCGGACACTTAACCGAACGAGCCACCCAGGCGCCCCAAAACACCCATTTAAAAAAAAAAAAAAAACACCTTGTTTTTCTTTCCTTCAATTAGGGTATTGCTCCCTTCCCCCTCCCTTGCTTTCACCCTACAATCAGGACACTATCTGCACATTTACCTCGAGTCTCTGCTCCCGGAATTGCAATTCTTTGGTCCCACGTAAACATCCCTCTGCCTCTCATTGTGGCTCTTTATTTTGAGGTTAACAGTGCTTTTCCAGTATCCCACACACATTTAGGGGGCAGTGCTGGATATCGAGACTTCACTGCTTATTAGCTATATAACCTTATCAACCTCCATCTGAATCTTGTAAGTCATGCCTGGGGAGCGCATCCACCCGGGACCCCAGAGTCTCCAACTCAGTACAGCTCCCTGAACTCCTGGTT
>NW_024412388.1:51303679-51336829 GCF_014898765.1 Herpailurus yagouaroundi
GAACTCACGGACCGTGAGATCATGACCTGAGCTGAAGTCGGACACTTAACCGAACGAGCCACCCAGGCGCCCCAAAACACCCATTTAAAAAAAAAAAACAAAAATACCTTGTTTTTCTTTTCTTCAATTAGGGTATTGCTCCCTTCCCCCTCCCTTGCTTTCACCCTACAATCAGGACACTATCTGCACATTTACCTCGAGTCTCTGCTCCCGGAATTGCAATTCTTTGGTCCCACGTAAACATCCCTCTGCCTCTCATTGTGGCTCTTTATTTTGAGGTTAACAGTGCTTTTCCAGTGTCCCACACACATTTAGGGGGCAGTGCTGGATATCGAGACTTCACTGCTTATTAGCTATATAACCTTAATTGGGTCAACCTCCATCTGAATCTTGTAAGTCATGCCTGGGGAGCGCATCCACCCGGGACCCCAGAGTCTCCAACTCAGTACAGCTCCCTGAACTCCTGGTCCCCCCCCCCCCCTTCATTCTGGAGACCGTCAATGGTTAGCTGCACTGTGAGTACCACCAGTCTCATTGGGCAAGTCTGCTCCCTTCCTCATTTCCCAGGAGAGCTGAATACATACTTGCCATCCGTCGAGGTACAGTAGGTAAATCAGTGAACAAGAAAGGTAAGATTCTTGTCCTTGTAGTCTATATTCTAGTGGGGAAGTGGAAGAGACACATTCCAAGAAAACACGAAATTTGAGTTGAATGGATTCGTTGAAATTTCTGGTAACTGGGAACCAAATAACGAGGGTGATATGAGAGGGTGTGTGACTCCCTCAGAAAGGGTGGTCTGGGAGGCCTCTTAGAGGAGTTAACATGGACCTGAGTCCTGAGCATGAAAAGAACTGGAAAAAATAACACAAAGGAAATAGCTAGTGCCGAGGCCCTGAGGCAAGAATTTCAGTGTTTTCTGAGGAGGAGAAAGGAGACCGGTTCTGTTATGGGGACTAGAACTAAGACAACAGTTAAAGAGGGGTCAGGATGGGGCGCCTGGGTGGCGCAGTCGGTTAAGCGTCCGACTTCAGCCAGGTCACGATCTCGCGGTCTGTGAGTTCGAGCCCCGCGTCGGGCTCTGGGCTGATGGCTCAGAGCCTGGAGCCTGTTTCCGATTCTGTGTCTCCCTCTCTCTCTGCCCCTCCCCTGTTCATGCTCTGTCTCTCTCTGTCCCAAAAATAAATAAACGTTGAAAGAGGGGTCAGGATGGGGTGATAAGTTAGAAATGTTACTCTACCGGAAATGGAAAGCCACAAAGGGATGGTGTGGAGAGGGACTGCAGAGACCAACAGACAAGGGAGAGGTGGCGGGTTCGACTCCGTTGCAGCCAAGGAGAGGGACAGAAGTGGACAGATTCAAGGGTGTGGGCATTGAAGAAAAGAGAGGAATGGAGAATGACCCCTGGGGTTACAGCCTGAGTAAACTGGGCAATTAGCGCCGACTTTATTGAGATGCAAACCTGGAGTCGGGGCGGGTTCGGAGGAGGTGGAGACTGGGTGGGGGTGGGGTGGGGCGGGGTGGGAGGTTGCGTGCGGAGGGTGTCAGTGGGGGTGGGGTGGGGCACCTTCCTCGCGGAGCCGGGGCTTGGAGCTCAGGTGGCGGCCAGCAATGGGAAGTCAGCAGGCGCTTCAGGACTGGAGGAGGTGTCCAGGGGAGGGGGCGAGGCAGTGCAGGTTGCGAGGGGATTGGACCTAGGGACTTGCAAACTCCGCACGGGGAGGGGAGGAGCTGGCAAAAAGTGCTGAGCCCGTCCTGCCTCCTTCTCTGGCACGCGTGTGCGCCCTCAGGCTGGATCCCTTCTCCAGGTAAGGCTGACAGATGTGGGGACCAGGGCCCCTCCTGGGACCCTCTCGCTTTGCTACCTGCTTTGCCCCGCACCGGCTGGTGAGAGAGGCACCTTCCCGAGAGTCCTTTACCCCCAAAAGTAGGGACATTGAAAAGCCGTGCCAGGGGCCCTGGCCTGCTCAGTGAAAAGAGTATGCGACTCTCGATCTCGGGGGGCCTTGAGTTCGCGCCTACCTTGGGCGTAGAGATTGCTAACAATGATAATAATAAACTTTTTTAACAAAAGGTAGAAATAACAGTGCCAGGAGGAGAAAATACAGTCAAGGACGCCAGGCAGTATTTAAGTACTGCCTTCAAAAGAATGGTGGGGAAGGTGCAAATTTACTTGGTATTTTTGGGGGAGCAATGGAATGAGTGAGAGCTTTGAGACCAGGCGGACATGGATGTCCCATGTGTCCTCACTTCCTAGATGCGAGGCTTTGAACTTACATCTCCAACCCATTTCTTCACAGTATTCCCCATAAACTGTAGAAGTAAAGGAAATAGATTTATTTATTTAAAAAAATTTTTTTTAACATTTATTTATTATTGAGAGACAGTGCATGAGCAGGGGAGGTGCAGAGAGAGGGGGAGACACAGAATCTGAAACAGGCTCCAGGCTCTGAGCTGGCAGCACGGAGCCCGACACCGGGCTCGAACTCAGAAACCGCGAGATCATGACCTGAGCCGAAGTCGGACGCTTAACCGACTGAGCCACCCAGGCGCCCCAGGAAATGGATTTAAAGACGACGACGGTTTCGGCCTTTCCTTGATTGGGAGAAATGACTGAATTCTTTCTCAAACGGCAAAAGGAATATATGTTTACTGCCAAAATGTCTTAGAAAATCGACCCCAACTAGCACAAAGAAACAACCACCCTCTTTCCCTGTGCCTCTGGTTACCTCCTCAGTTGTGGCCCTGGATCTTTCCCTTCCCTTCTGTCCTCTCCTCAGGCCCTCTCGGACATTAATAACTTTGTATCTTTGCATACTTATGTGATCCTATAAATCTAAGCAAACACAGCTAGAGAAGAGCCTTTTTCCCCCCTGTATGTACAAAATGGGGTGCTTCTCTACATATTAAACCTTAAACTTAAGTTCCATATGGTGGACTTTGTTTGAACCCTAGGCACGGAGACAGCTGTGCGGAAGACCAAGCCCTGTTCTGCAGAGAACTTTCTTCCAGGTGAACGGCCTTCACTGGGTAAGCAGCTGAGACTTGGCGGTTGAGCAGCTGGGTAGCTGCGGAAGTGGAGGGCAAGAGTGCTTGTGCGTAGTTTAGAGTGAATTGGGCAGTTGACCTTTGGACCAATGAGCTGTGAATCTTGGCCGCAGATGGGGTAGGCGGGGGATCCTTCGCCTGGGGCTGTGGTTGTCTGCCGTGAGGAGCGGAATCTGAGATTTTGTCACCGCTAGCGATCGCAGGTATTTTCCTGTGTTGAAGGTGTCTCGTGAAACAGTTTTACACTCATTATGTCGGATTAAAAAGCACTTTAGACCTGCCACTTGAATTTGTTAAATAGGTTAAGAAGATCACATGTTCTCTGCGCACCTGGGTGGCTCAGTCGCTTGAGCGTCCGACTTCGGCTCAGGTCATGATCTCTGGGTTTGTGAGTGCGAGTCCTGCATGGGCTCTGTGCTGACAGCTCAAAGCCTGGAGCCTGGTTTGGATTTTGTGTGTCTCTCTCTTTCTCTGCCCCTCCCCCACTTGCACTCTGTCTCTCTCACTCAAGAATAAATCAACATTAAAAAAAGGTCACATATTCTGCATCTCGCATTTGTTATTTTGATAACTAAATTCCTGTCAGTGATAACGAGGATAAATATGTGTTCTCTTTCCTACCCAAGATCCTAGACATCCTGAAATTCTATCCGCCCTGGGTTCAGAATCCCTAATCAGGGTGGAAATCAGGATCTGCAAACACTGAGGCTGGAGCAGACTTGCCAGGTTTCAGGTCAGGTTGGACTGTCCTGAAGAGGGGTTTAGTGTAGGAGAACTTTGGAGGCTTATAATCAGTGCAGCTGTGAGTTTGCATTTATGTTTTAAGGAACTTGAAGATCCCACTCGAGGGCTCGCTGTGGAAACTGGAACCTGTTAGGAAGGTCGAGAAATCTTTAGCAATTCACACCCCAAGGCAATGGGTGGGGGGAGGATGAATACAGTTTCCCTTAATCACCTGGATGGACCAGCTTGTTTTGGTTTGCACTTCCTTGGCCTTAGCTGCCTTCTTTTCGTATGTTTATTATCAACTTGCATTTCCTATAGTGAATTTTCAAAATGGGCTGCTGGTTCTTAGTGGTTTCTTTCTTTCTTTTTTTTTTTTTTTTTTTAATTTTCTGAATTTGCTGCTATACTATGGATTTCCTTTTAGCTAGAAAAAGAACAGTTAATACTCCCCACGCCATTCTCTGTGGCCACCCAGAATATGGTTTACCATTTCTTCACTACATACAAGTGTCTGGGTTTTTTTTCTGAGTGCAGGGCAGAAGAATAAAGGAAAAGACTGACTAGAACTTTCTCTAAATGGCATTATACTTTTCCCATTTTAATTACCCAAAAGGTTCTGATAATTCCCAGTTCTCCTTTCAAGATGAAGTGGGCGGACATTTGCCCCAGCACTGGCTAAAATCCATTTTTTAAAACACTAGAATCTGTTGTGTTTTGCATTTTCCTGATTCATAAAATTGACCATATTTTCACATTTACTGTTCATTCTCATTTCTTTGGTTTTGTGTGTGTTTACAAAAATGAAATTGTACTATATGTGTTTTCTGTAGTTTGGTTTTTTTTTTTTTTTTTAACGTATCAGGGACATTCCAACTGGTGTGTTAGGTCTCTAAATATACTCTGTAAGAGCTACTTATAATTCCATTTTGTGGTAGACCTTCCTTGGTTCAATCCTCCTATTAAAAGGCATTGCTTTCTGGGCTTTTGTCACAAAAGGTTCAGTGCTAAACCTTTTGTCTTTGTATTCTTAAGTACAGGTAGTTGTATTCCTGGCCTAGGTTCTCAAGGAGAGAGTTATGTGTATTCTATCTGATTTTTAATAGGTTTTCCAATTTCCTGAAAAGTTGTAACTATTCCCACTCCAGATAGATAAAAGAGATCACTTCTTTTTATTATTATCTCTCCAGCTTCTGGGGTTGGGCACCTTTTCAAACATTTGGTATTTCTTTGTATTCCCTCTTTTTGTTTATTTTAGCTTATTTTATATAAAATTTTAATATAAGAAACATTAATGATCTTTTGTGGCGGTTTAGAATTGTTACTTCCTCTTCTGTGAATTACTTACCTGTTCTAGGCTTCCTTGCAGTTCAGAACTATTTAATTAGAATTGTTCTGTATATTCAGTGGAAACTTCTGGATATGGATCCTTTTAAAATATTGAATGTTTTATTGATTTTTTTTTTTTCTTGAGAATACTGATGTGATGAAGGGTTTGTGTTTGGTTTTTACTTTGTGGATCAATATTTGATTATTTAAAATTTTTGTTGTTGTTTCTTTGTTTTAAGTTTATTTGTTTACTTAAATAATTTCTACCCCCAATGTGGGGCTAGAACTCAAAAGAGTCTCCTGCTCTACCAACTGGGCCAGCCATGCGCCACCGATTATTTAAAAAAAAAAAAAAATTTTTTTTTAACGTTTATTTATTTTTGAGACAGAGAGAGAGAGCATGAACGGGGGAGGGTCAGAGAGAGGGAGACACAGAACCTGAAACAGGCTCCAGGCTCTGAGCTGTCAGCACAGAGGCCCGACGCGTGGCTCGAACTCACGGACTGCGAGATCATGACCTGAGCTGAAGTCAGATGCTGAACCGACTGAGCCACCCAGGCCAGGCGCCCCATGCCACTGATTATTTAAAAGTTTTGCTAGGATATCATTTATTTCCTTTAGATTTTTTTATTACCATGCATTTGTAAACCAGCTTAAAAAAAATTTTTTTTAATGTTTTTATTTTTGAGTGAGAATGGCAGAGTGTGAACGGGGGAGGGGCAGAGAAAGAATCTGAAGCAGGCTCCAGGCTCTGAGCTGTCAGCACAGAGCCCGTTTGCAGGGTTCGACTTACAAACTGAGATCACAACCCGAGCCAAAGTCCCTCAAAGGACTGAGCCACCCAGGTGCCTGGAAACCAGCTTTTTAAAATCCTTATACTGGATCATTCCTCATGCTTAGTTTCTCGCACTTTGTGTCTCTAAGGAAAATTTTTACTTGGCTTTTGGTTTTATTTTTTGCCCTTTTAAATTTCTACCTTTATCTCCTCGTTTTGACTTTCCTTTTCTTGGTTATGACTTGGCCACATTGTTGTACTTAGCCACGTTGTTTGGGGCACAGATAATTTGTTTGGATTATCATAACTGAAAGATGTTCTTCGCTTAATTTCATACTTTTGTCCTGGGTAATGCTTTATTTGGTCTCTATTACCTTTGTGCTTTAATTTTTGTGCATTTGTTTGTACAACCTTGGCCTTATTTTCAGTTTTCTTTGAGGTTTTGTTCTGATAGTATCTTTTGTAGGACATACAGAGCAGTCTGTGTTTCAGCTGGGAGACCTCTGGTTTTCTTTAATGACTTTCCGTGTTAAAAATGTCAGAACGGTCTCCTGGCTGGCTCAGTCCCTGGAGTGTATAACTTTTGATCTTCAAGCCCCACGTTGGAAGTAGAGATTACTTAAAATTTTTAAAATCTTGAAAAAAAAATGTTAGCACATCCAAGCATACAAGAATAAGCTCATACCCATTACCTAGATTCAAGAACAGGTGTCTTCCCCATTTGCATCATCTATTCTTTTAACTTTTTTTTGCTCAAGTATTGTATGTATGTATGTGTTTATTTATTTATTAATTTATTAGAGAGTGTGCGCGGAGGAGGGGCAGAGAGGAAGTCAGAATCTGAAGCAGGCTCCAGGATCTAAGCTGTCAGCAACAGAGCTTGAACTCACAAACTGTGAGATCATGACCTGAAGTTGGATGCTTAACTGACTGAGCCACCCAGGTGTCCCATGCTGAAGCATTTTAAAGTAAATCCCTGACATGTCGTTTCACCTTTAAAAACTTCAGTATGGTTGTGTAACTGTATTCAACATTGTGGGAGCATATCATCATATTATATAATTGTCAGATCACTGTTTGTACACCTGAACTACCATAATATTTTATCAACAGTACTTCAGTTAAAAAATTTTAAGTATTTGGGGCGCCTGGGTGGCTCAGTCTGTTAAGCATCTGACTTCGGCTCAGGTCATGGTCTCACAGTTCATCAGCGCAAGCCCCACGTCGGGCTCTGTGCTGACAGCTCAGAGCCTGGAGTGTGTTTCAGATTCTGTGTCTCTCCCTCTCTCTGCTCCTCCCCTGTTCATGCTGTCTTTGTCTCAAGAATAAATAAACATTAAAAAAAAATTTTTTTTTAATTTTAAGTATTTTTATTTATTTTTTTAATTAAGTATTCTTTCTTTTCTTTCTTACTTTTTTTAAAGTTTATTTATTTTGAGAGAGGGCACACGCAAAGGAGGGGCAAAAAGAGAGGAAGAGTGAGAATTCCAAGCAGGCTCAGTCACTTAAGTTGACTGAGCCACCCAGGCACCCCTAAACTTAAGTATTTTTAAAACAAAAAATTCAAACAATTTTATTAAATGATTCATGAATGGGTCTACATCCTTTCTAGCAAATAGTGGGAAGCACCAAAGGTCTGAAGAAGAGGAAAGGTTTTTAAAGGCAGGACAAGGAAGTCCTACACAGAAAAAGGATTCAGGTGAGGTCCCCTTCATCTGGGGACAAAAGGGTGGATTATCTCCTTGTCCTTGGGGGACGGAGTGGGCTCATGTGACAGATTATTGGTGCTGACCAGAAAATTCCCGATTGGCCTCTTAAAGGTTACCTTTCTGCGTTGAAACTGCAGTTAGTAGGTATTAAGTCTTAGTTTACTGACTTGGGGCCTTAACCTAAGTGCTGCCATTTTGAGCCTGTGGTTTTCTTTTGAATATCATCTATCTCTTTAAAAATGACATTTCTTAAATAACCACCATACTATCACAACTAATAAAATTCCTATTCCTTACTTAGGATTGTTTAATGCTCTATCTGTATTCAAAATTTTCTGCTCTTCAAAAACAAAAAGTTTCCTGCTTTTCTACATTGCTTTGTTCAACCCAGATCCAGATCCAGATCCAGATAAGGGGACACACAGTTCCCTTGGCCTCCTAAACTAGATTAAGTCCCTCTATTGAAGCCTTGCGGAAAGTCCTCCCTATTGGACTTTACGGCTGATTCCTCAGAGTTGCTTTGATTAGCTTCAGGTGCAATGCCTGGTGTTCGGTTTTCCAGTTTGTCATTAGGAGGGATGAAATGTGTATAACTAATTTTTATCATTTTTTTGTATTTGTAGTCATCCTTACATTTACTTTTTTGACCTTTTCCCTGAACTAATGAAGGTGTTTAGTATACATTTTTCCTTTGACCTCCTGTTGTTTGTACTTTAAGTGAATGCTAAGTGTAAGGTTTTTTGCAACTAATATATTTTTTTGAATAGTTAATGTAGTGACTTACATTCATAAATTATTTGTTTTAAACTCTTACAGCGCTGGGTTTTGTTTGTTTTTTGTTTTGTTTTTTTAAAGAGAGTGCAAGTGGGGGAGAGGAGAACTGACAGAGGAGAGGAGAGAGAATCTTAAGCAGGCTCCACACTGAGCGCGGAGCCAGGCGCAAGGCTCTGTCCCACAACCCTGGGATCATGACCTGAGCCGAAATCCAGAGTGGGATGCTCAAGCAACCCAACCCTGAGCCACCCAAGTGCCCTACATTTTTGTTGTTCTGTTTTTTTGGTTTTTTTTTTTTCCATAAGCTCCATGCCCAACATGGGCTCTCAACAATGACCCTGGGATCAAGAGTTGCATGCTCTGGGTGGCGTAGGGACACATGGTTGGCTCAGTCAGTTAAGCATCTGACTTAAGCATCTTGGTTTAGGCTCAGGCCATGACCTCACATTTCCTGAGTTCAAGCCCCATGTTGGTCTTGGGATTCTCTCCCTCTCTCAGCCCCTCCCCTGCTCATGTGCCTGCATGTACATGTCCTGTCTCTCAAAATAAATTTAAAAAAAAAAATAAATAAATAAACTTAAAAAAAATACTTCCTTTTTCCTGATCTTTAGAAGACTTTGGGTACCAGTAAGGTAAAAATTGCTTCTCACTTTTCAAATTTAATTGTGAAAGTTTAATAATAATCCTGTGTTTGAACTATGCTTTATTTGCTGTTGTATCCCCCTTTTTCTTTACAGTGTTATTTATTTGTGCCTTTTCTCTAGGTTGGTCAATTGTCATCAGAGGTTAAGTGTTTTCAACTTTTGGGGTCTATTTCATTCTTTATCTAGCAGTTTAACTCCATTTCATCCTTTCTACTTTTTTTTTAATATTTTAAAGTCTAAATTTCCTTCAAAGCACCGTTTTCACTACCTACTATAAGTAGTTATTACTGACATTCAGTATTTTTAAATTTCCTTCAGTTTTTGACCGAGTTATTTTGGAATTTAAATATCTGTATCCTTTAGTATTTGAATTCCATACACAGAAATTTTTCTTTTATTATTTTATTTTATTTTATTTTATTTCTTTTAATTTTTTTTTTTTAATGTTTATTTATTTTTGAGACAGAGACAGAGCATGAACGGGGGAGGGTCAGAGAGAGGGAGACACAGAATCTGAAACATGCTCCAGGCTCTGAGCCATCAGCCCAGAGCCCGAAGCGGGGCTCGAACTCACGGACCACGAGATCGTGACCTGAGCCGAAGTCGGCCGCTCAACAGACTGAGCCACCCAGGCGCCCCTTAGTGTTTATTTTTGAGAGAGAGAGCATGAGTGGGGCAGAGAGAGAGGGAGACACAGAATCCGAAGTGTAGTCTCCAGGCGCTTAGCTGTCAGTACAGCCTGATGTGGGGTTCGAAGTCACAAACCGTGAGATCATGACCTGAGCTGAAATCAGACCCCTAACCCACTGAGCCACCCAGGCGCCGCCCCCTATGATTGTCACAGCCCTTTTGTAGTAGTCCTCAAAGTTATTTTTTTTAAGCTTCATCATTGTGGGCAAGATGTTTCATGCTATTTTTTTTTTTTTTTAACTAATAAACTTAATTTTTGGAACAGTTTTAGGTTCACAGTTTTAGGTTCACACCTGCATGGCCCCTGCCTCATCATCCCACACCAAGTGGTACATTTGTTACAGCCGGTAAATTTACATTCATGTATCATTATCCGTTCGTAGTTTGCATTAGGGTTCACTCTTGGCGAGTGAATTTTCTATGAGTTTCTGTGAGTTTTGACAAGTACGTGGCCTGTGTCCGCCACTATCATACAGAATAGTTTCACTCCTAAAAATCCTCTGTGCTCTGCCTGTTCATCTTCCTCCCCTCAGTCCCTGAGAACAACTGATGTTTTTTCTGTCTCTATACTTTTGCCTTTTATAGAATGTCATGTAATTGGAATCCTGTAGTATGTAGCCTTTTCAGGTTGGCTTCTTTGACTTGGTAAATTTGCAATTTAGTTTCCTCCATGTTGTCTAAATGTGTTAGTAACGCATCCCTTTTTGGCCCTGAATAATACTGCATTGTTTGGATATACCCCAGTTTATCCAACTACTGAAAAATACCTTGGTTGCTTCTCAGTTTTGGCAGTTCTGAATAAAGCCGCTCTAAACCTCAGTATGCAGGTTTTTGTATGGATATAAATTTTCCACTCCTTTGTGTAAATACCAGGGAACACGATGGTAAAAATATGTTCCGTTTTGAAGCACCTGCCAAACTGTCTTCCAAAGTAGCTGTGTCATTGTTTCATTTCCATAAGCAGTGAAATGAGTGTTGCTGTTACTCCACATTCTTACCAGCACCTGATGTTAGTTATTTTGGATTTGGCCCTTCTAATAGACATGTAGTGGTATCTCATTTTAATTTGCATTTACCTGATGACATCTTTCCATATGCTGACTTGCTATCTGTGTATCTTCCCTGGTGAGGTGTCTCTTTGGTTCTTTTGTCCATTTTTAATCCGGTTCATTTTACTTTTACTGAGATTTAAGAGTCCTTTGTCTGTTTTGAAAAGCAATCCTTTATCAGATGTCTCTTTTGCAAATATTTTTCCCCAGTATGTGGCTTGTCATCTCATCTTGTCTCAGGTTAATTTGAGTTTTGTTTTTTTTCTTTTCTGGATTGTTTGTTAGCTATGGAATTAACTGCCTATGGGCAGATGATTCGCAAAAGTGTATCTTGCAGAGCAGAAACTAGGGTAGGTTAGGTTTTAGAACCACTTATCTCATTCTCTATTTCAAGAGCACCTCAAGCTTGATATGTTAAACGAAATTTGCTCTTCCTTTAAAACCTGTTTTGTTTTTTTTTCCTTGGGGTGCCTCGGTGGCTCAGTTGGTTGAGTGTCCTACTTCGCTTAGGTCATGACCTTGCAGTTCCCGAGTTCATGCCCTGCATCAGGATTTCAGCTGTCAGCGTGGAGCTCTGTTTGGATCCTCTTTCTCCCTCTCTCTATGCCCCTTCCCTGCTATATGTTCCCCTTCAGCAGATGCTTGCTCCAGCCTTGCTTCCGGAATGTACTTTCTTCCATTCTTTGCCATGTAGCTGCTGCTCACTTCTCAGATTCAGTGTGAGCTACTTTTGCAGGGAAGCCTTCCTGGATCTCCCTGAATATGTCAGCTGACACCTGGTATAGACACTCATGACCCTCGACCCTTACTTTGTAAGTTGGCACAGTTGCCATTTGATATTTATTTCTCCCTAGATGTTCACTCCCTTGTAGGGGAGGTTCCATGTCCATTTTTACTCAACATCTTTTTCCTTTGCTATCCATAGCAGATAGTCTGCTCAATAAATGTGATTGAATGTCTGGGAACTTGGATGGCTCATGTCTGCATTCAGAAGTTTTACCAGGATTATATATAGATGGATATGCATCTTTTATTAACCTTGCCCCAGATCTCGTGATTTTTGTTTTTTTCAATCACATGACTCCAGTCCAGAGAAGTTTTCTATTACTATATGTGGTTTGTATCCTCCTTCCATTAGATGCTTGGAAGGTTTTCTGGTTCTGTTCCTCAAAGGTATGGTCAACACTCATGAGTCCTATTTCCCCTTTCTCTTCTGTTCATATGCTTCAATAATAGCTACTAGTTTTGTTTATTTACCTTAGTCCCCTTCCATGAAGTTGCTGAATCCTCTTGAAGGGGGTCTAATTTTTCTTTTCACACCTGTAAGTTCAAGCAGTTTGGGTCTTGACAGCAGTGATGAATCAGCATGTGGTACAATTTTTAGTGTAACAGTAGTCCACTCAAACGAATACCTACTAGGCTTTGCAGAGGAAAAGATTAAGGAACAGGCATCCCAGCTGTTGTCCAAAGTGTGTCTGTTGTGCATAGCCATTTCTCATCCCTGTTAATTAAGGGATGAAGGGATGGGAGTGGTTTCTCCCTTTCCACCATGCAGGGTCAGGACAGCAGGGTTGAATGATTAAAAACATAAATGAACAGCCTAATTGAGTCTCCTCAAGCAAAGGTCCAGGGCCTCTGTGACGTGGGAGTAGGCATGGATTTTAGTTATTCTGTTCCCCTCAGGTATTAATATTTGCATTCTGGAAAGTAATACTCTTAATTGACTTGAGCTGGTTTTAAGAAAAATCCTTAATGTTAACTTTCTCTGCAATCAAAAAAGGGCCTTCTGTTTTTCCATTATGATTCCATCCAAGTCACCTTAAGCGTTAAAAATTTGGTATGGTGCACTCTTTTTAAAAAATGATTATTTTTGAGAGTGCGAGCAGGGGAGGGGCAGAGAGAGGGGTGGGGATCTAGGGTCCCCAGTGGGCTCTGCACTGACAACAGCAAGTCTGATGCTGGGGCTCGAACTCATGAACTGTGAGATCATGGCCTGGGCCAAAGTTGGGATGCTCAACCTGCTGAGCCACCCAGGTGCCCCTGGTACACTCTGTTTTAATAATGTTTATTTTCCTGTAATCTGTTTGATCCTGACAGCGAACATAGGCAGCAAAGTTAATAGTATGGGAAACTGGCCAATTTCCATCATTATTGGTTGATTTATGGCATTGAAATCTTTACTTGAATGGGGTATTAATCATATTGTATGAATTTTGAATTCTGATTTTTTTTGTTGTTTATGTGCATATACCCATGTGTTACCCTATGTAACCTATGGTTTACCCTTTATACTAAATTGTGGAGTACTCAGTTTACTTAATAACCACGTTTATATTCTTGGTCGTTGTGCTTCTCAAAATAATTGTTAAGTAAACAAGTTACTTTTTTTTTTTTTTTTTGTATTTCAGATAATCTTTTTAAAGATATTTGAGTTTGGGGGAGTCTAGCAGACCTTCAAGAACAAAAATTACTCTTCAGGAAAATAAAAACGTGTCCACAATGTCCCTTATACAGTCAGAAATTGATAGACTTGCAAGGAAGCAGGAAAATATCACTCATAGGGAAAGAATTCAGTTGATAGAAACTGACCAGGAAATGGCTCAGGTATTAGATTTAAAATGCAAAGACATGTCAGCAGTTGTGCTGATGAAGTTTAAAGGCTTGATGGAAAATCTGGATTTAATGGTTGAAGAGATAAGGGACTCTCTTAAAAATGACCTAAAGGAAATTTTAGGAGTAGAAAGTAAAATACCTGAAGTGAAAAATCCAAAGAACTCCAGTACCAAAAAGGAGTGCCAACAAATAAAAGGTTTAGCCACACAAAATAAAGGATTGGTAGAAAACATAGAAGGAGCAAACTCTAAAATAGTTGAGGATGTTGAAAATTTGACTTTTAAAAGAAAAGAAATAAATGAGCCAAGTAGCAGATTAGACAAAGCTGAAGAGTACAGTACTAACCAAGGTAAGGAATTGTCCTATGATGAGTCACAAAATTACAAAGTCATGGAAAGTATGGAAGAAGCCATAAGCAATATAGATAACACTTGGGGAGATAGTAGGATCCATATGGAAGTAACAGGAGAGAACATAGAGATTGGAGAGGGTGGAGTGGTCAAAGCAAAAAGAGAGGAAAAAATTCCTCAGAATTTAAACAATAATAAAGTGAAGATTCTAAAAGCCTCCAGAGAAGATGAAGGAGCAGTACTTAGGTTGGCAGCAGACTTTTCATCGGCAACACTGGACATCAGTAAGCAATGGAGTAATGTCTTCAACATTCTGAGGGAAAATGATTTTGAACCTCAAGTTCTATGTCAAGTTCAATTAGCATTTAAGTGTGATGGTGAAGTAAGGACCTTTTCAGATATTCAAAGCCTCAGCAATTTTACTAGCCAAAAACCATTTATGAAAGAATTACTGAAGGATATACTCCCACAAAGTGAAAAAATAAAGAAAGGAGGAAGAAGATACGGGATTCGAGAAAAAGTGGTAAGTATATATAGATCTTTGGAGTTTATGTATGAAGTAGAATAGTTGGTAAAGTTATTCTGAAGTTTAAACCAATTTTTAAGAAATATTTTCTTAAAGGGGCGCCTGGGTGGCTCAGTCGGTTAAGCATCCAACCTCAGCTCAGGTTATGATTTCATGGTTGGTGAGTTCCAGCCCTGTGTTGGGCTCTGAGCTGACAGCTTGGGGCCTGGAGTCTGCTTTGGATTCTGTGTCTCCCTCTTTTCTCTGCCCCTTCCCAGATCACGCTCTGTCTCTCTTTTCTCATAAATACTTAAAAAGAAAGAATTCCTTAAAAAAAATCCTTAAAACTAAAAGCATGACATTAAAAGTAATGACTTAAAGGCTCTTTTTCTTTTAATGGGTGGCATTGAAAGCTTGGAATAGATTAAAAAGATTTGAGTTGCTCTGAGAAGAGATTGTACATATTTATTATAGACATTGAAAGAAAATGAATTTATATATATGTTATGTATTTAAGGATAAACACTAGAATAGTGGCTTTTAAAACAGTAGGAGGAAGAATAGAAATAAATAAGTTCAATTAAAAGCCCTCAAGCAATAGGATTATGAAAAAAAGTATCAGGTATAATTAGGTTGAAATTTCAATGTATAAAGTAGTCCTGCTAAGTCCTCTTTATTAACATTCAGCAAAATGCAAATCTATTTTACTAAAGCCTATCAGAGTGTTCATTAATATTAATATTTAGCAGTTATCCATTTCATGTATAAAGGTTTTTGTTTCTTACATTGTATTAGAGTATATTCCCATGTTTATTGGTTTCATTGAAAACACTATTTTCTGAATATTTTTCATAATCCCAATCTTGAAAGGTAATGCCTGTAGTATACTGTAGAGATTCCCTTTCTCTCTCCCTCTCTCTCTCTTTCATCTTGGATGTGTATTTCTTATTTTTGTGTATGGTATAACATAGTAATCTAGTTTCATTCTTTTGCATGTGACTCTCCATTTTTCCTGGCACCACTTATTGAAGAGACTATCCTCATTGCATGTTCTTGGGTCATTTGTCCATAAATTAGTTGACCATATATGTGCGAGTTTATTTCTAGGCTCTCTGTTTACATTGATCTATGAGTCTGTTTTTATGACAATACCATATACCATACTGTTTTGATTACTATAGCTTTGTAATATAGTTTGAAACCAGGGCGTGATGCCTCCTGCTTTGTTTCTTTTTAAGATTGCTTTGGGTATTGGGTCCTTTATGGTTCCATACTAGTTTTAGAATTGTTCTATGAAAAATGCCACTGGAATTTTGATAGAGATCACATTGAATCTGCTAATTGCCTTGGGTAGTATAAACATTTAACAATACCAATTCTCCCAATCCATGAGCACAGAATATCTTTCTGTTTATTTGTATCTTCAGAGGTCTGTAGCTTAAGCCAGTATTTTTGCTGGGTTCTCAAAAGAGTACCTAATTTCCCTGCCCTCTCAACATTTTCTAGTATAACATCTCTGCAAAATGACAGTCTAGAATTAGGAAATACACTTGGATCAACAAATTCTTTATTTGAGAATCAGCATTTAATCCTAGAAATTATTCCCTGGAGATTTGCACAGATGAGGCAACTAACCTGTTCTAAACAGTCTGGGAAGGTTGAAGGACAAATATCTATCAACCAACCCCAAATAGGGAAGAAGAGCCTTCTGTAACAAGGAGCATTAAACGGAATATTCAGAGGCAAGTACAGGGTTTCAAGAAATGTTAAGAGTTAACTTTTATATTGGAGACATTGTCTTAAATTGAGTACTAGGCTGTCCTATTTAACCCTCCACAATAATCTGAAGTAGTGCATTACATTAGATGCTGTTCTAGAGGGCACGTTGAGGCACCAGTAGCAAATGTGACAGCTGGATTTAGGAGCTTGTACTCTTTTGTTTTTTTTTTTTTTCCAACGTTTATTTATTTTTGGGACAGAGAGAGACAGAGGATGAACGGGGGAGGGGCAGAGAGAGAGGGAGACACAGAATGGGAAACAGGCTCCAGGCTCTGAGCCATCAGCCCAGAGCCCGACGCGGGGCTCGAACTCACGGACCGCGAGATCGTGACCTGGCTGAAGTCGGACGCTTAACCGACTGCGCCACCCAGGCGCCCCTAGGAGCTTGTACTCTTAACCAAAGCATGCTTTCCTTTTGAACAATGTGGCTGGAACTTGAAAGTGGGATCTTTAAGAAATATTAAATTTACTTTTGTTTCCTCTGGGAGAAATGTAAATGTGAGTGGGGGGTGCGGGTTGATAATATTCCTGAAATTAGATCGCAGAGTCTCATTACCATACTGTCCTGCACATACTCAGGCATTCACAAATACAAGTTGTTCTTGAGAGTCAGTCAGGCACAAAACACTTAAGTGTTGGGAATATAGAAGGAACATAGTAAACATGACCTGATGGAAATTTGTTGCAAGTGCTATACAGATTGCAGGCGTGATGGGATAATCATAGAGTAAGCTTGACTTGTTTGGGGACTTAGGCATTCAAGAAAAAGTATTACCTAAATAATTTTCCAGCTCTTTATTTGATAATTGTTAAAATGGCAGTCAAAATTAAATTTAGACAGTGAAAGCATTAATTCCATTAAAAGGCACATGATACTACTTATTTATTCGTTCAATTTTTTTTCTTTCAGGGAAAAACGCTACTAGATTCAAAGCATGGAGCTGGGGGGGATGTTGGTGATGGCTTGAGCTTTCTATTTGTTAAAGAGGTTAAGGTTGCTGAGCCACAGGAGGTGAAGAACTTAGAGACCCAGGAGGAAGAATCTTCAGAGTGGGAGACAGAAGAGGAGGAAGAGGCCTCAGAGCTGGAAGGGGAGGGAGGAGAGACCTCAGAGCTGGATGAGGAAGAAGAGGCTTCAGGGATGGAGGAGGAGGAGGAAGAAGAGACCTCAGAGCTGGATGAGGAAGAAGAGGCTTCAGGGCTGCAGGAGGAAGAAGAAGAGGAGGCTTCAGTATTATGTGAGAAACAGGATTCAACCTTTCAGTGTCATTCTTTGGTAAATACAAAATGTGGAGTTGAGGAAAAAACCAGTAATGGCTTGGAAATTGTTTTAATTAAAGAGGTAGAAGATTCTGAGCCAGAGGAGGAAGAAGGTTCAGAGTGGGAAATGGAAGTAGTCCTATCATGGGAGGAAGGAGAGGACTCTGAAGTAGAAAATGTAAAGCCTGCCTCCCCAGTTGAGAGAAAAGAGGCCTCATATGGACCTAAAGAAATTGCCTATAATTATTTGGCTCCCAACTTTGAGAAGGAAAAACTAGCGAAACACCGGATGTTACAAAAAACCCAGAATAAAGAAGAAACAGCTACACCTAGAAACCAGGGAGTTGGGACAGTTTGTCCAACTTGGTGTTTTGTCTCTCCCTCAAAATCACTGGAGAGAAGTTCTGATGAGCAGAAAAGGCATTTATATACAAAATCAAGTACTCCATCAGGAATCTCCAGATTTTCAAGGAAAACAGAGAAAGAGAGACAGAAAACTCCACAAACAGGTGAGCAAACATCTAAAGAAACAGACTTAATACAAGAGACAGAAGAAAACTTTAGAAGAAGTATAACTAACAACTTCAGAGAGATCCAGGAGGAGGTTGCAAATATTAAAAGTTACCTTCCAGAAGTCTTGGAAATAAAAAACTCAATAGATGTTCTCAATAGCAGAATAGACCTACTTGAAGAGAGAATGGACAATCTAGAAGATCATATTGAAGAATTCTCTAAGGATACAATGCAAATGGCCAAACAGATAATAAATAGAGAAAGGTCAAGAGACATAGAAGATAGATCCAGAAGCTCCAATATCCGCCTGATAGGAATTCCAGAAAAAGATAATAAAGAAAATGGAGCAGAGGAAATAATGAAGGAACTCATTGAAGAAAACTTTCCAGAGCTAAAGGATTCAAGTCTTGAGATTGTTAGTGCTTACCGAATACCTAGTAAGATTGATGAGAAGAGACTCACTCCTAGACACATCTTGGTGAAATTTGGGAATTCCAATGATAAAGAAAAGATCATAAAGGCTTCCAGAAAGAGAAGAGAGATAACTTATAGAGGAACAAGAATCAGATTGACAGCAGATTTATCATTGGATACTCTAGATGCTAGAAGTAAATGGAGCAATATCATAAAAGTTCTGCAAGCAAAAGGCTTTACACCTAAAATCCTATACCCGGCCAAATTGGCATTCAGTTTTGAAGGTAAAACAAAGACATTTTTTGATACTGAAGAATTCACAAAGTTTATTTCTTGCATACCCTCATTGCAAGAATTACTGGAGGATCTACCTTAGCATTCTAGGATGACTATAAATACATGTACACAATATATATTACCTTCCTCCCACAGCAAAAATCAATAAGGAAAGGTTGAAAATAAAATGCCACATTTCTACCCAGGAGGATGGACCTCAAACAGTGTATTTGGGGAGTAGGGGAAGGGAAGGTTACTTTGTTGGCATTGTTAAAGGGTGTTTTAAAATGGTGTTAATCATTGTAGCTTGCATAGGAGTAGACTTTTCTAAACTACCAGGGAGAGGGATGGAATCTGTCTGTAACCAGATAGGAAGAGGTGGGGTAAAAGTAATAGAAAAGCACTGGAAAAAAGATGACAGGAGAAGTTAAATAGAAAACAGATGGAAAAGTTGAACTTTTATCTTGAGAAGGATATTCAATTTTAATGTCATGATGTCAATCTTGAATCTTTATATTAAATGTTTTTCCTTTGATTATGCTTCATTTGCTTATGTTTTCTATTTTACACTTTCTAATCTATTTTGTCATTAATGTAGTTAAATTTTACATTTTATTACATAAACCCATCCAAGGGAGAGGTCAAATGTATTGTCAATTGTTCGTCTAGAATAAAAAAAATGATTTGTAATGTATTGATAACTGAAGAAATTAAGAGAATGATGTAATCATTTTATGGCTTTTGTGTCAAGGGCTTATTTAGTATATTTTTTTAAAAAAAAAAAAAAAAAAAAAAAAGTCCAGCTTTTGAAATACACTTCTTTTCTCAGTTCAGTCCTTCTGACTCTGGCCTTCATGGGCCTTTCTGCAAACTGATTGCTATTTCAAATGCCCTGGCCTCAGTACACCTGGCTTGGAGTTCTAATTTTACTGTGTGACCCCAGGCAAGTTACTAATGCTTCTTGAGTTCAGTTCTTTCATCTGTACCTGGGTTCATTCTTTCCTCGTGGGTGTCTTGTAAGATTCTGCAAGGTGATATTTGTGCCCAACATGATACACCGCAGTAGATGGGAAATCCTTCTTTATGGCCAATAGATCTAAAGTAAGGCTGGTTGTCCTCCATTTTTTATTTTTATTTATTTAAGATTTTATTTTAAGTAATCTCTACACTCAGTGTGGGGCTCGAAGTTACAACCCCAAGGCCAGGAGTCACATGCTCCACCGACTGAGCCAGCCAAGGCACTTGCCCCACCCCAGTTTTTAGAATGAGCACCACAGGAGTCCATTTTCAGTTATGTTGTGAGCATGTAGGTGGGAAAACTGAAGATATTAATCATAGGTACTCCATTATCATACTTTGCTGCATTGTATTGCTATTACTGGCTAACAGGATTTTTAATCCCAGTTTTCTTTTTTTAATGTTCATTTATTTTTGAAAGAGCATGAGTGGGGGAGGGGAAGAGAGGGAGGGTTACAGGATCTGAAGCAGGTCTGTGCCGACAGCAGAGAGCCTGATGCAGGGTTTAAACTCAACCTCGAGATCACGACCTGAGCCGAAGTCTGATGCTTAACCGACTGAGCCATCCATGCGCCCCTCCTAGTATTTCTTTACTTTTGTAAAACTAAAAGTACTTTTTTGCTCTGCTTGTGAAATGATACAGGATGTTGAGAAAATAGTACTGTCCCATGTACCTTTCACCCTTCTCCCCCCCAGTGGTAAAACATCTTGCATAACTAGGGTTAAGTCACAAGGAAGGATTCTTCCCTAGATCCTTTGGCGGGAGCATGATCCTGTCAATACTCTAGTTTCAGACTTCTAGTCTCCAGAATTGTGTGTTTTTGTTTTAAGCCACCTACTTTGTTATAGTTTGTTACGGCAGCCCCAGGAAACTTGATATAGTGTTTGTGAACCCCGTTTGACACCCATGCACTGCTTTCTTTTAGACTAATAACCTGTTTCTGTAGACATGTGAGGGTGGAGAATTATAGGTCAAGGAGCAATTCTGCTGATGCTGATATACTTTTAATGACCAGATTGAGAGACAAGCCTGTTAGGTAATCCTCTCCAACTTGGATGCTTACTTTAACCTACACCTACAAGGTCAAAACCCCCTTTGTTGTGGGATTTACTTGGGAATAGTATTTAAGTTGCTTTTTCCACTGGTGTGTGGAGGGGTAAGAATTTTTAGACAAGAGTAGACAGGGGGCCCCTGGCTGGCTCAGTTGGTAGAGCATGCAACTCGATCTCTGAATTGTAAGTTTGAGCCCCAAGTTGGGTGTAGAGATTATTTAAATTTTTTTGAAAGCAAAAGCAGGGGAGGGGCAGAGAGGGGGACAGAGAATCCAAAGCAGGCTCTGGTGAGAGCAGCGAGCCCAATGTGGGGCTCAAACTCAGGAACCACAAGGATCACGACATAAGCAAAAGTCCAACGCTAAGTGTCTGCCTCTTGATCTCCGTTCAGGTCATCATCTTGTGGTTTGTGAGTTAAAGCCCCGCATTGGGCTCTGCATTAACAGTGAGGAGCCTGCTTGGGATTCTGTCTTTCCCTCTCTGCCCCTCCCCTCCTTGTGCTCGTGCTGGTGCACATGTGCGCTCTCTCAAAATAAACTTTATTTAAAAAATAAACACCGTTGGTAATATCCTTTAGTCCTTGCTACTCTATCAAGTCTGCAAAACCTCTTGTATTTTCCCTTTTATCTGGCCCTCGTTCCTACGTTCCCTTCCCTGGAAAGGGTTCCCATCCACTAATAGTCCTATAGTTCACTGATGTTTTTCTTCTAAAGTATGTCCTTTTGTGAGTGATGGTGTTTCTAATTTATGTGAAAGGAATTATGCTTTGGATCTTATATATTTTTAAAAAGATGTATATATTGGTATGTACATAAGACTCAAGATTTCTAGTGAATTTTACAGTATTTATCCACACTATTTTATCACTTTGTCTAGTGGTGGACACCCAGGCTGCTCCAACCCCCCACCCTACCCTGCAACAATGCTGCTTATGAACATCTTTGTCTCTGACCCCATATGGACCTCAAAAAGAGTACCTGTTGGCTCCTGAAGTGAGCTTATGATTAATTCCTCTCAGTATTGCCAGGTTGCTCTTCACAATGGTTCTATTTTGTGAAAATAGGTGAAGACCACCTGGATGAAAACAAACCCGTGGTATTCATTCAGACCTAGCTATGATAAAGTAGTCAGCCTCCATGGCCAGTATTTCACAGACTCAAAGGCAGCTGGGAGTGGAAGAGCTTTACATTGTTAAAGGGAAGGCTCCATATGCTCCTACTGAAAGTTATTGGCATGGGAAGCTAACTACAAACAGGGCATCTTATGTCCGGGTTTTGGGGAACATACATGGCTTCTCTGGTTGGTTCCAAGTTGGAAATGGGAACCAACATAGGGAATTTGGTAGTCCTTGACCAAGTCTGACCATCCTGGGCCAATTGCTGCAAAGGTGGTTTGGCTTCCCAGGCTAATTGCTATAGAAGTTGTTGGTCAGAGTTCTGTTGTCATAAGTACTTTGGCTATTTGTATATTTGACTGGAGTTCCCACTTCTACATCTTGTTTTTTTTTTGTTGTTTTTGTTTTTTTTTTTTAATTTTTTTTAACGTTTATTTATTTTTGAGACAGAGACAGAGCATGAACAGGGGAGGGGCAGAGAGAGAGGGAGACACAGAATCTGAAACAGGCTCCAGGCTCTGAGCAGTCAGCACAGAGCCCGATGCGGGGCTCGAACTCACGGACCGCGAGATCATGACCTGGGCCGAAGTCATAAGTCAGATGCTTAACTGACCGAGCCACCCAGGCGCCCCTACATCTTGTTTTTTAAGTTTATCTTGAGAGTGAGAGAGTGTGAGCAGGGGAGGGACAGAGAAGAGAGAGAGAATCCCAAGCAGACTCCACGCTGTCAGCTCGAGCTCAATGCCAGGCTCAGTCTCAAGTGACCTGAGCCAGAATCAAGAGTTGGATGCTTGGGGCACTGGGGCACCTAGATGACTCAGTTAAGTGTCTTGACTTTGGCTCAGGTCATGATCTCGTGGTTTGAGTCCCAAGTTGGGCTCTGCTGACAGCTCAGAGCCTGGAGCCTGCTTCAGGTATTCTGTTTCCCTTTCTGCACCTCCCCCGCTCATGCTCATGCTCGTGCTCTTCGCTCGCTCTCTCTAGCTCTCTGAAAGAAGTAAATAAATACAGTTGGATGCTTAACCGACTAAGCTACCCAGGTCCAACATAATGGATGTAAAAGAGTATCCCATTGTTGAAGATCTGTATTTCTCTAATTACTGAACTTGAGAAGCTAGCTGTCCCTATATTTTTAGTCATTTAGATTTCACCCTCTATTGCTGATTCATAAGCTTTGCTCTTTTATCAATGACCGCCCCCCCCCTTTTTTTTCCCCCTTAAGTAATCTCTACACCCAACATGGGGCTTGAACTCACAATCTCATGATCAAGAGTCACATGCTCTCAGACTGAGCCAGCCAGGCACTCAAGGCTCTTTTGATTGTTGATTTACAAGACCCTCTTTGTATGTCTGGATTAGTAACCTCATATTTTTGGAGGGTACAAATACATTCTCCCAGTTCATTACTCATTTGTTAATTTTGGCTGTTGTATCCTCTTTGAGTAGAAATCCTTACTATTTTATGTAATCAAACTAACAATTGTTTTTGCCTTCCGTTTCATGCTTTTAAAGTACTTTAAGAATTCCCTTCCCAGGGTGCCTGGGTGGCTCAGTTGGTTAAGCTTCTGACTCTTGGTTTTGGCTCAGGTCATGATCTCATATGAGTGAAATCCTATGGTATTTGTCTTTTCTCTGACTGCTTTAATTTAACATAATACAATCTAACCAACTAAGCCACCCAGACACCCTAATTTATTTTTAATTGTGGTCACAATCACATAACATTAAATTTACCATCTTAAACATTTTTAGGTGTACAGTTTAGTGTTAAGTACATTGATGTTGTGCAACAGATCTCTAGAACTTTATCTTGCAAAACTAAAACTATGTGTGTATTAATTCCCTCTTCCCTTTCCCCCAGCAACAGCTTTCTACTTTGTTTTTATTATTTCACTACTTTTTTTTTCTTTTTTCTTTTATTTTTTAGAGACCAAGTGCAAGCGGGGGAGGGGCAGAGAGAGAGGGAGACAAAATTTGAAGCAGGCTCCAGGCTCTGAGCGGTCAGCACAGGGCCCGATGCGGGGCTCAAACTCACAAACTGTGAGACGATGACCTGAGCCGAAGTCAGCCATTTAACTGACTAAGCCACCAGGGCACTCCTGATTTTGACTACTTTAGATCTCTCGTGAGTGACATCATCAGTACATGTCCTTTGATGACCGGCTTACTTAGTATAATATTCTCGAAATTCATCCATGTTGTAACATGTGATAGGATCTCATTTTTTTTTAAGGCTGTGTGACATTCCATTGTGTGTATATAACCACATTTCCTTTATCCATCTGTTTGTGGACATTTGGGTTGTTCATACCTCTTGGCTATTGTGAATAATGCTGTAATGAACATGAGTGTATAAATATCTCTTAAGATTCTGCTTTGAGTTCTTATGGATAAATACCCAGAAGTGGACTTGCTGGATCATATGGTAATTTTTAATTTTTTCAGGAGGTTTGGTATTGTGTTACATAGTGGCTGCACCATTTATGTTCCTAATTGCCTCCAGATTTTTAAAGAAGTGTGAACACCCTAGGGACTAAATCCCTACCCACATCCTGTCCTTGTCTCTGTAAGGTTAGCATATGAAGAGAGTTAGAAGGTACCAGTGGATCAACAAATTCTTTGCAACAAATCTTGGTTTCCAGCCATTCTCATAAACTAATGGCTCCCTGCAAATCTGCATAGTCTGGGAAGTCTTAAAAGGAGGTGATACCCATACTAAGCCTGAAGGTCCTAGGAGTTAGATGGGCAAAGACAAAAAGAAGGGCTTCCAGGTAGATAGAACAGCCTGGAAAACCCAGCACTGAGAGGACTTGACTCCCGCAGAGAATTGCTTCCTTGTGGCTCAAGCCTAAAGCTCTTCTAAAAAAAAATCCACGTTTTTGACTTTTATTTCATTGTTAGTTTTTCTTTGGAAGTATGTGGTAATCTCCCCCAGGCAGACTGCACAGGCCAGGCTGTTAGAGACTGAGATGACCATCTCTTCTCACAAGGGAAGATAAGAACTCAATACCAAGATTCTGAACATCTTTATGCTAAAACAGACATTCTCTGACTGTGTAGAGTTTGTGGTCTCAGTGGGAAAGCCAGGCATTTAAGAAAGAATTGTGAGTTATATATAAGGGGAAGTGTACCGTGTTTTCTGGGAACCTGCAGAAAGGGGATTGAGAAGCCTTGGAAGGTTCATCGTAGGAAATAGACTTAAGATGAGATGTGGAAGAAGTCAAGAAATGATAGATAACAGCCACAGCCAGTTTTGGAATTAGAGGGGAGAAGTTACAATTTCTTGGTAAATTTGCACAAGGTTAATAAGGAACGTGATGTTTTCCTTTTGCCAGTTTTTAGGGTCAGATCAGTGCATACAGATCCCCCACTCAAGTCTGAAGAATAAATTCAAGCTGCTAAAAGTGAATAATTTGATATTTGTTGCCTTAGAGTACTCTGAGCTGCACAGTGCAGCCTCCAAGCCAGACAGGGATGACAAATGTTCCTAAGCCTAAGGACAGTGCCTGGGAAGCAGAATCAGAAGGTGACAATTTAGAGGTCTTGGGATTCTGTGATAAGCTGAGGGTACCTGCATCTTACTTGTGAAAGGGAAGGAAGGGGAAGTTACCCATCATTTATCACTGAAACGTCACAGCTGTTAGAACATTGGTTTTGGGTTTTTTGTTTGTTTGTTTGTTTGCTTGTTTTTATTTAAGTTTATTTATTTTGAGAGAGAACACTGGAGGGAGAGAGAATCCCAAGCAGACTCTGCACTGTCAGCTCAGAGCCTAATACGGGGCTTGACCTCACAAACTGCGAGATCATGATTTCGACTGAGCCAAGAAATGACTGAGCCAAATCAAGAGTCAGATGCTCCAGGCGCCCTTAGAGCAATGATTTTTTAAAAAGTGATTTGTAGGGGCACCTGGGTGGCTCTGTCAGTTAAATGCCAGACTTCAGCTCAGGGCATGATCTCGCAGTTTGTGGGTTCAAGCCCCGCATCGGGCTCTGTGCTGACAGCTCGGAGCCTGGAGCCTGCTTTTGGATTCTGTGTCTCCCTCTCTCTCTCTGCCCCTCCCCTGTTTGTGCTCTGTGTCTCTCTCATACAAAAATAAAAAATGAACATTTTGTAAAAATTAAAATAAAAGGTGATTTGCATACCTTGTGCAATTTTAGAGTACAATGATTTTTATTTTCTGCTTGTGTCCCTTAAATGATATCTTTTCATTAAAAGTCTTAGTAATCATCATTTTAGTTGCTGCATGATTCCTCAGACAAATATACCATCATTTGTTACATCTTTCTCCTGCCTTTGGACATTTTGGTTTTACTTTTGTAGTCAGCGTAAGCACAGAATTGGAAGTTTTTAAGATTGGAACATTCCCTTTTTTCAGCCCTATAGGACTCCTGCTGTAGGACTGTCTAGCAGGACTGGAATGAGTGGATCAAAGAGCATGGTCATTTTATGGCTTTTGCTAAATATTATCCATATTCCTTTCAAAAACCGTGTTCACGGTTTCAGCTGTCTCAACTCCAAGGGCCAGCTCACCTCTGGCTGCCAACAAAGGATGTAATTGAAAACACATTACAATAGGAAAAAAGTGGTACCTATGTAACTTTCAAAATTCTAGTGAGAATACAAACCTGGTTGCATTATGTCACAGGGTATTATGATGAGGCTCCATACCTATTTATCTACTTGTAGCTTGTGATTTTTTTTTAAGTGTACATCTTTAAGGACTTGTTCTCTCACATTTCCCTGCATTGTTGAAGAACTGGGCCTCTTTCTACCCACTAAATCTTTTATCTCCTCTAGTTTCATGTTTTTAACTTCCGTTGGTTTTAGCCTTTGTCTCATTTACATTAAATAGCCTTCATCATATTTCCTTTAGGATTTCTAAAATGTATTAAAAATTTTTGTTTTGGGGTGCCTAGGTGCCTCAGTTGGTTGACCTACTCTTGGTTTTGGTTCAGGTCATGATCTCACGGTTCATGGGATCGAGCCCCGCGTTGGGCTCTGCACGGAGCTCTGTGCTGTCAGTCTGCTTGGGATTCTCTTCCTCTCTCTGCCTCTCACCCACTTGTGCACACGCACTCTCTCAAAATAAATAAACTTTAATTTTTTTGTTTCATTTCTTTTACCAATATTTACCTTTTTCTCATTCTTAATGTAGTTTAATTCCCTTCTTTTACTCTCATTTTCTGTTTCACTTTGGGGTTATATTTATGTCTCCTTGCTCTTCTGGGTTTCATTTTAGTTTGTGTTTAGAGCAGAGCTGGAGAAGACAGTTCTCTAGGGAAGAAGTGTGGAGAGGACCTAGTGTGTTTACAAACAAATTTTGAGGCCACCACTGCCCTTAAACTCCCTCTAATTCTAATCCCTGTGCAGTGGGGACCCTCCCTTCACCCCAACCCACAAAAGGAGTCCAAGAAGCTAAGGGAGGAGCCTGCTCAGAGAGCCTTCCCCCTCCCCCTACCTTCTAGCCAAGCTCCCCGAATTTCCTGGCTAAACAGCTTGGAGCCCTATACTAGGGTTTTCCGGCACCTCTTACCTACCTAACTTAAAAACAGATAGCCAGTATGCATATGCTTGGGCCCTAAAGCTGGGCATGGACTGATGGAGTGTGGTTGTTTGGGGAGAGGTGTGGATGAGTCTGGATGTCCACCTGTATATAATAAGAACCCTCCAAACCCTCCAAAGAATGCACAGCAGGTAGGAGGAGGCATTTGGCAGTGGCCCAGAGGTGATTCTCCTGTCCCACGACCTGGTATGGAACTCGGACAGGCCTGAGAATTCTGAACTAGAACGTGGCATGCTATGTCCTTATGAAGCCATATTTGTAGTACTTTGCTAGGCTTATAATTTAAATGTTCAGGTAGGATGTGTGGGCCTCCCTTTGTATTCTTGCTCTAGAGTTAGAGGTGAGCCATTCTGATTTACTGAAACCTGGGAGCTTTTGAAGGGTTACATTTAGGGGAATGTCCTGATCAAAACTATGCTCAGAGACTTTGGTGGTGAATTTTTTAAAAGTGGAATTAAAGGAGAAGATCCTAGGATAAAGAAGGAGGTAGCTAAAACTTAGGGGGAAGAAGAAGACATCATTAAACAAGATACAAATTAAGTACAGAAAAATTATTTTTACCTTTAGTCAGAGGTAAAGAATAGAAACAAAGGTATAAGTTTTAAGATTAAGTGGACAAAATAGGGGTGTCTGGGTAGCTCAGTCGGTTGAGTGTCCGACTTCAGCTCAGGTCATGATTGCACAGCTCGTGAGTTCAAGCCCTGCATCTGGCTCTGTGCTGACGGCTCAGAGCCTGGAATCTGCTTCAGATTCTGTGTCTCCCTCTCTCTCTGCCCTTCCCCCACTAATGCTCTGTCTCTCTCTCTCAAAATAAACAACAAAAAAAAAGGGCAAAATGATGTATACCCTAAACTTCTACAAGTGTTATATGTCAATTATGTCTCAAAAATAATTGGGGGGGTGGTCTCCTAGGTGGCTTAATCAGTTGAGCATATGACTCTTGACTTTGGCTCAGGTTATGACCTCAGGGTTGTGGGATCAAGTCCTGCATCAGGCTCCATGCTGAGTATAGAGCCTACTTAAGATTCTCTCTCGCTCCCTCCCTCTGCCCCTCTACCCCACTCACACGCTCTTTCTCTCCTTAAAAAGAAAATGATTAATATAAAGAAAAGGACAGAGTTCAACCAATACAGAGTTAGAAGCAACAGAATGCATCCAGGTGATGCACTATGGAGCATTCTTACCAACTGTGCAGGCTGGATTCTTCATACAGTCCTTTCTTTCAAGGTTTTCACTTTGAAGGCCAAGGCCAAACTTTGTAGTTTAAGCTGCCGATTTCCAGATTCGGGGAAGTTTTTTGAGGAGTCATGTAGATTTGCTGCACCTGCCATCCCAAGGTAAAGGAGTATTTTGGTCCATGATGTAAAAGCCACACACTGTGTCAACTCAAGTTCTTCAAAGGAAATACAAAAACCTTGGGACCTTGAACTGCTAAACAGATTTACTACTCCAGTGTTGCCCAGTCTTGATTAAGATACTGCATGACTTTTTCTTCTCTGTTTCTCTTCTTTATCACTTTTGGTTTTACACAGAATTCATTTTTTAATCATCAAAGCTAAAGACATAGCAAAAAAAATAATGACATTATCACTTGAAGCTTATCACCATCTGCTGTTCACCACTTAATCATGATGACACCATAACTCTAGCAAAAAGTCCAAAGAATTATTCACCCTCCCAAGCACACCAGTGGAATTGTAATATACTGGACAGTTAGAAGAACAATGGCGGTAGATCATCTTATTTAAACTTTTGAGATAATATAACAATTCAGACATGGAAAACCCTTGTGAAATTTTCTTTCTTGTTTGGTAACAAGATCATTAATCCTTACAGCATACTGTAAGGTTTAAAGAGTAGAGTAAGCAATAAGGCGCCTGGGTGGCTCAGTTGGTTGAGCTTCCGACTTCCGCTCAGGTCATGATCTCTTGGTTTGTGAATTTGAGACCTGCGTCGGGCTCTGTGCTGACAGCTCGGAGCCTGGAGCCTGCTTCGGATTCTGTGTCTCCCTCTCTCTCTGCCCCTTGCCTGCTCACGCTCTGTCTCCATCTCTCAAAAATAAACAAACATTAAATTAAAAAAAAAAGTAGAGTAAGCAAGAGTACTAGATAATACATTTGAAACATAAAAGACTACTGTAACCTTTACAGGCACAAAGTTGAAGTTTCTTTCTTTTTTTTTTTTTTTAACATTTATTGATTTTTGAGACAGAGAGAGAGCATGAACAGGGGAGGGTCAGAGAGAGAGGGAGACAAAGAATCTGAAACGGGCTCCAGGCTCTGAGCTGTCAGCACAGAGCCCGACGCGGGGCTCGAACTCATGGACCGCGAGATCATGACCTGAGCCGAAGTCGGCCACTTAACCGACTGAGCCACCCAGGCACCCCACAAAGTTGAAGTTTCAAGCAAGCCTAGATGATCTCCAGTTTTCATCAGAACTATAAATAGACCAACATCTAAATAAGCAGGTATCCCCAGGGGCCCCTGGCTGGCTCAGTCAGAAGAGCATGTGACTCTTGATCTCAGGGTCATAAGTTGGAGTCCCACAATGACTGTAGAGATTACTCAATAAACAGCACTCTTTTCTACTCCAGAGAACCTGTTATACTTTGAACATTCATGTGGGTACTATAAAGATAGCGACCTGAATCACTTACCTGAAATTTCTTGCCTGCTTTCATGATTTTAGTCTTCTTTTTCAATGGGTGCATGATTTCCTGAAAAGTATGAATCTTCTGAGTACAGTTCATCTGGAAAAAACTGCCCTGTCCCATCTGCAGTTAATGAGATCAGCAGCCCTCTTTTTTCTTCCATTCTAACATGATCTCCAAACAAAATCTGGATTTGCAAATCAGAGAGGCAAAGTTATCGAGTCTCCCTATTGCATAGGACAGTGGGAGGGCTAACCAAAATGTCTTTAGCGGTAACATTTGTAATAGCCTGTCCTGGAGATAACTGTTGGCAGCCTACCGCCTCAGCTGTATATGGGGACACACTGTCCCCACTCAGGCCCTGAAACTGACAGATTGCACGAGGTCCCAGCAGCAGCACCATCCCTCCTTGAAGGCCAAAGGCCTCACAGATTTGCCTGACTTCTAAAGAAAAAGAATTCTGTTACAAAAGTTTCTGTTATCTAATTACTTATACTGGGCTTTGTGCACATTAAAATCCTTGGGTTTACAGCTCTTCTACAAGTAGGAAATGGAGACAGACTTATATCTGAATTACAAAGCTGCAAAGCCAGTGAAATGAAAAACATTAATATAGCCATATCTACAAAGTTGTTCTTTTGGAATTTAATAGTTCACAGCATGATTACCGTCGTCCTACCCACTCCAGAACAGGCTCTCTAGAATTCTGCCTGTCTTTAGGAGACCTGATTCTCACATGGTATTTCTCTTCAAACCCACTGGGGAGCCTGCCTTCCCCCAGCATGCCAAGACAGAAGCAGCTCTCATACTGAGGTAGAAACCTAGAAGATGCTTATATTGGGCTTTTTTTTTCTTATTGGCTCCAAATTAAAACATGAAATTAAATTGTTCCTGAGAACATGTGGACCCCCTCCCCCCGATCCATTACTTGAAAAATTATTAACTTTTCAAGCAAACTTTTAAAAAGTTAACATAGCAACAACTTGATGCAAGTAGTGAGTCTCAGGGCACCTGGGTGGCTGAGTCAGTTGACCATCTGACTCTTGATTTCGGCTCAGGTCATAATCTCACAGTTTGTAGTTTTGAGCCCCTTGTTGGGCTTTGGGCTGACAGGGTGGAGCCTCCTCTCTGCTCCTCCCCTGCTCACATTTCTTTCTCTCTCTCTCTCTCTCTCTCTCTCTCTCTCTTTCAGAATAAAATAAACTTTAAGAAAAGACTCCAACAAAAATAAAGAACAATTAAAGAAAGAAAGAAGTGAGGCTCAAAAGCAAGATCCTTGCTGTCTCACCCAGAGTAAGGAGGGTGTGGTCCTGCCCCTCCAGCACCAGAGCCCCTCCCACCTCTGCTAAGGGGTTTAGGAACAGAAGAATCTGTGTTCCTAGCAGAGCCTAGGTGCACCAGGGGCAGAAAGCTTATGGGTCTTTAGGGGTTTTAATCATCATTGCCTGTTGATGCTTCCAGGGATTCTGGATTTGAGCATTGTCATCTGGCAGTAGGTCTCTCCAGATGAAGATAGGACTCTGCTGGGAGGAAAGATATATGTCAAACTCTCTGCCATTCAAGAGTTTATATTCTAATTAGGAAATTTTTAATTTAAAAAACTGTGCTCAAAAGACAGTGAAAACAAGTTTAAAAACTAAATCAAGGTAGGGGCTCCTGGGTGGCTCAGTCAGTTGAGTGTCGGGTCATGATCTCACGGTTTGTGAGTTCGTCGGGCTCTGTGCTAACAGCTCAGAGCCTGGAACCTGCTTCGGATTCTGTGTCTCCTCCTCTCTCTGCCCCTCCCCTGCTCATGCTCTGTTTCTCTGTCTCTCAATAATAAATAAAGGTTTAAAAAATTAAATCGAGGCAACAAAGATTTTAAAGAGATTGTCACTGGTTTCTGTCTTCTCTCATTACACTTCCCCATCCAGCCTCTCTGGACTGGCAGCTCTAAGAACACATTGCACTCTTCCTTTGCCTTGTCCATAGGCTGCTCCCGGGAACTTCAAAGCCCTCCTCCCCATTGTCACCTGGAAATTCCTTCCACTTAGCAGTTAGTATCACCTCCTCCAGGAAGCTCTCTTCAGCCCCAGCCTGGAGACAGGCAATTGAAAGACCACATTGGCGAAACCTGGAAGACTGATGGTCCCTTGTAGACAGCAGGGTGCTTGACTGGAGCTTTTTTCTTTCTTTTTTTTTTTTTTCTAAAGTAACTTTTACCCCCAACGTGGGGCCAGAACTCACAACCCCCACAGATCAAGAGTCACATTCTCTACTGACTGACCCAGCCAGGTGCCCCTTGGCTGTAGCCTTTTTTTTTTTTTATTTTTTTTTTATTTTTTTAATGTTTAATTATTCTTGAGAGAGAGGGAAACACAGAATCTGAAGCAGGCTCCAGGCTCTGAGCTGTCAGCACAGATCCCAACATGGGCCTGAACCCACAAACTACAAGATCATGACCTGAGCCGAAGTCAGATGCTACACCAACTGAGCCACCATCCAGGCACCCCGGCTGTAACTTTTTAAATGCTGACTTAGGTAAGGATTGGTCCCAAGGTGGCACATGGCTGAGATAGCAGGTAATAGTCCATTGGCTCACCAAAAGCCTGCCAGCCAAGAGGGGTCTAATAAGCTATCCGTTTCCTAGACAAGCCCTTAAAAAACAGTGGGTCCTGAAAATGAAGAGTCCACACTCTTACCTACACTCCCCACCTGATTTCTTTATATTCCACATGAAAAAATTTTAAGTGTCTTAAAAGGTGTTTGGGAAGTGCTTACTTCTCTTGGGCAGTGACTTGTCCCTGCCCCCATGTGATCATCTTCTCCCGAGGCTTCCCTGTGTCGCTGCCTTTCTCTCCTTCCTAGCCTTGAGTCCGTCTCTTGGAGCCAGGTGTAGAAACAAAAATCAGATTGGCTTCAAGTAAAGTCACTGCAGCCTGTTGTCCCCTTTGTGTGCCAGAGGAGGCAGTCAGAGAACAGATTCTGGCAGAGCAGGTGAGGCTGGAAACCTTAATGGCTTAAGTCATGGCTGGTAAGAGAATCACCCGAGTCCTATTTATGGTTAATTCTGCTATTCTTTCTTCCTTCAAATATCTGAAGTGTATTTATTTTAACATCTCTTTTAGATTTTTCTAGTAGCTTTACTTTAGGAGGGAGTTCTCCCATTTAAGTATGTGAATTGTACTTAATGGCATTGGAGTTCTTCACATATATCCTACTTATTCAAGAATTTTGTCATTACATGACTTTGTGGAGGTCTCCATTTGGGGCAACTCCATTTGGTTGCCTCTGCTCAGGTTCTTTTTTTTTTTTTTTTTTTTTA